>NC_056733.1:454723091-455037993 GCF_019279795.1 Protopterus annectens | reverse complement strand
AAAAAAAAAAAAAAAAAAAAAAAAAAAAAAAAAAAAAAAAAAAAAAAAAAAAAAAAAAAAAAAAAAAAAAAAAAAAAAAAAAAAAAAATTTTTTTTTTTTTTTTTTTTTTTTTTTTTTTTTTTTTTTTTTTTTTTTTTTTTTTTTTTTTTTTTTTTTTTTTTTTTTTTTTTTTTTTTTTTTTTTTTTTTCTTTCCACTGCTGTATTTGTGGGATACTGACATCATCAGACTTACCAAAGAGGTATTTGCCTCTTTTAATGTGTTTTCCTAGTCTCCAAAACGGGCACCGCTCTCAAAGAAAATCACACACAGACACTTAGCAATTGCAGGATTCAAACCCTTACCTAGCTATTTTATGATTCTAGACAAGTACACATTTACACAACCTGCTACATGCTTCAGTAAGAATGTTCCTTTCCACTGCTATATTTGTGGGATACTGACATCATCAGACTTGCCGAAGAGGAATTTACCTCTTTTCATGTGTTTTCCTAGTCTCCAAAAAGGGCACTCCTCTTAAAGGAAATCACACACAAACACACTTAGCAATTGCAGGATTCTAACTCCTACCTAACTATTTGATGATTTAAGACAAGTTCACATTTACACAACGCGCTATATGCTTTAGTGGGAGTTTTCCTTTCCACTGCTATATTTGTGGGATACTGACATCATCAGACTTGCCAAAGAGGAATTCACCTCTTTTCATGTGTTTTCCTAGTCTCCAAAAAGGGCACACCTCTCAAAGAAAATCACACACAAACACACTTAGCAATTGCAGGATTCTAACCCCTATATAACTATTTGATGATTCTAGAAAAGTACACATTTACACAACGCGCTATATGCTTTAGTGGGAGTTTTCCTTTCCACTGCTATATTTGTGGGATACTGACATCATCAGACTTGCCAAAGAGGAATTTACCTCTTTTCATGTGTTTTCCTAGTCTCCAAAAAGGGCACTGCTCTCAAAGAAAATCACACACAGAGGAATTACAGGATTCAAACCCCTACTTATCCATGTTTTAATTTTAGACAGGTACACATTTACATGACACACTATATGCTTTACTGGGACTTTTCTTTTCCACTGCTGTATTTGTGGGATACTGACATCATCAGACTTGCCAAAGAGGTATTTACCTCTTTTAATGTGTTTTTCTAGTCTCCAAAAATGGCACTGCTCTCAAAGAAAATCGCACACAGACACTTCACAATTGCAGGATTCTAACCCTTACATAGCTATTTTATGATTCCAGACAGGTACACATTTACACGATGCGCTATATGCTTTAGTGGGTGTGTTTCTTTCCACTGCTATATTTGTGGGATACTGACATCATCAGACTTGCCAAAGAGGAATTTACCTCTTTTCATGTTTTTTCCTAGTCTCCAAAAAGGTCACTCCTGTCACAGGAAACCATACACAGACACACTTAGCAATTGCAGGATTCAAACCCCTATCTAACTATCACACGATTCTAGACAGGAATGCATTTTCACGACATGCTACATGCTTTACTGGGATTTTTTCTTTCCACTGCTGTATTTGTGGGATACTGACATCATCAGACTTGCCAAAGAGGAATTCACCTCTTTTCATGTGTTTTCCTAGTCTCCAAAAAGGGCACTCCTCTCAAAGGCAATCACCCACAAACACACTTAGCAATTGCATGATTTTAACCCCTACCTAACTATTTGATGATTCTAGACAAGTTCACATTTACACAACGCGCTATATGCTTTAGTGGGAGTTTTCCTTTCCACTGCTATATTTGTGGGATACTGACATCATCAGACTTGCCAAAGAGGAATTCACCTCTTTTCATGTGTTTTCCTAGACTCCAAAAAGGGCACTCCTTTCAAAGAAAATCACACACAAACACACTTAGTAATTGCAGGATTCTAACCGTTATATAACTATTTGATTATTCTAGAAAAGTGCACATTTACATGATGTGCTACATGCTTTAGTGGGAATGTTCATTTCCACTGCTATATTTGTGGGATACTGACATCATCAGACTTGCCAAAGAGGAATTTACCTCTTTTCATGTGTTTCCCTAGTCTCCAAAAAGGGCACTTCTCTCAAAGAAAATCACACACAAACACACTTAGCAATTGCGGGATTCTAACCCCTACCTAACTATTTGATGATTCTAGACAAGTTCACATTTACACAACGCGCTATACGCTTTAGTGGTAGCTTTCCTTTCCACTGCTATATTTGTGGGATACTGACATCATCAGACTTACCAAAGAGGAATTCACCTCTTTCCATGTGTTTTCCTAGTCTCCAAAAAGGGCACTCCTCTCAAAGAAAATCACACACAAACACACTTAGTAATTGCAGGATTCTAACCCTTATATAACTATTTGATGATTCTAGAAAAGTACACATTTACACAACGTGCTACATGCTTTTGTGGGAATGTTCCTTTCCACTGCTATATTTGTGGGATACTGACATCATCAGACTTGCCAAAGAGGAATTCACCTCTTTTCATGTGTTTTCCTAGTCTCCAAAAAGGGCACTCCTCTTAAAGAAAATCACACACAAACACACTTAGCAATTGCAGGATTCTAACCCCTACGTAACTATTTGATGATTCTGGAAAAGTACACATTTACACAACGCGCTATATGCTTCAGTGGGAGTTGCCCTTTCCACTGCTATATTTGTGGGATACTGACATCATCAGACTTGCCAAAGAGGAATTCACCTCTTTTCATGCATTTTCCTAGTCTCCAAAAAGGGCACTCCTCTCAAAGAAAATCACACACAAACACACTTAGCAATTGCAGGATTCTAACCCCTATATAACTATTTGATGATTCTAGAAAAGTACACATTTACACGATGTGCTACATGCTTTAGTGGGAGGTTTTCTTTCCACTGCTATATTTGTGGGATACTGACATCATCAGACTTGCGAAAGAGGAATTCACCTCTTTTCATGTGTTTTCCTAGTCTCCAAAAAGGGCACTCCTCTCAAAGGAAATCCCCCCCCCCACCAAAGAGGAATTCACCTATTTTCATGTGTTTTCCTAGTCTCCAAAAAGGGCACTCTTCTCAAAGGAAATCCCACCTCCCCACAAACCCTCAACAATTGCAGGATTCAAACCCCTACCTAAGTATGTTACGATACTAAAGAGGTATGCATTAACACGACACACTATATGCTTTACTGGGTGCCTTTTTTTTTTTTTTCTCCTGTTATATTTGTTGGATGCTGACATCATCAGACTGGACATGGTAATGTGTGTGCACTTTGTTTTATGCAATCCCAGGATTGAACCATGTGGGACAGCAGGTGTTAACAGCTTGAACAGGACTCCACAATTCTTAGCTTGTGTGATCTATCTGTAGACCAATTGCCATTCCATCATACGACAATACATATTTATGCACATATTGTTGATTTTGTGGCTACGACATGTGTCTGGGATGCTGATAAAGGGCTATTCAAAGTCTATGTGGGATGTGTGTAGCTCCTTTCAATGATGTATGTCCTGAGTGTCTGCCTTGCAAACAGTCTAGCAGGTTTGGGAACCATGATCTGCCCATGAACAAACCAAAGTTGGTAGGGTTGTGTGTTTGTCGGCTTCCAAAAGTTCTGTTTATGACTTCAGTCATGATGGACTCAATGGCCTTGCAGATCAGACTTCATAGGTTTATAGGACTATAGTTCCCATGGTGTGTTGTGCACCAACAATTGTGGGGTGTGCCATATGTTGCTGTAACCCAACAGTTTCAGATCCTGTAGAGAGGGTGAGGCTCAACAGACTATTCAGTTGCAGGGTCTGTTTGTTCTGCAGTTCACTTATGACACATATAGGGAAACAATGTAATCCAATTGATGCCATGTTTTCGGCTTTGGAAGGAGCTGCTTACCCATTCTACATGTGATATCTCTTGGTATGATGATAGGACCTTTTGTCAGTGGGAGGTGGGTATGTATGTATGGGCCTGTCTGACAGGATGTTGGCATTGTCAGTCAGGTACAGTTGGCCCTGACTCAGGACATATATGAGTGTACATTGCTATTTATGACATAGCTGAAGGAAGTGTCATGCTTCTGTCTGGACTTCCTTTCAGATAATCTTTCCAAAACACTGACAAACCTGTGCACTAAACCCCTGTTATACTCTTTTACACACTTAACACCCTACTGATCCTTTTTGATCAGTCACCAGAGTATTTCATCATAATATCCTGGCTTGTCCAAAGGTCGGTTTCGTGTGTACTCTCCAGTCCAGCTGGTGAATATGGGAATTTTGAGGCAATAATACAACTGCCTTATGTACACAGGCAACCCTCTCCTCCTCCTAACAAACTCAGATATATGTGAGAGATGCAACTACACAGACAAACAGGAGGCTGAGCTCTCTCGACTCATTATTGGCACAGTCTATCAGGTGGTGAAGGTAACCACACACACCACAAATCCAGTCTCACATAGACCTATAGCAACAGAAAACAAAACACATTACCACACAAAAACATACTCGGAGGCTCTAAATAAAATCTGCCTAAGCAGCAGAGACCTCCAAAGCAGACACCCAAACAACTGCTACCCCACAACAATACCCACATATCACATAGTTCACAAAGTCAGTGTGCCACACAGTCACTGCCCTTCGGGCTAAACAACACACCTAATACACTTGTAATAGGTGACTATGTTGTCAGACACACTGACGTCCCACTCACCAGGCTGAACAGGGAGAAGGTCACTTTGAGCTGTCTGTCGGGTGCCAGGATCTGCCGCATAACACATGCACTCAGGTCACTCCAAAGCAAGTACAAATATGGCTCCATCATTGTCCATGCTGGTGTGAATGACCTCAGACGTTCCTCCCTGGACTACATGACAAGAGACATAGAGGAGCTCTCTGATCATGTAGCACAGGCCAGTATGACCCTGACCTTGTGTAGCATCTTACCCTCACCAAGAATGATGGCACAGTATACAGACAAAATGATCAATTTTAACAGTAGGCTAACGTATTGGTGTCATTCAAAGGGGATCCAGTGTCTGTCAGCCTGGGATGACATGCTCGACATGCCACATTGCTTTGCTAGGGACAGCTTGCACCTGTCACCCCTGGACTTTCAAATACTGGCTAAGGCTCTTGCCACCCCCATAGTGCCTTTTTTAGGCAAGGCTCAAAAGACAAACCCAACTCCATAGACAATACAAGGTAAAAGAAACTAAGAGTAATGCTGCTCAACACCAGATGTCTAAACCTCAAAATGCACGCACTCAAGGCTCTCCTCAGTATGGAGAATGTCGATATCTGTGCAGTAACAGACACCTGGTTCAGGCTCCCGAAAGCACCCCAGCACTACCAGGTCATATTTCGTACCATGCTTTTCAGCCACAAAACTCAGACCGACCAACATAAATAGGGGGAGTATCTATATACATCACAGATACACACACCTCCAGGTAGGTAGCACTGCACGAAGCATCGGAGACCATACATGTGCAACTAACAGTGGACAAAACTGCCTTTCAGTTTGTAGCCTGCTACAGACCACCCTCCCAAACTCAGAAACCCCACTCGGCTTTCCTGAGAACACTGGAGAATATGAAGGTCTCTCCAAACACCATTATATTGGGTGACTTCAACTACCCAAACATTGACTGGGAATACTACTCAAGCCCCAACACCCTCACCCAATGGTTGCTTGAATTTATAAACTCAAATGCTATGGCACAACTGGTCACCACACCCACAAGAGGGGAAAACATATTGGACCTGATCATCACCAACATGGGGACTCTATGTTCCACACCAGAGGTATACCCCTCATTGATAAGGTCAGACCATACATTTATCTCACTGGATATCCATATCCTGTCCCCACCCCCATCCTAGGTAATCTCGGTGAAGAACTTCTTAAAAGCAAATGTCACACTTCTCAAAACCAAGGTAGTATCCTTCAAAGACCCTGGGACAGTGGCATATATGGCTCAGACTGCAGAGTTCTTTACAAACGCATTCTATGGACACCTACTGGAATGCATGGATCATGCTATCCCAAATAAAAACAAGACTCACTCCTCCAAAGGCAGGGGACCTGTCTGGTGGACCCTGGCCATAAATAAGCTATACAACGAAAAGAGGAGGCTACTACATGATAGAGCACAATCCCAAAAATGGAAGGCATCTCTGATCAGTACTAGCAAGAAGCTACTATCACTCATGAATTAATCTAAGGGCCCCTTCAAAAGGAAAATTGCACCAGACACTAAAGACAATCACAAGGCCTTCTTTAGTTATGTCAGGAACCTGGGTGGCAACTCCCAGGTATGCTGTGAGTTAGTGCAAAATGACAAAAAATACACTGAACCCACAGACATTGCCAACATCCTGGCAAACAGCTTCAGTGCAAATGTCTCCCCTCCATCCCCCCTAATGAGCAAATGTCCATTCCAACAGAGTGTAGCCTCCCTGACATCACAGATGAACAGGTGAGAGCTGCCCTCTTCAAAGCAGACAACACAGCATCAATGGGACCGGACGGTGTCCTGGCCTGCGTCTTACATGAGCTTCATGAAGAACTTAACCCTCACATTAAGTCACTGTTCAATATCAGACTTACTACAGGATATGTACCCAAGGAATGGTGTACAGCAACAGTGGTCCCGCTCCACAAAGGTGGTGCCACAATGGACCCCGGACACTATCGCCCTATAAGCCTAACTAGCCTGGTCTGCAAAGCTATGGAGCATATCATCATGGAACTCATACACAAAGACATCGGGAACCTACAGACACTGGATCCTATCCAATTCGGCTTTGTTGAGGGCAGATCTTGCCTCTTGAACCTGGTCGACTTCTTTAAACAGTTACCAGGTCCATAGACATAGGGATGGTAGTCCACACAGCCTACCAGGACCTCGCAAAACCCTTCAACACAATACCCCACTCAGGCATCATAAATAAGCTCGCCAGCTTAGATATCAACACATATGTCACAAGATGGATTGCAAACTGGATCAGGGATAGCACCCACATGGTCAGTATTGCAGGTGCCATGTCTGACTCTACACCAGTTACAAGTGGCTTCCCACACGGCTCAGTCCTGGGACCTCTCTTGCTCAGTATATATTTCTCTGATGTACAGGCTAACACAGGAGGACTATGGCTGACCAAGTTCGCAGATGACTGCAAACTGGGTGCCATAATCGACTCTCCAGCTGGCACAAGCATCCTCCAAAAGGGTCTCACAGAGATGGATAACTGGTGCCAGAACCATTGCCTACCGCTAAATGCCATTAAATGCATAGTCATCCCCTTTGGGAATAACAAAGTGCCCACACATTATCTCATAGGTGGTAATCCATTAAGTACGGAAGAAGTTTTTAGGGATTTGGGGACCCGAGTAGATAGTAATCTTGCCTTTGACAATCACGTTGCCAAAGTGGTTAGACAGACCTTCTGTATAGCTCACCTCATCCCAAAAGGTTTCACATCTAGATCAAGTGAGGTCATTGTGCCCCTATACCCATCAGGCCCATGACTGGATACAATGCCCCATTTGGGATGTACCTTACCCAACACCTGCAGCAACTGTGATGGCCACAAAAGTACCTCACCAAGTGGATCTAGGGACTCACACAGATGCCCTGCGCAGTTCAGCTAAAGTAACTCCAGCTCTACTCAGTTGCTTACCGCATACTCGGATGCGATCTGTACCTGATGTTTAAAGCCATGTCCAACCCAGAATTAATGGACATGCTCCACCTCCTCAGGATATCCGAATCCCTTAGAGCTACATGCTCCAGAGACTTAAACCTCAGCACAGATATTAATAGGACATGCTGGAGGGACAGATTCATATCCCAGAGGCTCCCCTCACTCTGGAATGTGATCCCAGTCCCGCATATGCAAAGCCCCCTCACTGACCCACTACTGGAGAAATCTTGATGAGTGGATGGGTGATCGTATGTTTACCCCTGTGATCTCTTCTGGGTCCCTGCTAGACAGAGGCACAATAAACTAACCGTAAAAGGGCTATCTTGTGTGACCTACTATTCACAGACACAGTCTACTGATCTAAAAGGGTTGCGAAAGCCAAACACACTCTGGCTAGGCTTATAAATGCCCTAGGGCAGATAGCCTAGTTTCAACCTATGAACCTATGATAATGTTTGGAGTGCACATTGTTTATTGATGATACTGATTGCAGGTTTTTTATCTTCTTTGCTTTCCCACTTTCTATGAACAACCTAAGTATCTGCAGTACATATTTGATTATGACAGGGTTCCAATATATTATATATGTGTCTGTTGTCATATAACTGTGAGCACAAGGCAAATTGGTGAATAGTGAGAGGTTCCTGGGTTAACACATGCAACTGCCGGATATGTGTGGCCCGCTGCTGTACTCAGACATGGCCTAAGTGTGTGAGCATGCCCAGTTTGGCCTTTCAGTGTTTTGTTGCCTGACATTTGTCTCATTTATTCAAGTGTGTGAGCATGCCCAGTGTGACCTTTCAGTATCTTGCTGTCTGAAGTCCACTACATTTGTTAATGTGTGTGAACATGACCAATATTAACATTTATACTATATGTGTGTTGAAAATCAGGTTCTATTTTTACTGCAGGGCTCACCTTTGTGTCATAACTCGACAGGGATTATGCTGTGCCTGCAGGGTTTCCATGAGATACTTTGCATAGACTTATCAACATTTCTTCATACAGACTGACCAGCAAAATGCCGTCATGGTTTAGTGGTTCAGTGCAATGACTATAGTACACAGTGTCCTGGGTTCAAGGCCTTTCACTGCTTTATATTTTCATACTGAGCAGACCAGACTGCTTAAGGGCCAGTAGAGCAAATATGAGCATATTTATCTGCTTTTGCTCAACTATGCCCAACTTTGACCAAGCTTGTCCAACATTGCTCAACGTTAACCAACATTGCTGAACGTTGCCCAATATTGCTCAACATTGAACATTGTTGTGCTAGTTAATGCGTGCAATTTTGTTTATATATACTAAATAGTGGTATAAGCTGTTTAGCACTTCTTTATATTGCTTAACACATGGCAATCATGCCTCAGGTGGTGCTGCAGGGCTGCCTATGTCGGATGCACATAGTACACTTCCTATACATATTTGAAAACAGGTAGTGTCAAGTTAGGCATCCCTTTTACTATATGTGCGAGTCAGAGAGAGGTATCATTTCCAGGGTACCTACTGAGCCAGTGTATGTGCTATGCGTTGCCTCTTTGCCAAGGCCAAAGCATACTGGGCACACCTCCTTCTGCCTACTGGGGGAGGTTCAGATTGTTCCTCCGAGTCACGCTCTGCCTGTGATGGCCTTGGCAATGGTGGGGGGCTGTTTGGCCCGGGCCTATGCTGCTCCTGCTGCAGCTGTTTTCACAGGATCATGTTATGTAGCATAGCACATACCATGACAATTTGGGTACATGTAGTTGGTGAGTAATGCAAGGCTCCACCAGATGTGTCCAGGCACCAGAACCGTGACTTGAGCAGCCCAAACACACGCTCGATTACATTTTGTGTTTGTGCATGTGCCTCATTATGGCGTTCCTCTTCAGGTGTGTGTGCATTTCTGATGGGTGTCATCAGCTACGGCTCCAGTGCATAGCCAGCATCCCCCACTAGGTGACCATGAGGGATGTCCCCATTGGCAAATGTCTGGTACAGCTGTGTCAGATGCCAGATATGGGAATCATGGTAGCTTCCAGGGCAGCCAAAACACACATTCATTATTATGCCCTGGGTATCACACATGATCTGGCAGTTGATGGAGGGGAAGCCCTTGCGGTTAAAGTAGACCCTACCCCACTCACTGGCTAGTGCTTTGATGCATATGTGCGTGCACTCTATTGCACCCACTTCCTCAGGGTATTCCGCTATTTGCTGGAAGAGACACATATTGCTGGCCAATACCTCACGGGAATTGGGGAAATATACATGATCACCAACATGTGCTGACATGGCATCCAGGAACTGGTGCAGTACCCTGGATGCTGATACCTGTGATATCCCCATCATATCACCAGTTGGTCTCTGGAAGGTACCTGTTGCAAATATTCTTAGGTCAACACATACCTTGGTTTCCACTGGGATGGGTTCCCCTCTGTTGGTTCTGTGTGTGAGGAGTGGCCTGCTCAGCTCAACAATTTGCTGCATGAGGTCTCTGTCCACTCTATAGCGCTCCACTATCTCCAGCTCATGTAGCCCATGATAGGTTACCCTGGGCCTGTACACTCTTCTCCATCTCCTCACTGTGGGTTGTCCAGCAGCATTCGCATTGTCACCACCCTCAGCATGTTGCATATGTCGCCTTATAACAGCAATGGCAGCCCCTAACATTTTTTGTCTCAGTAAAGCTTTTTAAGTTTTCACTTCTCTTAGTTTACTGCAGTGTTGCAGTGTCTCTGAGGAAAACATGGTGGAAAGTTGTTTGCAGAGTTTTAAGTGCTGGGCTGGGCTGGGCTAGTGTATTGCCTGTGCAATTGCCTGATTCTGATTGTTTTCACCTGCTAGCTCTGCTAGTACTCCCTGGTTAACTTCCTACTATTTGTTGTGCTTCCTTTTCCTTTTCTGTTTCCTCAGGGGGGCAGCACCGTGCACACAAGTGCAAACACGCTCACACCAGTGCACAAGCGCGCACACATGCTTACACGGACTAAAACTTGCTTATTTTTGTTAAAATGCGTGCACACCAGTGCATACATGCTTACACACATTTCAACAACCTTAGACATGCTTACTCCGGATTAAACCCGCGCACATAGGCACACACACTCTTACTCGGATATACAGGCGCGCACCTGTGCGCAAACACTTTGCAAGCACTTCAGCAAGAAACTTTAGTGTTATCCATGGCATACACCTTCAATTTCTTGCCTTTAGCTAGGGTATCTGTTGACACACCTCTTCCAGTGATGAGTAACTGACAGCAAACAAATGCCACTCTGCTCCAACGAGCTTCACTTCTTTCCTACATACCCCCCTCGTGATGTCACCTATCTTCTACTCTGATACTCCCCTTATCCTACTCCTACACTCCACTGACTGTGCTCATTTGCTATGTAAACTTAGGATTGACTATCCTTATGCTCATTTGCATAGGATTGCCTACTAATGCTTGGTTACATCTCTTACACTGAGCTTCCCCCCTAAGCAACCTTTACTTGGTAGCCATGTTGTCTTCAGCCTGCCATTCCCTTGCATTGTAAATTAAGAATTACAATAAAATCCATATTTGTGGATTTTAATTATTGGTTTTCTGGTTTTTACAGTGCAGCACGTTTGCGTGGCGCTGCGCTATGCTTAAACTTTGGAGAGCGGGATTAAAAAAAAATTATTTTATTTTTATTTTGCAACGGTGAACATTGCCAGAGGCCGTATTTTTGGCCATTGGCTTGCTTCCTCAACTGGATGCATCCTTTTTTTGGAGCTGTCACAGCTCCGTTTTGCTATTTGCAGAACGGTACTAAGTTGTCAACGGAGTACATTTCTGCAAATAACACTACTCTTACTCGGACAGGTTCGGGTTTCCTGGATCGCAAATTTACCTCATTTGCATAGCTTTCGCCAGCAATTGAGGTAATTTGCATATCCTAGCCCTGTCCGTGTAAGAGTCATTTTAGGAGCTCTCTTGCACGCCCCTACCGGCTGTTCCTGGATCGCTCGGCGGACATGTTGGCTGCATGGAGTCTTACTCTACTCTTAGACTCCATGCAAGCCTTCATGAATCCAGTCCAATATTTTTCTTATTGCTTTTCTTTCTTTTTTGCTTTTTTATTTCTATACTTTTTTTGTTCATATACAAATTAAATAACTGTTTATGCTTTTAGTATATTAGTATAATATTGCTGGTTTATATGATATAATTGAACAGTAAGCTATCTTTGCTTTTATGACCTTAAGATGACATGCTTTATTTCATATAATATGTAACCCTTTGCCCTGCTAAATGTTCTTCTGAGTTATCACACAGGCATTGGCACTGCTTAGATTATTTATCAGAATTGTTTTGGATACATGGGATAACAGGGCATATCTATGATTTAGTATATATTAACTAGTTTTTTTAATATTTATAACTTCTGATTGTTTCAGAATATATATTGGTACCTGTGTGAACAAAAAGCTGTTTACTGGCTTTTGACATAAATTGGGTCTCTGACAGTTATATGCCTGTATGTTTTATGGCACAAGGTTTTTATATGTTTACAAGTTATGTTTCCTGTAGAGTTTAATGTTAAAGTACTGCTTTCTCTCTCATTGCCATTGAATGTTATTTTACTGTTTGGAAGTATCTGACAGTTAAACTTTGCATTTGTTACTGTAAATAAGCAGACTTTGTGATACAGTTAAAGTGAGGTCAGGAAACTGTACTGTGTAGTGTGCTGGGTGGGAAATGCCAGTTTGAAACCTAAGAAGTGAAGCTTTCTTACTTAGCTCATGACATCATGCATTCTATGCATGTAGATCAGATTATATTACATCAAATGTATATATGCAAGCCTAATTGTGAATGTCAAGTCTCTGATTAGTTAATATAGCATAGTAAGCTTCTTTTCCAAGAATTATAAGCTACACTGTCTGCAGACATATTCATGGTTCCCTTTTATAATAGTGACTATATTTTGTGATCAAATATATACAACAATGTTATTTTTTCTTGTAAACAGTTAATTATAGCCACGATTTCTAGTGATTATACTGGAGTTTTTTTTTTATAAATAGATCTTTATAAATAACTTTCCTATGCAGTTAGCAAGTGTTTAGCATAGGCTTATACATTTACAGGAAATGCTTATGACTAATGGTAATAACTGTAAGGATACTCAAACAACATACTAAATCCTAGCAAGTATATGTATGAATAATTTTGATTGAGCTATAATTACTTTGCATTTAATATGTTGATTTCCTTATTGTAACCTAGATATTATTTATATTTCAGATGTCATGTTTTCAGTTATTATAAAGTCACGTCTATTAGTATATTAGCACTTTTTGACAGGGAAAGAGCTCAGTAATATCTATGACTTTTGATAACACAACAAACAAGTTATGAGTTTCAGTATTACCCTATTACTATGGTAGATATTTACAGCTATCTCTGTCTTAATTTTGTCTTTGAGTCATTCACTTTTAAGAGCTATTATCCATAGTAAGTTTTATATAAATAATGGGCAGGATTCACGAAGCCTCCGTGTAAGAGTTACAAGGCTTACACGGAAGCTGCAGTTAAATGATGTGACGTCAACATGTCATGCATATGCATGAGGGCATGCTGAATCACACCTAAGGCTTACACGGTCCATGGAAGACAGTAGGGGGCGTGTCTATAGGCCGAGCCCCGCAAACGGACACGCCCCCTGAAGAGTAAAAGTGCCAAAAGTAAACCCCCATGACAGAGTCCATGGAAATATGAATAAACACAACACAACACATGCCCCCACAGACTATGAACATAAAATATATAAATGAACATGTTATATTTTTTTTAAATTGTAAAGATGTTTGCCCGTGAGTGCGCTCGTTTGCGCGGGCGTGCCCATAGCTTAGCCACAGTTAGCAGTAATTTGAAAAGCATATAAGAACTAACTATGCAAAGTAAGCCAAAAAGCAATAGCGTAGCGGTAGAGACGTCGGCTGAAGAGCAGGCAGTCATGGTTCAAGACCCCACACCATCAATTTTTATTTTTAGTGAAATAAGCACGAAAAAAGTCCCTGACATATATGTACACATATAAAATTATATTTTATGTAGAATGTAATGAAATGGGCCATTTATTTTGAAGAAATGTGAGATAACAAAATAATAAAAAATGCCAGATGTGCCTATAGCTGAGCTACAGTTTAACAAGTTGAGTGCATCTGCCCGTAGGTGAGCAGTGGTTTAACAGGTGTAAAATGAGTGCCCGTAAGTGAGCAGTGGTTTAACAGGTGCAAAATGAGTGCCCGTAGGTGAGCAGTGGTTTAACAGGTGCAAAATGAGTGCCTGTAGGTGAGCAGTGGTTTAACACGCTGAAACTGTGTGCCCCTAGCTGAGCTGAGCGTAATATGTGTGCTGACAGCCAAATGAAGCGTAAACCAGCATAACCCGTTTGCGCAGAGCTGCACACCGTGCCAACATGATAACCGACGGGCAACGTTGAGCAAGCTGTAACAAAACTGCCTTTACACAGACACACCTCCTAGCCTGTGTAGACAGTCATAAAATATAAAAAGCAGTGGCCAGGTTCGAACCCAGGATACCATGCACCATAGTTAAGGTACTGAATCACTAAGCCATGGCAGCTGTACTTAGAAATGCAGTAATAGCAAATATATAGGAATGAATAGAAAGAGGAGCATGACAAAGCAGGTTTTGTGAAGCTGATAAATTCCAAAATGGCCAATCACAGATAAGTGCGGGAAAAACGGCATATATAAGCCCCATAGGTGGGAATACACAGCATAACCGATTGTAGAACTAACTTGCAGCCAGAGTGTCAGGAGTAGGTGAGGGTAGTTGCTTTTGAGCACAGAGGTGGGGCATTGAGGAGTCCAAATATATGGTTTGGCTCCTTGTCAAAAATCATGAGGCCCAACTCATGCAAGGCCAGGTCCTGTGGGGAGCATATAGGGCTGAGGCGTGGGACCGGTTGGCTCATGATCTTACCAGTGCCGCAGGGATTCCAAGGACTGGTGAGCAGGTCCGTCACCACCATGCGGACCAGAAGAGACGCAAGCAGGACCAACTGAACCTTTGGATCCAGGAGGCCCGGCAAATGCCCAATGCCCTACTACTGAGTAAGTTACATCTAATTATGTATGTAAGAAATTAACCTAGCTGATATTATGGAGATGTATATTCCAATATTACTTTATTTATATTACAGCTGCAGGTGTCCGTTCTGCGAACTGCAGAGCCTATGGCGATAGGTTGGTGCGGTTGCGCCACCAGGCAGGTCAGTAATCCTCTCCCTGTAACTGTAAATAAATATAAAAGTATGACAGTTAGCAAAAGAGTGCAGTGTAGTCACTAAGTAATAAAATGTGCAAGTAACAGTGTAAGAGTGTTTGCAAGTAATGCTTGATTACAAAAGTGTGTTGCAGTCTGTAATCCAAACAGAAAAATGTAAATGTCTGAAATAAAGTCTGAAATAAAGATGTCCCACCTGTAATATAATAGTACACAACCTGCAGCAGGCTGAAAAGTACAGCTGCAGAAGATGAGCAAAACACATGTGTGAAATATATCCCTGTTGAAATACTGAAACATGACAGAAGTGAGACTGTTGGAAAGGATTGTAATAACTACAGTTAAAACATGTCAATAAAGCCTAAAGTAAGTACCATCCTGAATTGTAAAAATAAAACAAGTGAGAGAGTGTGAGAAAGAGCTATGAATCCACCAATAAAGTAGTAATAACTCCTGAATAAAGTATACTGCAGTCAGTACAGAATGAAATGAATGTGACAAGCAGAACCAAACTGCGAAATGTGTTCAAAATGTTCCTGCAGCTGGAATGTGTATCCCAAAATCTGGATATGTTGCTCTCAGTCTGCAATATGCAGATAGTATGATTGTCTGAAATACCAAACATCCACAGTTGTCTATAGCTATATAAAGCAAATGTAGCAGGATGATGTAGCTGAACAGAGCCAGATATGAACGTGTAGGAATAAAAATTAAAATGTATATTGATGTAGCAGTAACATTCCTATCACCAACTTGAAGTAGTTATCACATAGGAAACTGTAGGTAGAACTGTAGTGTGTATATATCTGCAGCTATTAGAAATGTACAGCATATGTATTGGTATTTGACGGTGTTAATTATATTTTCTGCACCCTACCCTATAACCACATATAATCCATTCCACGTGAAATTGGTATGTGCAATCACAATTAACACCCTTGGACATTTGTCCTGTTGGGTCATACATATTTGCATGTACGTTGATGCATCTGCCCTGTTCATACATCCAAACCTGATGGCCTGTTGCCATCAATCAACATTGCATGTTGTTGGACTGTGTATTGCTGTTCAAATTATTTATGCGTTATGCTCGCTGTTCAATGGTGTGAATATCTGGGTGTTTGGTTAATAGGAATACTAATGCATGCTGTTACAACTAATTGTGAATGGTATTGTATGTTACTAACCCAAACTGTCATGACATAATGCAAAACATAGGACGACAGGGAAGGCGGGTTCCAGCAGACCCACCTCTCCCACCTCAGCTGGCGAGTGCACCTGGCAGTAGTGCCCAGGCCGGACCCTCCTCCGGTGGCCCTGTGCCACCTGAGGGTGGAAGCACTGCAGGGGATGGGGCTCGTCCCCCCTCTGCAAGTGTGGCTGGAGGAGAACCACCACTCACCCTCCATAGCGTCCGGACTGTGGTGCGTAGGGAGATTCAGGAAGCTGTTCTTGGGACCCTACGCCAGCTTGAGGCACAGGTGGCACAACTAACGGGCATGCCCGCTGCCCAGCCTACACAGCCCCCAGCACAGCCCCGTCCTCGGCAGTGAAGGTACTGTGGCAACTGCCCATGGGTGGGGATATCATTTCCACTGTTGCCATCTGTGGGCTCATGGGCTCTGGATATCCAAACATCCGTCCCAGTCAATTGTGTAACCCCCCCACACGTGTCATACACCGCCCCTGTATGCATCTTGTTTGTCTTGTCTGTTGACCTACCCAACCTACCTCCCCAGCTATACTGACTTCTTTTACCTGACATACCACTCTCACCTGAAAAAAAAAAAAAAAGGGCACTCTGTACCCTCAAAGCAATTACGCCCCATACATAGCTGCCCATTTCACACACATGTCTGCTGGACATGGAAACTGTCAATTGCAATTGGCTGTACAAAAAGTATTATTGTTGTCCTTACACCTCTCTCAGGGGTGGAAGGTTTCAAATGTCACACCAAATTACAAACATATGCACAGCTGTTGCTGATGAAGAAATGGGCAGCTATGGGCCTTTACCTACATCCCTCCTGCAAAACCCAAGCTTGTTTCCCTACTGTCTTACCCTCTTTGTGACCCATTTTTTACCACTTTCCTGTCTCCCCATTTTCATTTCTTTCAAAGAAAATAGCGCGGGTGTGCGCATGAGTAAGCACTTTTAAATGGTTGTAAGCGGGTGTGCGCAGAGCTGAATGCCAGTGCGCATGCGGGAGCTCTGCGCAAACCAGCGCTAACCCGGTTACAACTGCTTAAAAGTGCCTTAGTCACTCTGAATGACAGGTCCTGTAGTCTGCTCAAAGGCAAAATAAAATCTCACTCTCAGTCCCGAAAACAGGACCTTGGAAACAGTGGTCTGTATGACTTACTACTAAGCCATGACTGTTATATCAGAACATTGTGCTAAAATAAATATATCATGTAATAGTAGGAATGAATGTAAAGGGAATATAGGATGTGTAGTACACAAAGCATGTCATGTATATTTACTGTCAAATCTAGTGGATTTCAATAATAGTAGTGTGTGAACAGAAACAGACATGCTAGTTGGTAGCTAGTAGGTAATAATGTCACTGTAGCACCTTGCAAGCCACACACATACTCACAGCAGGATAATCACTGCCCATACCCCACAACCTGTTACAGGAACACATCCGGACCAAGTAATAAAATATGTGGAGCAAAGGGCCAAAACCAGGGACACATTCCAAATAATGTTACAACAAAGTTAGACAGTTCAGAGAGTAACAGGTTCTGCATTTTGTTGGATGTTTGGAAGGGTATGAAGTCTGAAACTTAAATGTTTGTCACTATATTCTGACTTGAGCCCAGAGTGATTTGCCAGAAAGAGCTGTGCATGAGATATTGACCAAAATATGAGGCAGAAATGTGGACAACCTGCAAATATCTGTACACTTGAGAGGTCTGACACTGCCATATTTGAATAGTTAAGAGCCTAGACATAGCAACAGTGACTGAGTTACAGGGATGCCCCACAGACTCCATGTGAAATGTACAAACAGTAGGCAGAAAGGTGTTACAACACATGCAATGGTAACTATGAAGTCCTGAAAGTATGCACCACTTGCACGGCAGAAATAGTGTAGTAATACATATGCTCATGCTATCCCACAGTCACAACTGCAGAATACCAGACAATTTAATGGGTGTACCCCACTGATATGTACCATTCCATGAGGCAGATAACAGATGCACCTGAGAGTCTCTGGGTCCTGCTCAGCAGCATACTCAAATACCCTAATAGATGTCAAGGCCCACACCATGGCCAGACCACACTGCATGCTGTAACACCCTAGCAGATATAGCAAGCATTCCAAGGTGTGAATGTACATGGAAAATAGGAAAGCCACAGCAGCACACTACAGTCAAGACACCTAGCAGGCATACAAGTAGTGACTGTAAAGGGCAAATATTGAAGCCATAGCAACAAAGTGCAAGAGCCACTGCTATACACCAGTTACACCACATGTCCCACAGGAAAGCACACACACCCACATTAACAGTAGTAGTAGTCTTAGGTGTCAGTGTACATACACACTTAGTACAGGAAACTGGAGAAATGAATGGAGAAATGTTAATCTACAACACAGCTGGAAATATGAGAGAGATACTAACCTTTACACTCACAGAACAGTGTCCACAGCATACCAGCATGGTCCCTGCCCTTAAAATCTGAAAGGGCTATGCCTATCTCACATACCTTTTTATAGCACTGTTCTGAAATCACAGTGAGAACTGCAATCAGTACACAACTGGTTGCATGCAATTAGCAAATGCTGGATAACAATTGGTGCAGAGGCCATCACATGGACATATGCAGATACCTACAAAAGCATGCTGTACTCCCAGTCCACACATGCAATACTTCCATTGCACCCTGTGGAGGTAGTGAGAGACAGAGAGAGAGAGAGAGAGAGACAGAGAAACAGAGAAACAGAGAAAAATAAAATTAAACATACACAAACAAAACTGGTCAGCAACAGCCACCTGAAAGCTGACAACTGGCATGTGGAGCAGCAGGACACAAAACCAGATGGCAACACAAGCAGCTGTGACAAACACAGGTAATGTAAAGTAATGCTATAAAAGTCTACATACTGTGAACCCTCCATATGTGTCATTGGTCTGTATCCATATGTATATGAAGATGTGCAAAGGGCAGGGGACATACAGCAACTATCAGTGAAGGCTGTACATACATTTGTATGTGAGAGCATCTATGTGCACATATCAATGTAGGTTGAATGTAGGTTGTAGTGCAATGTACAAAGTAGGTTTCACAGTTATGTATGTTTAGCAGTATGTTAGTGTGTGTATACAGTATGGTAAACAAACATGTTGATATACCCATCTATCATATGGATACGTATGTATGTCAATATATGTATGTATGTATGTATATATATATATATATATATATATATATATATATATATATATATATATATATATATAATATGCATATATGTATACATACATAGAGAGAGATGTAGGAATACATAGACAGATGTAGATATATAGAATATGTACAAACATATATATGTAATACACACATACAGATATAGATATATGTACATACATATACATAGACAGACAGATCTGACTATCTACAGGTATGACTGTATATGACGATCTCACACTCCCCCTGTCCTACCCCCACTGTCACTCTCACCCCCTCTCTGTCACACCCCCCCTCTCTCAATATCTATAGCAATATATGTACATCAATATATATATATATGTGTTTATGTATACAGACATATATATATATATATATATATATATATATATATATATATACATATAGATATATCTATATACATATATATATATATATATATATATATATATATATATATATATATATATATAGAGAGAGAGAGAGAGAGATGTATATATATTCTGAGTGAGGCACATGTGTACAGATGTAATGCAACAGGTGCCTGGTGACAAAGGCATGGAGTGAACACCAGTGTCAAAACTGGAGTACCATACCCCATTTCAAATCACCTACACCAGTAACCACCAGATATGTGATTGGCTGCCCACCACTGCATGTGTCAGGGGTGAACAGGGTCATAAATGTGTGCACTAGTCCCCCCAATGATATTCACAGTGGTACACTATTCCTGGACTACCTGCACATGGTATGTGTCAGCAGACATGGTGTGTCAGTTACGGACATGTAGGTCAGTGTATTCCTCCACACCACATAATGGCTGCCATGGTATGTACCTCACATGACAGCTACAGATATGGAGAAGGATACAGTGACATGTACAACACTGTGACAATGCACTCAAACACATTACCAATGCACAGTGACTGACAACACCACAGAGTACACACATACTACCCACATAGAGGTTACCACTCCTGGATTTACATACTTAAGTCACACCCATGACAGATGTCCAACAACCATAGTAACACCTCAAACCATCCACAACCTAAATGACTGCTGTGTGTCATCCGTGCCACTGCAATAGAGAGCACATGGTGGAGGTACAGTTCCTACACACAGATAAGACATACCCTGCAATAAACCACACAGTGTTAAGAAGCAAGACTCCCCATGAGTACATGTCACACATACCCCTGCTGAATGTTAGTCAGATAGGTAATATGCCATATGAGTCACCCTGTGTAACTGTTTGACAGCAGCAGGTACCATCACATCACATGTGTCACAATGGTCAGAGTAGCAGAACAGTATGCTGCTGTAGTCCCAGGGGCAATAGCATATTGTATAGTATTGTATTGTAATGTATTGTATTGTGTTGTATTGTATTGGTATGTAGAGGTGCCTCCTTCGTGGAGTGGAAACACTGCTGCTGTGCGCCAGTGTACAGGTACATATCATGTAGTCAGGCTAGTGTTACATAGCACTTCTATATGTGTGTTTAGCTCCTCTTGGACTTCATGTAGCATGCAACCGGAGATACCATCAGGTCCCATTCATGTTGTGTATTCTGCTTTCCTGAGGGCGGCTCTCACCTGGACATCTGTGATGACAGGGAGGTTACAGTCAGCTGGGATAACTATGACTTATTTTGGGGGAGAGGGAGGGGGGAAACCTGCACTGAACCTGTCTGCCACAATGTTGCCAATATCTGTGGGTTCAGTGAATTATTTGTTGTTGTGTACTAACTATGAGCATAGTGGAGGGTTTCTGACCAGGTTGCTAACATAACTGAAGAAGGCCTTGTGGTTATCTGTAGTGTCCCTGTTGATTTCCCTCTCAAAGTTGCCCATGGATGTTTGTATGAGAGAAAATAGCTCCTTACTAGTGCTGATCAGACATGCCTTCCCTTTATGGAATTATGCTCTGTCTTGCAGTAGCTTCCATCTTTTGTAATACAATCTGTCTATGGCTGGGGTCCACCAGACAGGATGCTGTCCCTTTGTGGAGAGTGTCTTGGTCTTATATGGAATTGAATGATCCATGCATTCTCGGAGATGTCCGTAGAAATCATTTGTGAAGGGGTCAGCATTGTGGGTTGTGTCTTCCACTGGCCCAGTTGGCTGAAAGGATACCATGTCACTGTTACAAAGTGTAAAGTTGGCATTTGCAATGTTATTCACTATAGTCATTTGTGCTGGTGGTGGAGGTGGGATATGTATATCCAGGGCAATTAGTTTGTGGTCAGCTCACAGTAGTTGATGATGTACCCCATACAGTACCTAGATACAAACCCCAGAGTGAGGAGGTGCTTTGGACCTGAATCAGTGTTCTGACTGCTGGGGTTTGGTAGTATGTCGTATGGAGTGTGCCAGGTACTGTTGCACAGTTGCTGGCTGAGCACTGATACCTGGCCATTTACATGTGTATGCACCAATAGACAGACAGATGCTATATATGTGAGATATGTTGTATCACAACAGTCGAGTAGCATGTGTAGTATGTGTGCCAAATTCTGTTGACATATATTGCTGATATCATGTTATTTCCTTTTTCAGGACCATGGCTCACCCGCGAAATCCAGCTTACTCTGCAGCTGAGGATGAGGAGATACACCAGAGCCTGGTGCGGGATTATGCAATACTCTTTTCCCGCACCAGCCAGAATCAGCAGGAGAGGGCTGCACTGTGACAAGACCTGGTCCGTTGGGTAAATGACATTGGCACGCATAATAGGAAATATGAGCAGGTACGACATCACTGCAGTGATTTAATCAGAAATGTCCATCAGCGTGCATCTGATATCCACAGGCAACAGGTCGCCACAGGTGGTGGGGTGGCTACACATCCCCCACTCACCAGGCAGGAGAGACTACTCATGAGTGTAGTGGCTCCAGCCCGCCAACAACAACAACAGCAGCAGACATGCATTATGATGGAGGCTGAGCCACGCAGCAGCAAGACTATGAGCGTGCAGGCAATATGCCATATGTATAGTTGACTGTTGTGTACACTGGTAGTTAATGCATGTGTGAGGTGTGTCCTTGGTTTGTAGCTGTCATCATAGTATTTAATGTGCAAGTGTGATATCCTCAACATCAGCAGCTGACCTGTGAAAGGCGACTGTTGTACTACTGACCTGTATCATACTCAGTAACAATGGCACAGTTGTGCCCACTGACATTAGTTTCCTCATTTCTGCAGGTCCCTCTGGTGTAACAGCAATGCAGCTTATCCATGCTGGTGAGTGTGTATTAACAATACCTTTAATAGTCTTGATAGTAATAGCAATAGTAGTCTCACTGAATAGTGCTCTGTGTATGTATGCAGGTGTGTCTGTGTCTGTGTGTTGATATCTCGCAAACTGAGTAGTGTACAACTGTGTGCAAATGTGTGCAACTGTGCATGTGTGCATTTGTGCATGTGTGCACCTGTGCATGTGTACATGTGTACATGTGTGCACCTGTGCATGTGTGCATGTTTGGACCTGTGCATGTGTGGATGTGTGCATCACTGGTAATATTGTGTAGACATTGTAAACTGTGTTTCCTGTTTCACTCCCACAGGTTCTGGTGCTGCTCTAGTGTCATGCAGCAGGGAACCTGAATCAGGTGCCATGGGTACTGATAATGATGACATCTGTGTAATGGCACAGGAAGGTATGCCAGGGTCCATCATTGGTCAGCCAATTGACAGTACACAGCTGTCAACCCCATCAATGCGCACAGATATCCTGCCAATACACCCTTTGCCACCAATGTCCCTAGGTGATGGACAGCATACAGTGGGCATTGACCAGGGTACTGTGGTATCTGTGGCACATGCGTCCCCACACAGCAGCCATGGGCATGGTCCTAAGATGGTACCACACAGACAGATGTCCAGAGGTTCTCGTGGGAGCATCCATGGGTGTACTGCACCTGTCAGACATGCCCACAGAGGTCTTACAACCTCAGCTATTTTTCGGGCTGTCATGCAGGCACAGTCATGTATGGAGCGGTACACCAGACAGGGTCTGAGGGAGCTGACAGCATGTTGCACAGCCATGACTGACAGTATGCGTGACATTGCGGCTGCCATCCGTAATTTCACTGATGTCATAGACAGACGTTGTGGGGACATATTAGACCGGTTCCACAACTACATGTCCATGAGGCAGGGCGATGGTGGATGGTTGAGGCATCGACGTGGGCGTATGCCAGCAACAGCAGCAGCTGGCAGTCATCGCAGATGACAACAGGGCCACGGCCACCCCCATAGTGCCAGCAGCAGCCCCAGCAATGCTGGGTCTGTGCTGTCATCAGACCACCCCAGGAGACCACGTGCACGTGGCTCTGGCCAGGCCTGACAGGGATCTGTGTCCAGTCAACAAACACCTGCTTCTGATGACAATACCCAGTCTGGGTTGGTACCGGATACAGTCCGTAGCACCCCTGCAAGGCACAGGTACCGTGTCCGTGGCCAGAGACACTGATCTGTATGACCTGGCAGCTACAGTCTGTGGCTGTCCACAAACACCAGTATATGGCAGCCATGAGGTGGAACTGTGTGCATCCATACACACATGTGAATTGACAACACCTAGGGCTACCGCATATACGCACACACTGCATCAACATTGCCCCACTTTGTACTGCTGTCCCTCACCAACACACATACACATACATGTCAATTGTTGGTATCGGTGGCTGACTCAGGCATACCAAGTACACACCCTGTGCATATGATGAAACTGTGCCACCTCCTGCAATATGTAACATCAGTGCAGGTACAGGTTAACATGTTGCTGATGCACAGGGTGACTACATAGACGTGTAGTAATAGTATCATGTTGTTAACAGTACTGTGTGCTGATATAATTGTGGGTATATCACAGCATGCCTGATGCAGTAAGAGTATGATTGTCATGTACTGTTGTCTACACCCATGGTAAGTACCATAGTGTATCATCTGCACATGTTGGCATACTGGTGGTAAGGATGTCAACAGAAGGCTACATACATAGGTAGCACAGGGGATAAGGTAATGACAGTATTAATATGCAATGATGGACATGTAAACTGCAAGTGACATGTTGCCCACACTGGACTCTGCAATGCGGATGTTTGAGGATGTTGATATGTGTGCAGTACTACACGACTGGTACAGGACACACAGGAGCACCGTAGCACTGCAAGCTCACATCTCATACCATTCTAGACAGCCCCAACACACAAAACTAACTGTCACAGGAGGGAGAGTCCCCATACATGTCAGGGATACTGTGGTGGCAGGCCAGGTAGCATACATCCTACTAAGTATGGAACCACTGAGTGAAGGCTCAGTGTCTGTTATTTGACATGTGTATTACTGCAGGTATGAGCACATGGGTTTCCATCCAGTTATTGTACATCCTGACGGTACATGGTCTGTACACTTGTGTGTGCTGAGACTGGACCCTAGCCATCTGACCTGTGTATTTCCATGTACATGTGCATAGTGCCTGCATATTTGCAGTGTTATCTACTGGAAGTGGTACAGCTTGTTTGTTGTACAATGGACTACATGCAGCCCTGCTTACTGTAGCTTTGTTTGCATGCATGTTTGCTTGCAGTTACCCTGGAATACTGATCCCACCTGCAATGCAGAGTTACAGAGCTTCTGTGGACTCCTAGTGACATCTGCATAGCTTACTATATGTATGTCCATGTCTCACTTGACAGAACGTCACTGTTTGTCCTGTTCACATGTACATTGCCTGTGACACATTGCATATGACTTACCTGGCATTTGTCCACGTGAGCAGTCATATATGCCACTGCTAACTAATCACAGGCACTACACGCTCACATACTCACCTTCTGTTGAACCACCTGCTTCGCTAGGGATGGCTTGCACCTGTCACCCCTGGGCTTTTGGATATTGGCAAAGGCTCTTGCTACCCCCATAGTGCCTTTGTTAGGCAAGGCTCAAAAGACAAACCCACCTCCATAGGTATCACAAGGGATAAGAAACTAAGAGGAATGCTACTCAACACCAGAAGTCTAAACCTCAAGATGCACGCACTTGAAACTCTCCTTAGCATGGAGAACATCGATATCTGTGCAGTAACAGATACCTGGTTCAGGGCTACCGAGAGCACCCCAGCACTACCAGGTTATACCTCATACCATGCTTTTCAGCCCAAAAACTTAGACCGAACCACAAAAGGATGGGGAATATCGATATTCATCAAAGATACCCACACCTCGAGGTTGGTGGCAAAGCACCAAGCATCAGAGACTATCCATGTGCAACTAACAGTGGGTAAAACTGCCTTCCAGGTTATAGCCTGCTACAGACCACCCTCCCAAACCCAAGAACCACACTCGGCCTTCCTGAGAACAGTGGAAAATATGAAGGTCTCTCCAAACACCATTATATTGGACGACTTCAACTACCCAAACATAGACTGGGAGCATGACTCTAGCTCCAACACCCTAGCCCAAAGATTCCTAGAATTTATGAACTCAAATGCTATGGAACAACTTGTTATCACTCCCACAAGAGGGGAAAACATACTGGACCTGATCATCACCAACATGGGGACTCTATGCTCCAGACCAGAAGTGTATCCCTCACTGGTAAGATCAGACCATAAACTAATCTCACTGGATATTCACATCCCGACCCCACCCCCTGCTCAGAAAACCACAGTGAACAACTTCTTTAAAGCAAATTCACACTCCTCAAAACCGAGGTGGAAACCTTCAAAGCCCCCGGGCCTGTGGAAAATACGGCCCAGACCACAGATTCCTCTATAAACGCATTCTATGGACACCTTCAGGAATGCATGGATCATGCGATCCCAAATAAAACCAAGACCCAATCCTCCAAAGGCAGACGTCCTGTCTGATGGACCCTAGCCATAAACAAACTATACAATAGAAGGAGGAAGCTACTAAATGATACAGCAAAATCCCAAAAAGGAAGGCATCACTGATCAGTATTAGCAGAAAACTACGGGCACTCATAAGATTGTCTAAGGCCAGCTTCGAGAGAAAATTGCACAGGACACTAAGGATAATCACAAGGCTTTCTTTAGTTATGTTAGGAACCTGGGTGGTAATTGTCAGATATGCTCAGAGGTAGTCCAAAATGTCAAAAGAAACACCGAACCCACAGATATTGCCAACATCCTAGATGACAGGTTCAGTGCAAACTTCTCCCCCCCTCCACACCGAAAAGGCAAATATTTATCCCAGCAGAGTGCTGCCCCCCTGACATCTCAGATGCTCAGGTAAGAGCCGCCCTCTAAAAAGCAAAAAACACAGCATCAATGGGACCAGACAGTGTCCTGGGCTGTGTCCTACATGAACTCCAAGAAGAGCTACACCCAAACATAAAACTACTGTTCAATCCCAACCTTACTACAGGATATGTGGCCAAAGAGTGGCGTACAGCAACAGTGGTCCCTCTCCATAAAGGTGGTGCCTCAACGGATCCTGGACACTATCACCCCATAAGCCTGACTAGCTTGGTCTGCAAAGCTATGGAAAGGATCATCATGGACCTCATAAATAAAGATATTGGGGACCTACAGACACTGGATCATACCCAGTTTGGCTTTGTTAAGGGCAGATCCCGCCTCTTCAACCTGGTTGATTTCTTTGAAACAGTCACCAAGACCATTGACGAGGGGAAGGTGGTCCACACAGCCTACCTGGAACTCTCAAAAGCCTTCGATACAATACCCCACTCGGGCATTCTAGAGAAGCTCACCAGCTTAAATATAAACCCCTATGTCACTAGATGGATTGCACACTGGCTCAAGGACAGAACCCACATGGTTAGAATTGCTGGAGCCATGTCAGACTCCAAACCAGTTACAAGTGGTGTCCCACAAGGCTCAGTCCTGGGACCTCTCTTGTTCAGTATATATTTCTTGGAGGTACAGGCCAACACGGAAGGACTGTGGCTGACCAAATTCACAGATGACTGCAAACTGGCCGCCATAATCGACTCTCCAGCCGACACAACCATCCTCCAAAAGGGCCTCATAGAAACAGACAACTTGTGCCAGAGCCATGGCCTCAAGCTGAATGCCAAAAAGTGTATAGTCATCCCCTTTGGCAAAAACAAAGTGCCCACAAAGTACCACATAGGTGGTAATCCATTAAGTACAGAAGAAGTAATTAGGGACCTGGGGACCCAGGTTGATAGCAATCTCTCATTTGACAACCACGTGGCCAAAGTGGATAGAAAAACATTTTATATAGCCCACCTCATCATGAAGGGATTCACATCTAGATCAGGGGAGGACATCGTGCCTCTTTACTCATCCCTCATCAGGCCCATAATTGAGTACAATGCCCCTGTTGGGATGTACCTTACCAGACACCTGCAGCAACTGGAAAGACCCCAAAAGTACCTCACCAAGAGGATCAAAGGGCTCAAACAGATGCCATAAGCTGACCTGTTAAAGAAACTCCAGCTCTACTCAGTGGCATACTGCCTGTTCAGAGGCGATCTGTGCCTGACGTATAAAGCCATGTCCAACCTGGAATTAATGGGCATGCTGCACCTCAGAATATCCAAATCCCATCGAGCTATGCGCTTGAGAGACTTGAACCTCAGCACTGAAATAAATAGGACACGCTGGAGGGACAGATTCATAACCCAGAGGCTCCCTTCACTCTGGAATAAAATCCCAGTCCAGGTTAGGCAGAGTCCCTCATTGACTCTCTTCAAGAGGAATCTTGATGAGTGGATGGGACATCATAGGTTTACCCCGGGTATCACTTCTGTGTCACTGTTAGACAGAGGCACAGTATACTAACCTCGAAAAAGGGCATAGCAAGATAAATTTACAATGGGTAGCGAAAGCAAAACACATTCTGGCTAGGTTTATAAATACCCTAGGGCAGATAGCCTAGTATGAACCTATGAATCTATGAACCTATGTACCTTGTTCCCCATTGGCCCTATGCGCTGTTAATCACCATGGCAATCACAATACTATGGTAGCATGTGCAAAGGTCAGTTGTCAGTCACCTCTATGGTACAGTTGTGGAATATGTGGGTCATGTGGCAATGTCACAGCTGCCACATGTACACAGTCAACCCTCTCCCCTACGTACAACATATGTATGAGATGCAACCACATAGCCAAACTGGGGACTAAGCACTCTGAACCCAGTACTGGCATAACCTGTCAGGTGGCATGAAATACTACAGTGACTACAATACCAGTCTGATGTAGACCTACAATGACAGCAATACAAACACGTGAACACACTGGGCCATTCGTGGAATCTAAGAATAGCATCCTGCCTGAGCGGCAGACACCTCTGCAGCTGGCACACAGGCATACGTTATGCCAGAACACAGCACGCATAACACATAGCACACAAATCCTGTGTGCCAAACAGTCACAGCCTGTACGGCTAGTTGTGTTAGGTACCTTTATTGTCCGGTACAGTGAGGTCACGCTCACCAGGCTGGACAAGGTGAAGGTCACAGTGATATGCCCGTCTTTGAGTCATTCACTTTTAAGACCTGTTATCCATAGTAAGTTTTATATAAATAATGGGCAGGATTCACGAAGCCTCCATGTAAGAGTTACAAGGCTTACACGGAGGCTGCAGTTAAATGGTGTGACGTTAGCATGTCATGCATATGCATGAGGGCATGCTGAATCACACCTAAGGCTTACACGGTCCATGGAAGACAGTAGGGGGCATGTCCGTAGGCCGAGCTCTGCAAACAGACACGCCCCCAGAAGAGTAAAAGTGCCAAAAGTAAACCCCCACAACAGAGTCCATGGAAATGTGAATAAACACAACACAACACATGCCCCCACAGACTATGAACATAAAATATATAAATGAACATGTTATATTTTTTTTAAATTGTAAAGATGTTTGCCCGTGAGTGCGCTCATTTGCGCGGGCGTGACCGTAGCTTAGCCACAGTTAGCAGTAAGTGGAAAAGCATATAAGAGCTAACTATGCAAAGTAAGCCAAAAAGCAATAGCGTAGCGGTAGAGACATTGGCTGAAGAGCAGGCAGTCATGATTCAAGACCCCACAACATTAATTTTTATTTTTAGTGAAATAAGCACGAAACAATTCCCTGACATATATGTACACATATAAAATTATATTTTATGTAAAATGTAATGAAATGGGCCATTTATTTTAAAGAAATGTGAGATAACAAAATAATAAAAAATGCCAGAGGTGCCTATAGCTGAGCTACAGTTTAACAAGTTGAGTGCATCTGCCTGTAGGTGAGCAGTGGTTTAACAGGTGTAAAATGAGTGCCCATAGGTGAGCAGTGGTTTAACCGGTGCAAAATGAGTGCCCGTAGGTGAACAGTGGTTTAACAGGTGCAAAATGAGTGCCCGTAGGTGAGCAGTGGTTTAACACGCTGAAACTGTGTGCCCCTAGCTGAGCTGAGCGTAATATGCGTGCTGACAGCCAAATGAAGCGTAAACCAGCGTAACCCATTTGCGCAGAGCTGCACACCGCTCCAACAAGATAACCAACGGACAACGTTGAGCAAGCTGTAACAAAACTGCCTTTACACAGACACACCTCCTAGCCTGTGTAGACAGTCATAAAATATAAAAAGCAGTGGCCAGGTTCGAACCCAGTATACCATGCACCATAGTCAAGGTACTGAATTACTAAGCCATGACAGCTGTACTTAGAAATGCAGTAATAGCAAATATATAGGAATGAATAGAAAGAGGAGCATGACAAAGCAGGTTTTGTGAAGCTGATACAATTCCAAAATGGCCAATCACAGATAAGTGCGGGAAAAAACGGCATATATAAGCCCCATAGGCGGGAATACACAGCATAACCGATTGTAGAACTAACTTGCAGTCAGAATGTCAGGAGTAGGTGAGGGTAGTTGCTTTTGAGCACAGAGGTGGGGCGTTAAGGAGTCCAAATATATGGTTTGGCTCCTTGTCAACAATCATGAGGCCCAACTCATGCAGGGCCAGGTCCTGTGGGGAGCATATAGGGTTGAGGCGTGGGACCGGTTGGCTCATGATCTTACCAGTGCCGCAGGGATTCCAAGGACTGGTGAGCAGGTCCGTCACCACCATGCGGACCTGAAGAGATGCAAGCAGGACCAACTGAACCTTTGGATCCAGGAGGCCCGAAAAATGCCCAACACCCTACTACTGAGTAAGTTACATCTAATTATGTATGTAAGAAATTAACCTAGCTGATGTTATGGAGATGTGTATTCCAATATTACTTTATTTATATTACAGCTGCAGGTGTCCGTTCTGCGAACCGCAGAGCCTATGGCGATAGGTTGGTGCGGTTGCGCCACCAGGCAGGTCAGTAATCCTCTCCCTGTAACTGTAAATAAATATAAAAGTATGACAGCAAAAGAGTGCAGTGTAGTCACTAAGTAATAAAATGTGCAAGTAACAGTGTAAGAGTGTTTGCAAGTAATGCTTGATTACAAAAGTGTGTTGCAGTCTGTAATCCAAACAGAAAAATGTAAATGTCTGAAATAAAGTCTGAAATAAAGATGTCCCACCTGTAATATAATAGTACACAACCTGCAGTAGGCTGAAAAGTACAGCTGCAGAAGATGAGCAAAACACATGTGTGAAATATATCCCTGTTGAAATACTGAAACATGACAGAAGTGAGACTGTTGGAAAGGATTGTAATAACTACAGTTAAAACATGTCAATAAAGCCTAGAAGTAAGTACCATCCTGAATTGTAAAAATGAAACAAGTGAGAGAGTGTGAGAAAGAGCTATGAATCCACCAATAAAATAGTAATAACTCCTGAATAAAGTATACTGCAGTCAGTACAGAATGAAATTAATGTGACAAGCAGAACCAAACTGCGAAATGTGTTCAAAATGTTCCTGCAGCTGGAATGTGTATCCCAAAATCTGGATATGTTGCTCTCAGTCTGCAATATGCAGATAGTATGATTGTCTGAAATACCAAACATCCACAGTTGTCTATAGCTATATAAAGCAAATGTAGCAGGATGATGTAGCTGAACAGAGCCAGATATGAACGTGTAGGAATAAAAATGAAAATGTATATTGATGTAGCAGTAACATTCCTATCACCAACTTGAAGTAGTTATCACATAGGAAACTGTAGGTAGAACTGTAGTGTGTATATATCTGCAGCTATTAGAAATGTACAGCATATGTATTGGTATTTGACAGTGTTAATTATATTTTCTGCACCCTACCCTATAACCACATATAATCCATTCCACGTGAAATTGGTATGTGCAATCACAATTAACACCCTTGGACATTTGTCCTGTTGGGTCATACATATTTGCATGTACGTTGATGCATCTGCCCTGTTCATACATCCAAACCTGATGGCCTGTTGCCATCAATCAACCCTGCATGTTGTTGGACTGTGTATTGCTGTTCAAATTATGCATGCGTTATGCTCGCTGTTCAATGGTGTGAATATCTGGGTGTTTGGTTAATAGGAATACTAATGCATGCTGTTACAACTAATTGTGAATGGTATTGTATGTTACTAACCCAAACTGTCATGACATAATGCAAAATATAGGATGACAGGGAAGGCGGGTTCCAGCAGACCCACCTCTCCCACTTCAGCTGGCGAGTGCACCTGGCAGTAGTGCCCAGGCCGGACCCTCCTCCAGTGGCCCTGTGCCACCTGCGGGTGGAAGCACTGCAGGGGATGGGGCTCGTCCCCCCTCTGCAAGTGTGGCTGGAGGAGAACCACCACTCACCCTCCATAGCGTCCGGACTGTGGTGCGTAGGGAGATCCAGGAAGCTGTTCTTGGACCCCTACGCCAGCTTGAGGCACAGGTGGCACAACTAACGGGCATGTCCGCTGCCCGGCCTACACAGCCCCCAGCACAGCCCCATCCTGGGCAGTGAAGATCCAGTGGCAACTGCCCATGGGTGGGGATATCAGTTCCACTGTTGCCATCTGTGGGCTCATGGACTCTGGATATCCAAACATCCGTCCCCGTCAATTGTGTAACCCCCACACACGTGTCATACATCGCCCCTGTATGCGTCTTGTTTGTCTTGTCTGTTGACCTACCCAACCTACCTCCCCAGCTATACTGACTTCCTTTACCTGACATGCCACTCTCACCTGAAAAAAAAAAAGGGCACTCTGTACCCACAAAAAAATTACGCCCCATACATAGCTGCCCATTTCGCACACATGTCTGCTGGACATGGAAACTGTCAATTGCAATTGGCTGTACAACAAGTATTATTGTTGTCCTTACACCTCTCTCAGGTGTGGAAGATTTCAAATGTCACACCAAATTACAAACATATGCACAGCTGTTGCTGATGAAGAAATGGGCAGCTATGGGCCTTACCTACATCCCTCCTGCAAAACCCAAGCTTGTTTCCCTACTGTCTTACCCTCTTCGTGACCCCTTTTTTACCACTTTCCTGTCTCCCCATTTTCATTTCTTTCAAAGAAAATAGCGCGGGTGTGCGCACGAGTAAGCACTTTTAAGCGGTTGTAAGCGGGTGTGCACGGAGCTGAATGCCAATGCGCATGCGGGAGCTCCGCGCAAACCAGCGCTAACCCGGTTACAACTGCTTAAAAGTGCCTTAGTCACTCTGAATGACAGGTCCTGTAGTCTGCTCAAAAGCAAAATAAAATCCCACTGTCAGTCCCGAACCCAGGACCTTGGAAACAGTAGTCTGCATGACTTACGACTAAGCCATGACTGTTATATCAGAACATTGTGCTACAATAAATATATCATGTAATAGTAGGAATGCATGTAAAGGGAATATAGGATGTGTAGTACACAAAGCATGTCATGTATATTTACTGTCAAATCTAGTGGATTTCAATAATAGTAGTGTGTGAACAGAAACAGACATGCTAGTTGGTAGCTAGTAGGTAAAAATGTCACTGTAGCACCTTGCAAGCCACACACATACTCACAGCAGGATAATCACTGCCCATACCCCACAACCTGTTACAGGAACACATCCGGACCAAGTAATAAAATATGTGGAGCAAAGGGCCAAAACCAGGGACACATTCCAAATAATGTTACAACAAACTTAGACAGTTCAGAGAGTAACAGGTTCTGCATTTTGTTGGATGTTTGGAAGGGTATGAAGTCTGAAACTTAAATGTTTGTCACTATATTCTGACTTGAGCCCAGAGTGATTTGCCAGAAAGAGCTGTGCATGAGATATTGACCAAAATATGAGGCAGAAATGTGGACAACCTGCAAATATCTGTACACTTGAGAGGTCTGGCACTGCCATATTTGAATAGTTAAGAGCCTAGACATAGCAACAGTGACTGAGTTACAGGGATGCCCCACAGACTCCATATGAAATGTACTAACAGTAGGCAGAAAGGTGTTACAACACATGCAATGGTAACTATGAAGTCCTGAAAGTATGCACCACTTGCACAGCAGAAATAGTGTAGTAATACATATGCTCATGCTATCCCACAGTCACAACTGCAGAATACCAGACAATTTAATGGGTGTACCCCACTGATATGTACCATTCCATGAGGCAGATAACAGATGCACCTGAGAGTCTCTGGGTCCTGCTCAGCAGCATACTCAAATACCCTAATAGATGTCAAGGCCCACACCATGGCCAGACCACACTGCATGCTGTAACACCCTAGCAGATATAGCAAGCATTCCAAGGTGTGAATGTACATGGAAAATAGGAAAGCCACAGCAGCACACTACAGTCAAGACACCTAGCAGGCATACAAGTAGTGACTGTAAAGGGCAAATACTGAAGCCATAGCAACAAAGTGCAAGAGCCACTGCTATACACCAGTTACACCACATGTCCCACAGGAAAGCACACACACCCACATTAACAGTAGTAGTAGTCTTAGGTGTCAGTGTACATACACACTTAGTACAGGAAACTGGAGAAATGAATGGAGAAATGTTAATCTACAACACAGCCGGAAATATAAGAGAAATACTAACCTTTACACTCACAGAACAGTGTCCACAGCATACCAGCATGGTCCATGCCCTTAAAATCTGAAAGGGCTACGCCTATCTCACATACCTTTTTATAGCACTGTTCTGAAATCACAGTGAAAGCTGCAATCAGTACACAACTGGCTGCATGCAATTAGCAAATGCTGGCTAACAATTGGTGCAGAGGCCATCACATGGACATATGCAGATACCTACAAAAGCATGCTGTACTCCCAGTCCACACATGCAATACTTTCATTGCACCCTGTGGAGGTAGTGAGAGACAGAGAGAGAGAGAGAGGGAGACAGAGAAACAGAGAAAAATAAAATTAAACATACACAAACAAAACTGGTCAGCAACAGCCACTTGAAAGCTGACAACTGGCATGTGGAGCAGCAGGACACAAAACCAGACGGCAACACAAGCAGCTGTGACAAACACAGGTAATGTAAAGTAATACTATAAAACTCTACATACTGTGAACCCTCCATATATGTCATTGGTCTGTATCCATATGTATATGAAGATGTGCAAAGGGCAGGGGGACATACAGCAACTATCAGTGAAGGCTGTACATACATCTGTATGTGAGAGCATCTATGTGCACTATCAATGTAGGTTGAATGTAGGTTGTAGTGCAATGTACAAAGTAGGTTTCACAGTTATGTATGTTTAGCAGTATGTTAGTGTGTATATACAGTATGGTAAACAAACATGTTGATATACCTATCTATCATATGGATACGTATGTATGTCAATATATGTATGTATGTATATATATATATATATATATATATATATATATATATATATATATATATAATATGCATATATGTATACATACATAGAGAGAGATGTAGGAATACATAGACAGATGTAGATAGATAGAATATGTACAAACATATATATGTAATACACACATACAGATATAGATATATGTACATACATATACATAGACAGACAGATCTGACTATCTACAGGTATGAATGTATATGCCGATCTCACACTCCCCCTGTCCCACCCCCTCTGTCACTCTCACCCCCTCTCTGTCACACCCCCCCCTCCATATCTATAGCAATATATGTACATCAATATATATATGTGTATATGTATACAGACATATATATATATATATATATATATATATATATATATATATATATATATATATAGATATATCTATATACACATCTATATATATATATGTATATATATATATATATATATATATATATAGAGAGAGAGAGAGAGAGATGTATATATATTCTGAGTGAAGCACATGTGTACAGATGTATTGCAACAGGTGCCTGGTGACAAAGGCATGGAGTGAACACCAGTGTCAAAACTGGAGTACCATACCCCATTTCAAATCACCTACACCAGTAACCACCAGATATGTGATTGGCTGCCCACCACTGCATGTGTCAGGGGTGAACAGGGTCATAAATGTGTGCAATAGCCCCCCCAGTGATATTCACAGTGGTACACTATTCCTGGAATACCTGCACATGGTATGTGTCAGCAGACATGGTGTGTCAGCTACGGACATGTAGGTCAGTATACCCCTCCACACCACATAATGGCTGCCATGGTATGTACCTCACATGACAGCTACAGATATGGAGAAGGACGCAGTGACATGTACAACACTGTGACAATGCACTCAAACACATTACCAATGCACAGTGACTGACAACACCACAGAGTACACACATACTACCCACATAGAGGTTACCACTCCTGGATTTACATACTTAAGTCACACCCATGACAGATATCCAACAACCATAGTAACACCTCACACCATCCACAACCTAAATGACTGCTGTGTGTCATCCCTGCCACTGCAATAGAGAGCACATGGTGGAGGTACAGGTTCTTACACACAGATAACACATTCCCTGCAATAAACCACACAGTGTTAAGAAGCAAGACTCCCCATGAGTACATGTCACACATACCCCTGCTGAATGTTAGTCAGATAGGTAATATGCCATATGAGTCACCCTGTGTAACTGTTTGACAGCAGCAGGTACCATCACATCACATGTGTCACAATGGTAAGAGTAGCAGAACAGTATGCTGCTGTAGTCCCAGGGGCAATAGCATATTGTATAGTATTGTATTGTAATGTATTGTATTGTGTTGTATTGTATTGGTATGTAGAGGTGCCTCCTTCTTGGAGTGGAACCACTGCTGCTGTGCACCAGTGTACAGGTACATATCCTGTAGTCAGACTAGTATTACATAGCACTTCTATATGTGTGTTTAGCTCCTCTTGGAGTTCATGTAGCATACAATCGGGGATACCATCAGGTCCCATTCATATTGTGTATTCTGCTTTCCTGAGGGCGGCTCTCACCTGGACATCTGTGATGACAGGGAGGTTACAGTCAGCTGGGATAACTATGTCTTATTTTGGGCGAGAGGGAGGGGGGAAACCTGCACTGAACCTGTCTGCCACAATGTTGCCAATATCTGTGGGTTCAGTGAATTATTTGTTGTTGTGTACTAACTATGAGCATAGTGGAGGGTTTCTGACCAGGTTGCTAACATAACTGAAGAAGGCCTTGTGGTTATCTGTAGTGTCCCTGTTGATTTCCCTCTCAAAGTTGCCCATGGATGTTTGTATGAGAGAAAATAGGTCCTTACTAGTGCTGATCAGACATGCCTTCCCTTTATGGAATTATGCTCCGTCTTGCAGTAGCTTCCATCTTTTGTAATACAATCTGTCTATGGCTGGGGTCCACCAGACAGGATGCTGTCCCTTTGTGGAGAGTGTCTTGGTCTTATATGGGATTGCATGATCCATGCATTCTCGGAGATGTCCGTAGAAATCATTTGTGAAGGGGTCAGCATTGTGGGTTGTGTCTTCCACTGGCCCAGTGGGCTGAAAGGATACCATGTCACTGTTACAAAGTGTAAAGTTTGCATTTGCAATGTTATTCACTATAGTCGTTTGTGCTGGTGGTGGAGGTGGGATATGTATATCTAGGGCAATTAGTTTGTGGTCAGCTCACAGTAGTTGATGATGTACCCCATACAGTACCTAGATACAAACCCCCAGAGTGAGGAGGTGCTTTGGACCTGAATCAGTGTTCTGACTGCTGGGGTTTGGTAGTATGTCGTATGGAGTGTGCCAGGTACTGTTGCACAGTTGCTGGCTGAGCACTGATACCTGGCCATTTACATGTGTATGCACCAATAGACAGACAGATGCTATATATGTGAGATATGTTGTATCACAACAATCGAGTAGCATGTGTAGTATGTGTGCCAAATTCTGTTGACATATTTTGCTGATATCATGTTATTTCCTTTTTCAGGACCATGGCTCACCCGCGAAATCCAGCTTAATCTGCAGCTGAGGATGAGGAGATACACCAGAGCCTGGTGCGGGATTATGCAGTACTCTTTTCCCGCACCAGATAGAATCAGCAGGAGAGGGCTGCACTGTGGCAAGACCTGGTCCGTCGGGTAAATGACATAGGCACGCATAATAGGACATATGAGCAGGTACGACATCACTGCAGTGATTTAATCAGAAATGTCCGTCAGCGTGCGTCTGATATCCACAGGCAACAGGTTGCCACAGGTGGTGGGGTGGCTACACATCCCCCACTCACCAGACTGGAGGGACTACTCATGAGTGTAGTGGCTCCAGCCCGCCAACAACAACAACAGCAGCAGACATGCATTATGATGGAGGCTGGAGCCACGCAGCAGCAAGACTATGAGCGTGCAGGTAATATGCCATATGTATAGTTGACTGTTGTGTACACTGGTAGTTAATGCATGTGTGAGGTGTGTCCTTGGTTTGTAGCTGTCATCATAGTATTTAATGTGCAAGTGTGATATCCTCCATATCAGCAGCTGACCTGTGAAAGGCAACTGTTGTACTGCTGACCTGTATCATACTCAGTAACAATGGCACAGTTGTGCCCACTGACATTAGTTTCCTCACTTCTGCAGGTCCCTCCGGTGTAACAGCAATGCAGCCTATCCATGCTGGTGAGTGTGTATTAACAATACCTTTAATAGTCTTGATAGTAATAGTAATAGTAATATTAGGCTCACTGAATAGTGCTCTGTGTGTGCATGCAGGTGTGTCTGTGTCTGTGTGTTGATATCTCGCATACTGAGTAGTGTACAACTGTGTGCAACTGTGTGCAATTGTGCATGTGTGCATGTGTGCATGTGTGCACCTGTGCATGTGTGCATGTGTGCATGTGTGCATGTGTGCACCTGTGCATGTGTGCATGTGAGCATGTGTGCATGTGTGGACCTGTGCATGTGTGGATGTGTGCATCACTGGTAATATTGTGTAGACATTGTAAACTGTGTTTCCTGTTTCCCTCCCACAGGTTCTGGTGCTGCTCTGGTGTCATGCAGCAGGGAACCTGAATCAGGTGCCATGGGTACTGATAATGATGACATCTGTGTAATGGCACAGGAAGGTATGCCAGGGTCTGTCATTGGTCAGCCAATTGACAGTACACAGCTGTCAACCCCATCAATGCGCACAGTTATCCTGCCAATACACCCTTTGTCACCAATGTCCCTAGGGGATGGACAGCATACAGTGGGCATTGACCAGGGGACTGTGGTATCTGTGGCACATGCATCCCCACACAGCAGCCATGGGCATGACCCTGAGATGGTACCACACAGACAGATGTCCAGGAGTTCTCGTGGGAGCATCCGTGGGCATACTGCCCCTGTCAGATGTGCCAACAGAGGTCTTACAACCTCAGCTATGTTTTGGGCTTTCATGCAGGCACAGTCACATATGGAACAGTACACCAGACAGGGTCTGAGGGAGCTGACAGCATGTCGCACAGCCATGACTGACAGTATGCGTGACATTGCGACTGCCATCCGTAATTTCACCGATGTCATAGACAGACGTTGTGGGGACATATTAGACCGGTTCCACAACTACATGTCCATGAGCCAGGGCGATGGTGGACAGTTGAGGTGTCGACGTGGGCGTATGTCAGCAACAGCAGCAGCTGGCAGTCATCGTGGATGACAACAGGGCCGCGGCTGCCCCCATAGTGCCAGCAGCAGCCCCAGCAATGTTGGGTCTGTGCTGTCATCAGACCGCCCCAGGAGACCACGTGCACGTGGCTCTGGCCAGGCCTGACAGGGATCTGTGTCCAGTCAATGAACACCTGCTTCTGATGACAGTACCCAGTCTGGGTTGGTACCGGATACAGTCCATAGCACCCCTGCAAGGCACAGGTACCGTGTCCGTGGCCAGAGACACTGATCTGTATGACCTGGCAGGTACAGTCTGTGGCTGTCCACAAACACCAGTATATGGCAGCCATGAGGTGGAACTGTGTGCATCCATACACACATGTGAATTGACAACACCTAGGGCTACAGCATACACACACACACTACATCAACATTGCCCCACCTTCTACTGCTGTCCCTCACCAACACACATACACATACATGTCAATTGTTGGTATCGGTGGCTGACTCAGGCATACCAAGTTCACACCCTGTGCATATGATGAAACTGTGCCACCTCCTGCAATCTGTAACATCAGTGCAGGTACAGGTTAACATGTTGCTGATGCACAGGGTGACTACATAGACGTGTAGTAATAGTATCATGTTGTTAACAGTACTGTGTGCTGATATAATTGTGGGTATATCACAGCATGCCTGATGCAGTAAGAGTATGATTGTCATGTACTGTTGTCTACACCCATGGTAAGTATCACAGTGTATCATCTGCACATGTTGGCATACTGGTGGTAAGGATGTCAACAGAAGGCTACATACATAGGTAGCACAGGGTATAAGGTAATGACAGTATTAATACGCAATGATGGACATGTAAACTGCAAGTGACATGTTGCCCACACTGGACTCTGCAATGCGGATGTTTGAGGATGGTGATATGTGTGCAGTACTACACGACTGGTACAGGACACACAGGAGCACCCTAGCACTGCAAGCTCACATCACATACCATTCTAGACAGCCCCAACACACAAAACTAACTGTCACAGGAGGGAGAGTCCCCATACATGTCAGGGATACTGTGGTGGCAGTCCAGGTAGCATACATCCTACTAAGTATGGAACCACTGAGTAAAGGCTCGGTGTCTGTTATTTGACATGTGTATTACTGCAGGTATGAGCACATGGGTTTCCATCCAGTTATTGTACAGCCTGACGGTACATGGTCTGTACACTTTTGTGCGCTGAGACTGTACCCTAGCCATCTGACCTGTGTATTTCCATGTACATGTGCATAGTGCCTGCATATTTGCAGTGTTACCTACTGGAAGTGGTACAGCTTGTTTGTTGTACAATGGACTACATGCAGCCCTGCTTACTGTAGCTTTGTTTGCATGCATGTTTGCTTGCAGTTACCCTGGAATACTGATCCCACCTGCAATGCTGAGTTACAGAGCTTCTGTGGACTCCTAGTGACATCTGCATAGCTTACTATATGTATGTCCATGTCTCACTTAACAGAACGTCACTGTTTGTCCTGTTCACATGTACGTTGCCTGTGACACCTTGCATATGACTTACCTGGCATTTGTCCACGTGAGCAGTCATATATGCCACTGCTAACTAATCACAGGCACTACACCCTCACATACTCACCTTCTGTTGAATCACCTGCTTCGCTAGGGACGGCTTGCACCTGTCACCCCTGGGCTTTCGGATATTGGCAAAGGCTCTTGCTACCCCCATAGTGCCTTTGTTAGGCAAAGCTCAAAAGACAAACCCACCTCCATAGGTATTACAAAGGATAAGAAACTAAGAGGAATGCTACTCAACACCAGAAGTCTAAACCTCAAGATGCACGCACTCGAAACTCTCCTTAGCATGGAGAACATCGATATCTGTGCAGTAACAGATACCTGGTTCAGGGCTACCGAGAGCACCCCAGCGCTACCAGGTTATACCTCATACCATGCTTTTCAGCCCAAAAACTTGGACCGAACCACAAAAGGAGGGGGAATATCGATATTCATCAAAGATACCCACACCTCCAGGTTGGTGGCAAAGCACCAAGCATCAGAGACTATCCATGTGCAACTAACAGTGGGTAAAACTGCCTTCCAGGTTATAGCCTGCTACAGACCACCCTCCCAAACCCAAGAACTGCACTCAGCCTTCCTGAGAACAGTGGAAAATATGAAGGTCTCTCCAAACACCATTATATTGGGCGACTTCAACTACCCAAACATAGATTGGGAGCATGACTCTAGCTCCAACACCCTAGCCCAAAGGTTCCTAGAATTTATGAACTCAAATGCTATGGAACAACTTGTTACCACTCCCACAAGAGGGGAAAACATACTGGGCCTGATCATCACCAACATGGGGACTCTATGCTCCAGACCAGAAGTGTATCCCTCACTGGTAAGATCAGACCATAAACTAATCTCACTGGATATTCACATCCCGACCCCACCCCCTGCTCAGAAAACCACAGTGAACAACTTCTCTAAAGCAAATTCACACTCCTCAAAACCGAGGTGGAAACCTTCAAAGCCCCCGGGTCTGTGGAAAATACGGCCCAGACCCCAGATTCCTCTATAAACGCATTCTATGGACACCTTCAGGAATGCATGGATCATGCGATCCCAAATAAAACCAAGACCCAATCCTCCAAAGGCAGACGTCCTGTCTGGTGGACCCCAGCCATAAACAAACTATACAATAGAAGGAGGAAGCTACTAAATGATACAGCAAAATCCCAAAAAGGGAAGGCATCACTGATCAGTATTAGCAGAAAACTACGGGCACTCATAAGATTGTCTAAGGCCAGCTTCGAGAGAAAATTGCACAGGACACTAAGGATAATCACAAGGCTTTCTTTAGTTATGTTAGGAACCTGGGTGGTAATTCCCAGATATGCTCAGAGGTAGTCCAAAATGTCAAAAGAAACACCGAACCCACAGACATTGCCAACATCCTAGCTGACAGGTTCAGCGCAAACTTCTCCCCCCCTCCACACCGAAAAGGCAAATATTTATCCCAGCAGAGTGCTGCCCCCCTGACATCTCAGATGCTCAGGTAAGAGCCGCCCTCTAAAAAGCAAAAAACACAGCATCAATGGGACCGGACAGTGTCCCGGGCTGTGTCCTACATGAACTCCAAGAAGAGCTACACTCAAACATAAAACTACTGTTCAATCCCAGCCTTACTACAGGATATGTGGCCAAAGAGTGGCATACAGCAACAGTGGTCCTTCTCCATAAAGGTGGTGCCTCAACGGATCCTGGACACTATTGCCCCATAAGCCTGACTAGCTTGGTCTGCAAAGCTATGGAAAGGATCATCATGGACCCCATAAATAAAGATATTGGAGACCTACAGACACTGGATCATACCCAGTTTGGCTTTGTTAAGGGCAGATCCTGCCTCTTAAACCTGGTTGATTTCTTTGAAACAGTCAGCAAGGCCATTGACGAGGGGAAGGTGGTCCACACAACCTACCTGGACCTCGCAAAAGCCTTCGATACAATACCCCACTCAGGCATTCTAGAGAAGCTCACCAGCTTAAATATAAACCCCTATGTCACTAGATGGATTGCACACTGGCTCAAGGACAGAACCCACATGGTTAGAATTGCTGGAGCCATGTCAGACTCCAAACCAGTTACAAGTGGTGTCCCACAAGGCTCAGTCCTGGGACCTCTCTTGTTCGGTATATATTTCTCGGAGGTACAGGCCAAGACGGAAGGACTGTGGCTGACCAAATTCGCAGATGACTGCAAACTGGCCACCATAATCGACTCTCCAGCCGACACAACCATCCTCCAAAAGGGCCTCATAGAAACAGACAACTTGTGCCAGAGCCATGGCCTCAAGCTGAATGCCAAAAAGTGTATAGTCATCCCCTTTGGCAAAAACAAAGTGCCCACAAAGTACCACATAGGTGGTAATCCATTAAGTACAGAAGAAGTAATTAGGGACCTGGGGAACCAAGTTGATAGCAATCTCTCATTTGACAACCATGTGGCCAAAGTGGATAGAAAAACATTTTATATAGCCCACCTCATCATGAAGGGATTCACATCTAGATCAGGGGAGGACATCGTGCCTCTTTACTCATCCCTCATCAGGCCCATAATTGAGTACAATGCCCCTGTTGGGATGTACCTAACCAGACACCTGCAGCAACTGGAAAGACCCCAAAAGTACCTCACCAAGAGGATCAAAGGGCTCAAACATATGCCATATGCTGACCGGTTAAAGAAACTCCAGCTCTACTCAGTGGCATACCGCCTGTTCAGAGGCGATCTGTGCCTGACGTATCAAGCCATGTCCAACCTGGAATTAAGGGGCATGATGCACCTCAGAATATCCAAATCCCATCGAGCTACGCGCTCGAGAGACTTGAACCTCAGCACTGAAATAAATAGGACATGCTGGAGGGACAGATTCATAACCCAGAGGCTCCCTTCACTCTGGAATAAAATCCCAGTCCAGGTTAGGCAGAGTCCCTCATTGACTCTCTTCAAGAGGAATCTTGATGAGTGGATGGGACATCGTAGGTTTACCCCGGGTATCACTTCTGTGTCACTGTTAGACAGAGGCACAGTATACTAACCTCGAAAAAGGGCATAGCAAGATAAATTTACAATGGGTGGCGAAAGCAAAACACATTCTGGCTAGGTTTATAAATGCCCTATGTCAGATAGCCTAGTATGAACCTATGAACCTATGTACCTTGTTCCCCATTGGCCCTATGTGCTGTTAATCACCATGGCAATCACAATACTATGGTAGCATGTGCAAAGGTCAGTTGTCAGTCACCTCTATGGTACAGTTGTGAAATATGTGGGTCATGTGGCAGTGTCACAGCTGCCACATGTACACAGTCAACCCTCTCCCCTACGTACAACATATGTATGAGATGCAACCACATAGCCAAACTGGGGACTAAGCACTCTGAACCCAGTACTGGCATAACCTGTCAGGTGGCATGAAATACTACAGTGACTACAATACCAGTCTGATGTAGACCTACACTGACAGCAATACAAACACGTGAACACACTGGGCCATTCATGGAGCCTAAGAATAGCATCCTGCCTGAGCGGCAGACACCTCTGCAGCTGGCACACAGGCATACGTTATGCCAGAACACAGCACGCATAACACATAGCACACAAATCCTGTGTGCCAAACAGTCACAGCCTGTACGGCTAGGCAACACACCTGCTATAGTTGTGTTAGGTACGTTTATTGTCCGGTACAGTGAGGTCACACTCACCAGGCTGGACAAGGTAAAGGTCACAGTGATATGCCCGTGGGGCACTATGGTCCACCACATAACACAAGCATACAGGTCAGTCAGAGGCATGGACACATATGACTCAGTTATTGTCCATACCACTATGGCTGACCTGTGATGTACCTCCCTGGACTACATGATAGGGAACATGGAAGGGCTCTCTGAGCATGTGGCACAGGCTGGTATGACCCTGACCTTGGTTGGCATCATACCCTTACCAGGAATGCTGACGTATTACTGAATGCTGATGAATTACTGTAGTTACAACACCCTAGCTGAAAGGTTCCTAGCATGTAGTCACTGCATTGCTATGGAACAACTTGTTACCACTCCCACAACAGGTGAAAACATGCAGCACCTGTTCATCAACAACATGTAGACTATATGCCCCGGACCAGATGTGTATCCCTCGCTGCTAGGATGATACCATATACATCTCACACTGTATATACACATACCACATGCAGCACCCGCACAGAAGACCACAGTCATAATGTTATCCAGTGCAAATACCATGTATTGACATGTGGCAGGCGTCAGACATGGTAACTATTGAAGGTCACAGGTACATATGTGTATTTGGCACACACATACATCATCTGTGTCTATTGCCATTACTGGTTTAATCAATGTCATGCATTATTGTGAACAACAACCCACACACATGGGCATTCTGTGTGACAAAAACACACGTGGCATGTGTGGAATTCAAAGCCATAACTAACTGTGCTATGACAGTAGTGAGAGATGCAGTAGCAGAGTGTGCTATTTGCATTACTGGGAGATTTGCCCTCTTCCGCTGTACTTGTAGGGTGCTGACATCATCTCTGTATAGAGATTGGAATATGCAGCAGCTGGTGTGCTGTACTGGTTGGCAAAAGGCTCAGTTCTTTCACACATGTAATTGCATACATTCTACTTCCACCCCCCCACACACACTTGCAGGATTCAAACCCCTACCTAATTATATCATGACACTCGAGACGGACGTATTAGAAGAGTGTGCTATTCATATTACTGGGAGGCTTCCCTTCTCCTGCTGTACTTATAGGGTGCTGACATCATCAGTGTTTAGAAAGGGGAATGTGCATCCTGTAGTGTGTTCTCCTAGTTGCCAAAAGGGACATTTCTTTCATACACACAAACCCCCCTCTACACACACTGAGCATGTGCAGGATTCAAATCCCTATCTAACTATGTTATGACATGCAAGACGGACGCATTAGCGGAGCGCGCTATTCGCTTTACTGGGAGGCTTTCCTTCTCCTGCTGTACTTATAGCGTGCTGACATCATCAGTGTTTAGAAAGGGGAATGTGCATCCTGTAGTGTGTTCTCCTAGTTGCCAAAAGGGACATTTCTTTCATACAGACTTGCACACACACTAACCCCTTTTCACACACACTGAGCATTTGCAGGATTCAAAACCCTACCTAATTATGTCATGACACTCGTGACATACGCATTAGCAGAGTGCACTATTCGCATTACTGGGAGGCTTTCCTTCTCCTGCTGTACTTATAGGGTGCTGACATCATCAGTGTTTAGAAAGGGGAATGTGCATCCTGTAGTGTGTTCTCCTAGTTCCCAAAAGGGACATTTCTTTCATACAGACTTGCAAACACACTAACCCCCTTTCACACACACTGAGCATTTGCAGGATTCAAACTCCTACCTAACTATGTTATAACACTCAAGACAGACGCATTAGCAGAGCACACTATTCGCGTTACTGGGAGGATTCCCTTCTCCTGCTATACTTATAGGGTGCTGACATCATCAGTGTTTAGAAAGGGGAATGTGCATCCTGTAGTGTGTTCTCCTAGTTGCCAAAAAGGACATTTCTTTCATACAGACTTGCACACACACTAACCCCCTTCCACACACACTGAGCATTTGCAGGCTTCAAACTCCTACCTAACTATGTTATAACACTCGAGATGGACACATTAGCAGAGCACGCTATTCGCATCACTGGGAAGTTGCTCTTCTCCTGCTGTACTTATAGGGTGCTGACATCATCAGTATTTAGAAAGGGCACTGTGCATCCTGTAGTGTGTTTTCCCAGTTGTCAAAAGGGACATTTCCCTCACACAGACTTGCACACACACCAACCCCGCTCACCCACACACACACTGAGCATTTGCTGGATTCAAACCCCTACCTAACTATACTATGACACTTGAGAGAAATGCATTAGCAGAGCGCACTATCCAAATTACAGGGCATTTATTCTGCACCTGCAGTATTTATAGAGTGCTGACATCATTATTTCTACAGAGGTATGTACATCTAGTACTACCTGTCAGGTGGGGGATAGCATATATATGCATTTGCAGCCACCTACTTCAGGGTCAGATATGCACATCGCACTGGCAGGTTATGTTCTATACCATGCTTCGTGACCACAGGACCTGTAACACACAACACAACCAGTCCAGACCACCCCTCCCACATCCAGGACACACACTTTGCTTCCCTGGGAACAGTGCCAAGATATGCAGGTGTTCACATACACCATTCCAGTTGTTAACGTCAGGTACAGGCATATTGTATGTGGGAACTACTCAGGCCTCTACAACATTACCCTACAGCCACTACAGTTTGTGAGTCCATGTGCTATGGCAGAACCACTCACCACAGCCACAAGGGGGAATACATATTGCACCTGACCATCTGCAACATGGGTACTCACTGTTCCACACCAGAGGTAGACCACCATTGTTGATATCTGACCATATCCACCTTTCCCTGGACATCCATATCCCATCCCAACCCCCAGGCAAGGTTGTCACTGCAAACAAAGTGTATTTATCAAAAGCAGACTTTACACTTGTGTAGACTGGGGTGGAAGACTTCAAAGGACCCATGCTGGGGGAGTATACAGGCCACTCTGCATAATCCTTGACAATTGCATTCTATGAGCATGTGGAAGGTTTGCATTGATCATGCTATCCCAAATATACCCATGACTGCTCCACAACAGGACACCTGTCAGGTGTACACCAGCCATATATGAGCTGTCCAACAGACAGAGTGAGCTAATACATTGCAGAGCAGTAGCCCACAGAGGGAGGACATCTCTGAACAGTACCAGCATGACACTTCAATCCCTCATAATAATCACGACAGTGTTGACAGTGAAATTGTCCAGACAATGCAGATAAGGCTCCCCTCAGTCTGTTATTGATGCCGACTTACTGTTAGAGGTCCTCAGCAACCCTCTTCAAGCACACACCAACAACATGGATGTGGCTTAGCAAATTCAAACCCTGGGATCTCCACTGTGTCCCTGCTTGACAGAGGCACAGCACACTAGCCTCACACGGTGCCTTATGTGACCTACTTTACAGTGGCACAGTAGCCTACTGTACTGGGGAGGCAGACACCAAGCACACTCTGGCTAAGCTGTCATTCCCTAGGGCAAACAGCCCAGCATTGACCTCTACACCCATATGTTTAATTGTCAGATGCACATTATTTGTTGCTGATAGACTGTTTGCAGGTCTTTATTGCCATAGCATTCCCTGTTTGTATGAACAACTTGTGTATCTGTGGAAGATGTTTGAATATGGGAGGGATCCACTATATCAAGTATGTCTCTGTAGTCATTTAACTGTGTGCACTGGGCAGATTGCTGTAATGTGGTTGGTTCCTGGAATAACACGTACAAATACCAGATATGTGTGGCCAACTGCTAAACTGAGATTTGGCCTAAGTGTGTGAGCATGCCCAGTTCAGCCTTCCCATGGCATGTTGTCTGACATATGTGTCATTTATCAAAGTGTGCGAGTATGCCCAGTGTGAGCTTTCCATATGTTGAACTCTGCAGCCCACCACATTTGTGGATGAGTGTGAACTTCAACAATATCTCCCGTTTATGGTTGTGTGTTGCGTGTCATGTTGTGTAGTTACATTCCAACTGCTTTGTGTCTGAACACAACAGGGATTATACTATGCCTGCAGGGTTTGCATGGGATACTTTGCATACAGTTGTCAACAGCCTTTCATACTGACCTAACACTGTAGTACCGTATAGTGTACTGGTTCAGTACTTTCACTGTGGTGGACAGTATCCTGGGCTTTAGTCCTATCACTGCTTTACATTTCCATAGTGAGCACAACAGCCTGGTTAGGGTCCAGTTGTGCACATCTGACCATGTTGCATTATGTTCAGATATGAACTACTTAAACCAGGCTTGTCCAACATTGGTAGTGTATTCCACAACATAGGTGTACATTGGCAAACACTAGCAATGTGCCCTAGGCCATTTCTGATGCTAGGCGGAGAGTATGTTTGTCCTTTGACACACATTGTAAGTGGAGTTTGCCATGACATATGTCATGGTTAGTATACTGTGCCTCCGTCTACCTGTGACATAACAGTGATACCCAGGGTAAACCTACCATCTCCCATCTACTCATCAAGATTCCTCTTGAGGAGAATCAATGAGTGACTCTCTGGCTAACCTGTACTGGGAGTTTACTCATGAGTGGGGGTGGCTTCTGTGATATGGATCATGCAGTACAGCTAGTCCTATGTATGTCAGTGCTGGGGTTCAGGTCTCTCGTGTGCATAGCTCACTGCCCTTCAGATTGTACAAGGTGCAGCATGTTCATTGATTCCAGCTTGGACATGGCTTTATACATCAGGCACAGCTTGCCTCTGGGTGGGCAGTATGGCAGTGTGTGGAGCTGCAGTTTGTTTAATCAGGCAACACATGGCATCTGTTCAAGCTCTTTGATACTCCTGGTGAGGTACTTTTGGGGACTTTACAGTTGATGGAGGTGTCTGCTGAGGTACATCCCACAGGGGCTATTGTAGTCAATTGTAATGCTGATGGATGACTGCAGAGCCACAATGACCTCCCCTTATCTAGATCTGACAACCTTCATGATTAGGTGGGTATATGGTATGTTTCTGTAAACACTACAGCCACATGTTTGTCCAATGCAAGATATCTATCACCTTGTGCCCCCAGGTCTCTCATTACATGTTAAGTACGTAACGGGTTAACACCTATGTGGTAATTGGTGGGCACTTACTGTATATCCACGGGGGTTGACTATACACTTTTCTGCAATTAGCTTGCTGATATGGCTATGGCACCAGTTGTCTGTTTCTATGTGGCCCTTTTGTGGGATGCTTGCGTTAGCTGGAGGGTCAGATATGGTGGGCAGTTTGTAGTCCTCTGCAAACATGTTGAGACACAGTCCTTCCATGTTGGCCTGTACCTATGGGACATATATACCAAACGAGGGAGGTCCCAGGACCAAGCCTTGTGGGATGCCAGTTATATCTGGTTTGTAGTCTGACATGGCTGCAGCATGTCTGACCATGTCAGTTCTGTCCTTGGTCTGGTTTGCAACCCCTCTACTGACATAGGGGTTTATATTTAAGCTGGTGAGCATATCTATAATAAACACGTAGGGTATTGTATGGAAGCCTTTGCAAGGTGCAGCTATGCTGTGTGGACCACATTGCCCTCATCAATGACCTTAATGACTGTTTCAAATGATTCAAACATGTTTAAGGGGCAGGATCTGCACTTAAGAAAGCCACACTGGGTAGGGTCAGTAGGTCCCCAATATCTTTATGTCTGCGGTACATGCTGATCCTTTCCATAGCTGTGCAGACCAAGCTTCTCAGGATTCTGGGGTGGTAGTTTGCAGTATCCATTCAGGCAACACCTTTGTTGAGAAGGACCACTGTTGTTGTACACTGCTCTTTAGGTACATATCCTGTGGTAAGGCTGACATTGAGCAGTAGTGTGATTTGGCATTCCATTCTTCTTGGAGTCCATGTTGGACTCAGCCCAGGACACCATCTCATACCATTGCTGCTGTGTGTTTTGCTTTGTAGATGCTGGCTGTTACCTCAGCATCTGCAATGTCAGGGGGCCAGCAGTCTGCTGGGATAGATATTTTGCATTCTGGGGGGGGAGGTTGCACTGCACCTGTCAGATTGCATGTTGGCAATATGTGTGTGTGTTTGCTATGTTGTTTGTAATATTTGTGTGATTCAGAGCATATCTGTGAATTCCCAACACGGTTCCTACCATCAGTTGAGAAAGCCTTGGGATTATCCTTAGTGTCCTGTACAATTTGTATCTTCATAGGTTCATAGGTTCATACTAGGCTATCCACCCTAGGGCATTTATAAGCCTAGCCAGAGTGTGTGTGGCTTTTGCCACCCCTTGCTATGTGAATATTATGGCCATTTATGATTTACTTTACTGTGCCTCTGTCTGGACGTGACACAGTGAAGACCCCCAGTGTACATCTATGATCATCCATCCACTTGGCAAGATTCCTGTTGAAGAGTGTCAGTGAGGGACTCTGCCTAACATGGAGTGGGATTCTGTTCCAGGGTGTGGGGAGCCTCTGGGTTATGTATCTGTCCCTCCATCACATCCTATTTCATTATGTATTGAGGTTGACATTTCTCACTCTCACAGCTCCAATGACTTTGAGTTTTCTGGGGTGGAGCATGTCCATTACTCCTGTGTTGGACAGGGCCTTGTACAACAGACATACAATGCCTCTGTGTAGGCAGTATGTGACTGCATTCAGCTGGGGTGTCTACAACCAGGCAGCATATGACATATATTTGAGACCCTTTATCCTCTTGGTGAGGTACCTTTGAGGTCTTTCTAACTGCTGCAGGTGTCAGGTAAGGTACATCCCAAATGAGGCATTGTACTAGATTATGGGTCTGATAAGAGAACAGTATAGGGGCACAATGACCTCTGTTGACGTAGATGTGAATCCTTTCAGGATACAGTGTCCAATATAGACAGTCTTCCTAGCCACATTGGCAATGTGAGTGTCACATAACAGGTTACTGTCCACTTGTGTCCCTAGGTCCCTGATTACTCCTTCCATACATAATGGTTTACCACCTATGTGGTAATTTGTGAGTACCTTGTTTGGTATTTGGTGGGACATTCATACTGTCCAGTGTCTTCAGGATGGCTGGGTGGGGTTTCTGTGTGTGAGAGTGTGGTCTGTAGCATGCTACAGACTGTACAGCAGTCTTGCCTACGGTTAGTTGCACATGGGTGGATTCCAATGCTTTGTGCATTGTCAGTTACCTGGACGTATGGGTGTCTGTGCGGAATATGGATACTCAACCTCCTTTTATGTTTTGGTCCAGGTTTTGGGGCCATAACGCATGACATGTGGTATAACCTGGTAGTGCTGGTGTGCTGTCAGGAGGCTTGCAGCAGGTTTCTGTCACTGCACAGACATCGATGTTCTCCATACTGGGGAGGGCCTCGGGAGCATGCATATTGAGGTTTACACGTCTGGCATTGGTCAGCATTACCCTTATGTTTCTTTCCACTTATGTTTTCTAGGGTGGTGGTTTAGTCTTTTCAGCCTTGCCTACGAAAGGCTCTATGGAGGTGGCAAAAGCCTTATCCAATATCCAGACGCCCAGGGGTAACAGGTGCAAGCCATCCCTGGAACAGCAGTGTGGCTTGCCAAGCATGACATCCCAAGCAGACAGACATTGGATCCCCTTGGAATGACACCAGTAATTGTGCCACTTGTTAAAGCTGATCATTCTGTGTTTGTACTGTGGCATCATTCTTGGTAAGGGTAGGATGCTGCAAACAGTCAATGTCATACCGGCCTGGACTACATAATCAGAGAGCTCATCTATGTCTCTTTTCATGTAGTCAGGGGAGGTACATCTCAGGTCATTCACACCGGCATGGACTATGACTGCATCATATTTCTACTTGCTTTGGGGTGACCTGCATACTTGTGTTATGTGGCGTATTGTAGCAGCCTACAGGCAGCTTACTGTACCCTTTCCCTTGCTCAGTCTGGTGAGCAGGACAGCAGCGTGTCTCACTATGGAGTCACCTATTACAACTGTATCAGGCATGTTGTTTCTCCTTCTGGCCTGTGACTGTTTGGCACACCAGCTTTGTGTACTATGTGTTGCATTTGCTATGTTTGGAGGTTGTGGTTGCTTGGGTGTCTGCTTTGGAGGCCTCTGTTGGTGTGGTGTGTTTGTAATTCAGGCCTCTGGGAATGTTTTTCTGTGTTTATGTCTTTGGTTTGCAGTTGTGATAGGTCTATGTGGGACTGGGTTTGTGGTGTGTGTGTGGTTACCTTCTCCTCCTGACTAGTTTTGACAGTACTGAGTTGAGGGAGCTCAGCCTCCAGTTTGGATAAATGGTTGCATCTCTCACATATATTTGTATTTCTTGGGGGGAGTTGAGGGTTGTCTGTGTACTTGGGGCAGGTGTAACATTGCCTCAAGATTCACAGATTCAACTTGTTGTAGTTGGCCTTAGTGGATTGTATGTGTGGGCATATTTTATTGCCATACTACTGATCAGTGATTACTTCCCTTTTTATGTTTGCTCTATCATGTAGTAGCTTCCTCATTCTCTTGCATGGTTTGGTAATGGCTGGAGTCCACCATGCCAGATGCCTGCATGTATGGCATTGTGTCCTGTTTTAATTTAGGATTGCATAATCCAAGCATTCCTGGCAGTGTTCATGGAATGCCTGTATAACAGGTTCTGAGATGTGGCCCATATTTTGCACCTGCACAGGGCCTTTAATGGATTCCACATCAGTTTGGAGGAGTGCAACTTTTGCTTTACACATGTTTTTCACTGTGGTTTTCTGGCCAGGGACTGTGGTCAGGATGTGTATATCCAGTGTGATTACTCTATGGTCTGGTCTTACCAGTGAGGGATACACTTCTCATCTTGCCATCCAGTACCCATGTTGCTGATTATCACATCCAGTATGCTTACCCCTCTTGTGGGAGTGGTACATTGTTCCTGGGCATTTTGGTTTATGGATTCTAGGAACTTTTGTCCTACAGTGTTGGAGCTAGTATAATGCTCCCAGTCTATGTCTGGGTATTTTCAGTAACCCAATATAATGTGGTTTGGAGGACTTGATATATTCATGTATTCCAACATAGGCCAGGTGCAGTTCCTGGTGTTGGGACGGTAGTCTGTAGCAGGCTATAAACTGGGAGGCAGTTTTCGCCACTGTTACTTGACCATGGCTAGTCCATGCTGCTTCTTGTTGTGGTACCAACATGGGGTGTGGTTATCCTTGTCAATTATTGCTAGTCACCCTCCTTTTGTAGCTTGTTCCATGTTTTGAGGCTGTACAGCACAGTATGAGGTGTAACCTGGTAGTGTTAGGGTGCTGTTGTGAGCCTTGACCCAGTTTTCTGTTACAGCACAGATATCAACATTCTCCATACTGGGTGAGTTTAGACTGCATGCATCTTGCTGTTTAGACTTCTGGCATTGGGTAGCATTACAGCTAGGTTCTTATCCCTTGTGATACCTATGGAGGTGGGTTTGTGTTTTGAGCCTTACCTATTCAGGGCATGCTGTGGGTAACAACAGCCTTTGCCAGTATCCATACGGCCTGCACTGATAGGTGCACGCCAGTCCTAGCAGGTGGAGCATCATGTCATGCTCAGCATGTCATCCCAGGCTGGCACACATTGGATCCCCTTTGACTAACTGCAATACTTCAGCCAATTATTGCAATTGATCATCTCATTGTTATATTGTGGCATCATGCTTGGTGAGGGTAGGATGTTAGTCAGGGTCCTCAAGTGTGCATATACTACATGGTGTTACATTGCTTAACACATGGCATTCATGCCTCAGGTGGTGCTGCAGGGCTGCCTCTGTCGGATGCACATACTACACTCCCTGTACATGTTTGAGAGCAGGTTATGTCAATTTAGGCATCCCTGTTATTATATGAGTGAGTCAGAGAGGGGTATCATTCCCAGGGTTCCTACTGTGCCAGTGTATGTGCTATGCATTGCCTCTTTGCCAAGGCCAGGGCATACTGGGCATGCCTCCTTCTGCCTACTGGGGCAGGCTCAGGTTGTTCCTCCTCCGAGTCACGCTCTGCCTGTGATGGCCTTGGCAATGGTGGGGGGCTGTTTGGCCCGGCCCTATGCTGGTCCTGCTGCAGCTGTTTTCGCAAGATCATATTATGTAGCATAGCACATACCATGAAAATTTGGGTACATGTAGTGGGTGAGTACTGCAAGGCTCCACCAGATGTGTCCAGACACCGGAACCTTGACTTGAGCAGCCCAAACACACGCTCTATTACATTACATGTTTGTGCGTGTGCCTCATTATGGCTTCCTGTTCAGGTGTGTGTGCATTTCTGATGGGTGTCATCAGCCACGGCTCCAGTGCATAACCTGCATCCCCCACTAGGTGTCCATGTGGGATGTCCCCATTGGCAAATGTCTGGTACAGCTTTGTCAAATGCCAGATATGGGAATCATGGTAGCTCCCAGGGCAGCCAGCACACACATTCATTATTATGCCCTGGGCATCACACACGACCTGGCAGTTGATGGAGGGGAAGCCCTTGCGGTTAATGTGGGCCCTACCCCGCTCACCGGCTGGTGCTTTGATGCGTATGTGCGTGCAGTCTATTGCACCCACTACCTCAGGGTATTCCGCTATTTGCTGGAAGAGACGCATATTGCTGAACAATACCTCACTGGCATTGGGGAAATATACTTGATCACCGACATGTGCTGACATGGCATCCAGGAACTGGTGCAGTACCCTGGAGGCTGATGCCTGTGATAGCCCCATCATATCACCAGTTGGTCTCTGGAAGGTACCTGTTGCTAGTATTCTTAGGCCAACACATACCTTGGTTTCCACTGGAATGGGTTCCTCTCTGTTGGTTCTGTGTGTGAGACGTGGCCTGCACAGCTCGACAATTTGCTGCAGGAGGTCTATGTCCACTCTATAGCACTCTACTATCTCCAGCTCATGTAACCCGTGGTAGGTGACCCTGGGCCTGTACACTCTTCTCTGTCTCCTCACTGTGGGTTGTCTGGCACCATCTGCATTGTCACCACCCTCAGCAAGTCGCCTATGTCTCCTTATGACAGCTATGGCAGCCCCTAGCATTTCTGCTCTGAGTTCAGCTTTTTCAGTGTTCACTTCTAATAGCTTACTCCTGTCTTGCAGTGTCTCTTGAGAGAAACATCCTGCACTGCTGTTTGCAGAGTTTTAAGTACTTGGATGAGCTACTATTCTGCCTGTGTAATTGCCAGCTTCTAATTGTTTTCACCTGCTAGCTCCAGCAGTATTCCCTGCTAGCTTCCTACTAATTCTGTTGCTTCCTTTTTCCTCTCTGTTTCCTCAGGGGGGAGCAACGTGCATACCAGCAGAAACACGCTCACAGTGGCTTACACGCATGCACACATGCTTACACGGTTCAGAATCTGCTTATTCGGGTTAAAACACATGCACACCAGCGCAAACAGTCTTAAAAGTCTGCCAACAGGCTCCCACATGTTCAGTCTGCCTTACACATGCGCACACTGCCCTACTCGCGCTTCATGGCGCGCACATGTGCGCATGTACGCCCAGCAAGAAACTTTGGTGTAAGCAACAGTGTACACCTTCCATTTCTTGACTTTCCCATGCTTATATTGTGGCACTCCTCTTTCCATGATATGTGTCTGACATCTGTCATGTAACACTGACCTCCAATGAACTGCATTTCTTTCTGCCATTCCCCCCTGTGATGTCACCTATCTCCTACTCTATTCCTCCCCCTTATGTATCTCTTACACTACTCAGAATGTGCTCATTTGCTATGTGACTGTGGGATTCAGTATCCTAACACTCATTTACATCAGATTGCCTACTAATGCTTAGTTACATTTCTTAGACTCAGCTTCCCCCCTTAGCAACCACAAAACGGTGGCCATGTTGTTTTTAGTCTGCTGGTCCCTGCATTGTAAATCCATGTATTGCATAAAACCCACATTTGTGGGTTTATAACCTTCATTTTTATGTTTTATATAGCGCAGCCCGTTTGTGCGGGGCTGCGCTGCGTTTAAACATCGGCGATCACCGAAAAAAAATGTATTTTTCATATTTGCATCAGGGTACCTTGCCAATGGCCACATATTTGGTCATTGGCATGCTGCCTGACACATATGCACCCTTTATTTGGAGCTGACATGGCTCCATTGTGATTTTTGCAGCAACGTACTCAGTTGTCAACTGAGTACATTTCTGCAGCTAAAACGGCTCTTACACAGGCTGCTTTGGGCTTCGTGGATCACTAATCTACCTCATTTGCATGCCTTTTGGCTGCAAGTGAGGTGATTAGCATATCCATGCCCACTCCGTGTAAGAGACGTTTTAGCTGGTCTCTTACATGGACTTTAGGACTGTTCCTGGATCGCAAAGGCTGCATGGAGTCTTACACTACTCTTAGACTCCGTGCAAGCCTTCGTGAATGTTTTTTTACTAATCTTTGTCATTTTAACTGATGCCAGTTAATTATTATTGATTTTAGTCAGTTATTTAAACATCAGCTATTCCAAAAGTTTAGGAGTTAATTAAGGACAGATATGTCTTATGGAATATTTCTAAAAATCTATCCCCGGGATTCATGAAGCTTGGCGTAAGGCTAGCGGTAGGCTTGCGCCGACAGTGCAGCGTGAAGATGGCACAGTAGCGCCAAATGCATATTAATGAAGGCACACTGCCGCCACAGCCACGTGCAAAGGAAAGGAGCGCGAGTGCATAGGGCATGTCAAAGTGCCGCACGGAGGCGTGGAAATGCCAGCTGTCGACGTGCAACCTAAAATGCTTGCATATAACAAGTTGCAAGATAGTAATCACATCTGTCTGTGTCTGTGGATACTGAAACGCATGCAAAGCATGCAAGAAAGTTCCTGCGAACACAAAATGAAGAAGCAAACACAAATGCATGGTAGGGAATAATGGGTCGCTATCCCGCAAACAAATGACATGGAAAACCATGTGCCCGTAGTTCAACGCAGTGTAGATAGCTATACCAAGTGGAAGTAAAACGCATCATATGTTAGCAAGCCACCAGTATTCAGCCCAATGGTTAGGGTCACCAGCTGACCCATGATATGAGGGAGGGTACACAGCTGGGCAGATGTGTCCATAATAAAATACACGATAAATGTGCATAACTAGCGACCATATGTCTGAATCATATCCCACAAGGCATGTAATAGTCACATACAAAAGCTATGTCCGTATTTCACATACCAAATGGAATAAGCATGTAAACAAAACAGAAGGAGCATATAAACAGCTACAACAATAAGGAAACATGTAGGCTGAAAGGAACAGTATTATCCATACCGTCGACTGTGGGTACGTGCTGTCCAGTACAGTTGGATATGTGTATGGAATATATCCCATCCAGGACATAGGAAAAGGTGGCATCCTACCAATGATTAGAACAGTCTGCCAAAATCCGCAAATCAGTGGTACAAGCCGAACTTGTGAGGATGTGTCACAGTTGAACGGGTAGTACCCGGGTATACCAACCATGTAATGAAAGTTAAGTATGGGTGTGTACCTATGTGCGTGAGGTATAGCATGTGGAAAGCAAACATGGCAGGGTAGTCCACACAACCATACAGGTACCTGATATATGTAGGGTATTCAATGTGTTACTCTGGCCGTGTCAAGGGCCAACAACCAAAGCAGTGATGTATGGGGTGTGAGGAATATGTGTGTGTGGGGGGGATGGGAAAGGGTACAATCCTCCAAGGTGATACTGTGTCGTATGCAGAATAGGTGAACCGGAGGTGTATGAGGGAGCAGCGGGTGAAGCTAAAAGAAAAACAAAAACATGTATAAACAGCTGCAATACAACCAGACAGGCCATACTGTAGAACACAATCCCACAAACATATGAATATTGAAATGTGCGATACAAATGTATAGACATGTTACCGGCACATACCCACAGATTGGTCTTGATGGAACTGGCCATAACAAATGCAACACACCTGGATGCATAATGGACTACCCAGCATCCCCTCCACATCACACAACACGCTTCCTTACCTGAACGTCCACCAAATCCAGCCATACTTGGCCTACTGGTTTGGTGCAGCCACATCTACACATAGTGACCAGTATGCATATGTAGTAGGTAGTGTCACCCTAGGAAGTTGCAGGATTGCACACAATGTATCCCTTGCATGTAAAACCCCCAGCACATTTTCATAATGCCAGAAGAATGTTCGGTGTTTGTCTTGTTTTGGTCTTGTTCAATTTTTGGGATATCCCTCATGGGATAAGTAACCTGTGTAAACATTAGAATGGAAGACACGAAGTCCAGTCCTGTAGATATCTGGACACAAGTTGGAATGTGCATTAGTGGTGCATGGCACTGTCCAGCCCTAAATGGTCATGCATAACCTACTACCCAGGATCAAACACCTGCCCGTGACGCATGTGTCCCGACACGAATAAGCGAGAGAATATATTGCACACATTCGCATAGTGGCACACGGTATAAGGGTGATGAAGGCACTGACGTAAACAGGGTACCCCTGATCCACTGTGTGATGGACAATTAATGTGTGTGTAGGTGTGACCTTACCAACAATGGTACAATGCCAAATGTCTTGTGACCATAGGAAATAACTATGCACCATACTGCATGTAACAGTTGCATAAAGTGGTCATGTCAGGATAGAATAAACGTAATTCATACAAGAAACAGGCAAACAACAAAAGTGCCAAAGGTATAAGGCTCACAGCTAGGAAACAAATGAATGTTCTAAACCTGCACTAACCATGGCTATGTGTTGGCCCAAACAGTCTGCTGTCCGCAGTAGGGTTATCATCTGTCCCGCTTTGCGAGGGACAGTCCATCGTTGGACAGTTGTGTCCTGACAAAAGACATTTCAAATGGCAAATGTCCTGGTATTGTAGGACATAATTATGTCCCATATGTTATGTAATAGTAGCAGAAAATAATTATTGCAGTATCTACAGTACCTAAATGTTACAAGAAACAGAATAAGCAACTAAACCGCTACAACAATAGGCTTTTGTGTAGGCAAATAAGTAAAGTTCTATCTGTTGTACTGACCGTGGGTATGTGTCGGCTTGTAAAATCTGATGTGTGTTCCGAAAATGTCCCATCTTGGCCATTTGAAAAGGTGCCAACCCTAGTCACCAGAATACAGCACAACCTGTACATATGACAATGTCAACGCTACCAATGGTCAGAGCATTTGCACAATAACTGGCCAGCCTCTTAACCACTCACAAAGCCAGTGACCTTTGGGGGAAAGATGTTGAATGAGAATGACTACTTACAACAATGAAGAGTAATAGACGCATTTAACTGCAGAAAATTAGTAGTATTACAAATCTGTCAACATGTTCCAAGTTAATAGTACTAATATGGTAGAAGTGTCCGTGATTGTCCCTGAGTTGTCATAGCCTTGTCCCTGTCACTGTAGACATGAGTCCCCGAGTATCAGAGAGGTCCGTACACAGAAGTACACCAAACAACTGTCCCATCTGTTGACAGGACTATTGCATACCTGTAGTGAATTCATAACAGATGTCCAGAATAATATTCATTGTATGTATAAATGAATGAAATAGTCAAATGGGAAGGGAAACCACCCCCCAACCTGCATTATGTAGTGGAACCACTCCCCTCCCTAAATTATGTAGCGCCGACCCAATAATGTGGTCAGAGGTGCCCAAACACCTGCGTCTGTAAACACAGGTAGAATGTTAAACTCTGGACTAACTCTGTGGACATGTGCTATGTCTGATCTTTGAACAGCACCAGGGCAGTGCTAGTCACCAGTCGGCCGAGCCTAAACCCGGACCAGCACTTGAACACCCTGACAGTCAAACACGCGTATGTGTGAGGACTATAAGCATAGGAGTTATGAATATCCTTGGAGTGAGTAGACTTGCAGCACAGGTCCAGAGCAGTAGGAAACAGGGAATGTCCTAATTGTAGTACTGTGGTTTTCCCAGTAGGAGAATGGATGCCTGCTGTGTAACGGAAGCGGTGAGGTGTATGTCAGAGTAGCTAGGAACCATGGGTATACATATAAATGAGCCAGAACACCAATAGTGTAGTGGTTACAGCATCTGCCCAACGTAAAGGCATTCCCAGTTCAAGTACGACTATAGCACATATTAATTGGGTAATGAATGCCTCTGTGCTGTAAAGCCAACATTTTTACATGTAAAGGTGACCGTGTTTGCATGGCTCCGTTAACCAGATTCCATCAAAGTGGTACTGTCATAAGGAATAAGGCACATGTAATCCTAAAGACGTGCCTGTAAACATATGTAACTCAGAATAAGTAGATGCAAGTGGGCCTGCGCGGGTGTACGCAGCTATTAGCATAGCAAATGTATGTTGTCTTCTACAGCTGTGACTTTCATATATATACATATATATATATATATATATATATATATATATATATATATATATATATATATATATATATATATATATATATATATAGTTAGATAGATGTGTGTATAGATAAATATCCACAGACATAACAGAAATATAATTATATATCTACATATTTATCAATATATATATATTTATCAATATATACACACACATATATATATATATATATATATATATATATATATATATATATATATATATATATATATATATATATATACACACACACATATATATATATATATATATATATATATATATATATATATATATATATATATATATATATATGTTAGGAATGCTGAAAGACGAAAGCAAACCTAAGGGTTGTGAAGGGAATCCAGAGCAAGTTAGGAATTATGAAGTTCTCACAGCGTATGTCACATAAAGCTGCACAAGTGTGAGTAGAGCACCGCTCTCCACACCAGAGGCAGGGCTATACCAATGGCCATAACATCGTTGAAGTGCTACGTCAACATTGTAAACAGATGGAATATAGGACATGTTGCGGCCACCTACACTTGTAACCCGCAAATCATTCATAATCCATAACACCAGGAAAGGCACGTATGTGCAAATATGAATGGAAGGTGAGCCTGAGAATACATGAGGCGGTACAAAATGTGTGTAGGGCCCCAACGCTCATGAGAGGGCAATGTGTAAAGGTGTGTCATGGCTGCGATATCAGGTGTATAATGGCTGTTATGCGGGGAAACTGAACACGGGTGTGCAGGAGAAACTATGGATATGCGAGTATGGACACAGGAGTGATAGGGTATGTTGCGCCGGGTGCAAAGGAGTGGCCTGTGGAGGTCAGGTAGTACATAGGTGCAATTCCCAGATAGAGCATCATTTGCGTGGAGACATGCGTGAATGGGCGTATCGTTGTCGTACATTTTGCATCAGGTCTGGCAGCCTGGCACGTAAAACCTATACGCCACCCACGAGTGGAACGGAGTTCTGCTGTGACAACCCCAAACCGGGAAAAGCAGAAAGACACAACTACATGAAGACAACAATTTGTTGATGCACAGTCACAGTAACACAAACACACATCCTATCAACAGTAATAATATGAATTTGTGCAGAAACAAACACAGTAGCAAGAAAAATAGGCTGCACATACGAGGAATATGTCGAATGACATTATCACAACCCAGTTAGCAGCGGCACCCCAGACATGAAAAACGTGCGACATCTGTCCGCTGCATAACGTGCAATATACTGAGCACAAGTTCACCGGAGTGAAGTGTCGGTGTCAGAATGACTAAGGCAATAGTATGCTGTTGAAGCAGGGATAAAACCAGTAAGCATGTGTAAGTGTCCATGTCCGGGAAATGTATAGGTTAACGGACACACAGATGTATATATAGATAAAAACGTATATATACACACATAGCTATATTAATTTGCATACACATATATATCCATACGTGTATGTATATATATATATATATATATATATATATATATATATATATATATATATATATATATATATATATATATATATATATAGATATATATATATATATATATATATATATATATATATATATATATATATATATATATAGATAGATATATATACACACACACACACACACACACACACACACACACACACACACACACAAGGATAGATAGATATGTTAGATATGTTAGGAACGCTGAAAGACGAAAGCAAACCTAAGGGTTGTGAAGGGAATCCAGAGCAAGTTAGGAATTATGAAGTGCTCACAGCGTATGTCACATAAAGCTGCACAAGTGTGAGTAGAGCACCGCTCTCCACACCAGAGGCAGGGCTATACCAATGGCCATAACATCGTTTAAGTGCTACGTCAACATTGTAAACAGATGGAATGTAGGACATGTTGCGGCCACCTACACTTGTAACCCGCAAATCGTTCATAATCCATAACACCAGGAAAGGCACGTATGTGCAAATATGAATGGATGGTGAGCCTGTGAATACATGAGGCGGTACAAAATGTGTGTAGGGCCCCAACTCTCATGAGAGGGCAATGTGTAAAGGTGTGTCATGGCTGTGATATCAGGTGTATAATGGCTGTTATGCGGGGAAACTGAACATGGGTGTGCAGGAGAAACTATGGATATGCGAGTATGGACACAGGAGTGATAGGGTATGTTGCGCCGGGTGCAATGGAGCGGCCTGTGGAGGTCAGCTAGTACATAGGTGCAATTCCCAGATAGAGCATCATTTGCGTGGAGACATGCGTGAATGGGTGTATCGTTGTCGTATGTTTTGCGTCAGGTCTGGCAGCCCGGCACGTAAAACCTATACACCACCCATGAGTGGAACAGAGTTCTGCTGTGACAACCCCAAACCGGGAAAAGCAGAAAGACACAACTACATGAAGACAACAATTTGTCGATGCACAGTCACAGTAACACAAACACACATCCTATCAACAGTAATAATATGAATGTGTGCAGAAACAAACACAGTAGCAAGAAAAATAGGCTGCACATACGAGGAATATGTCGAATGACACTATCACAACCCAGTTAGCAGCGGCACCCCAGTCATGAAAAATGTGCGACATCTGTCCGCTGCATAACGTGCAGTATACTGAGCACAAGTTCACCGGAGTGAAGTGTCGGTGTCAGAATGACTAAGGCAATAGTATGCTGTTGAAGCAGGGATAAAACCAATAAGCATGTGTAAGTGTCCATGTCCAGGAAATGTATAGGTTAACGGACACACAGATGTATATATAGATAAAAACGTATATATACACACATAGCTATATTAATTTGCATACACATATATATCCATACGTGTATATATATATATATATATATATATATATATATATATATATATATATATAGATATAGATATATATAGATATAGATATATATATACACACACACACAAGAATATACTATGGATATATATAGATAAATATATATACACAAACAACAGGTAGTGATATATACACATACACACAAAACAAACTATATGTCAGTGTAGATATACACATTCACATAAATAGGTTACTTCACAGCAATTAGGGGTAACATATTTACAGCCCGGGCATTTGTGACTGGGAGGTCCAATAAAGAAATGTTGTATCCCCCACATCGCCCAGCTAGGCCGGACAAACATACAGACAGGCAATACAGATCAATACACTGCTGCTGTCCAAAACACCGGTAGGAAAGGACCAGTGGGAGAGTTCTGCAAGGTCTATAGTTTAAACATGGATATTTTGCGGGACCCCAAAAATTCAGGGTATGAAAGAATCTGCTGACACTAATACAAGCAGGATGTAGGTGTACATGGAACAGTAGGTTGTACAAGTGTGATAATACATGGGTTGACAAAACATACACGTGTCCCGAGATGGGGAGAGTGGGCAATGTGTAGGGGTGTGCTCATACCCCAGCTATGCTCGCAGTATTTGTCACAACTGCTGTAGAGGGGTGCCAGGTAGGTAGACCATGGGTATGCATTAATGGGCTTAAGTGTGCAGGTGCTGGTTGGCAGAGATGTAGTAGGCCCACCCAGTGGAAATCATTAATATTCCTGTGTGGGCATAGCATACGCCTACACCTCCCATACCTGAAGAGCACATCTACCGGAGAGTTTGTAAACCATCGGGGAATACATAGAGACCTACACAGTGCCGTGTACCTGATTAGCATGGACATCCATAGTTATGTATCAGAATGTAACAAAGTCCAACTAAACACTGCCAGAACTACAGATATTAGGTGAACAGGTGGCGGAATACAAGTAATGACAGATGACAACATGTATGAGTCATAAACGGCATGTACCTCGACAAACGTGAATGAATACATATGTTCTGTGACTGTGAATGTGTCTGGTTAATAGAACCAATCATCTAAATGTGTCCCGCAGGGTGTTATGCATTGTTCCTGATACAGTGTTCATTCACACCCATTGGTATGTGAATTCTGCTACTGACAGAAAGTGCATAAGTTGCTGACCAACTCAGGTAGATGATACCATAATAGAAGAGGTTAAACACCCATACGCCTGTGCGGGACACACCCGTCTGGGCAGTTGTGTCTTGCAAAATGACAGTTATGGCACATGGCCTGTTAGTTCGGGAATGGAGGCTATATAGTGTGTGTAGTGGTGCAGACATCAATTTGTTGTATCAGTAGCAGCTACATGTAATAGGAAACAGTATTATCAATTATAATGCTACATGAATAACCTTAACGTATGCAAACCGTGGAGGTCATCCGTGTACTACTGGCTGTGGGTCAGACCTCTCAACCAATTGGGGACAAATTTCAACAGAATCACGGACAAGTCAAGAAAACACAAGGACAATCAGGGACACATTTAAAATATTAGAGCTATTAACTGGAAACACTGACAGAATCAGAGCATATGAATTATGACACATTTTCTGAAGTAAAAGAAGTTTGTAACTCTTAATTATTGTCATTATTCATGAAGTGTAATTCACCACCTTTCCTCCAAACATCACTAGTTTTAGGAGGGATTAAGAGGGACAGAGTTAAAATTTGAGTCAAAATCAGGGACGGCCCTGAAAATCAGGGACAGTTGAGAGGTATGCTGTGGGTATGTGTTGCCTTGACACATGTGATAGCTCTACATATAGGGTCTATAGGGCCGCCACCAGTCTGAACGGTCAAAGTGGAACCTGCTCTGTAGAACTGTCAGATGTACCAGGGCAGAACATACTTACAGCCATGCATAGTAAAGAAATATACATATCGGAACAAATCAAAGCGTAGTCTAGCAGCAGTATAGTTGGTTATGCTACTACATATGACATATTGACGTGACAGTTATACAAGACCTGTAACAAGCAACCAGTACAGACACCTACAACATGAGATGGTCCCCTAAGCAGGACAGTTGCAATGGCTAGAGTATTGTCCATACCACTCAACTGTCCCTGAATGTCAGGTACATCCCTGGGTTTGACTGAAAGTCTGACTGTGTCCTTCTTAATCCCTCCTAAAAGTAGTGGCTGTTGAAGGAAAGGTGGTGAATTATACTTACTGACTAATGACAATAAGTAAGAGTTGTAAACAACTGTTACTTCAGAATATGTGTATTAAGTCATATGCTCTGATTCTGTCAATGTGTCAAGTTAATAGCACTACTTTTGTAAAAGTGTCCCTGTTTTTCATGACCTGTCCCTGATTCTGCAGAAATGTGTCCCAGATTGGTGGAGAGTTCTGGTATTGTCACATGTGATGTGTGATGAGGGACTGTCCCATGCAAAGTGGGAAAGGTGTTACTTCTACAGTCTCCTTTTGTGCAATCTGAAAGGTGGTCAACGTGCAGTAGGTATGCGGTAGCATGACTCGGCAGACAACTGCGTTAACAAACTCAAGTCACATGTCAGCATTGCAGAATATCGGTTCCCATGTATCAGGCAGATGGGAGCAGATCATATGAGGAACACGCATCTAATATGATTACGTCACTGGACAGGCCGCCGAGTCTGTACAGTCGAACGGCTGCCGTCGCAAAATGTTTACACATACCTGATACTGTAGTCATGTAGTCCAATGTAATATGCATTACAAAGGATCACACACACCCAGCGTGAGTGACAAATGTAAGCAGAAATGTCGGAGAGCTAGCGACTGTAAGCGTGTTTGTCTACCAGTATGCCAGTAGTGCCCTGTCAAAGAAATGTGGAGTCTAAACGTGTATAAAGTGCTGTGACCAGAGGTCAGCAGTGCCTAACACTGTGCAAACCCACGCACAACAGCTCCCACCTGCTGGACTGTGCCTTACCCGGTTTGTATCCAAAGGCATCGGCCAGTCCGCAAACAAAGAACCACCCTACCCACGTGATGGTAGAAGTACCCTGCGCACATAGCTCATGTGAATTAACAATAGACCATGGGATATGTACAGACAATAGGCCGCAAACACCATACAGTGCAGACATCCAACAGTATAGCAATGTACTGGCAGATATGTCCGGACCACTGGTTTGTGCATGCCTGGCCGTCCTGTGTTTCAGTGTGTAAGCATGCCCAGTATGACTGTTACGCATGTTGTAGACTGACAATACCGTCATGTGTGTGGGCATGTAAAGTATGGTCAACTGTATTGCATGTGTCACATGTCCAGATAGTTAGTACTGTGTTGCTGACCCCTCCGTTCTACACAGACAGGTGACATGCTGTGTCTGCAGGGTAGCTAATGGTCATGTGGAATTGACAGTTGCTACATGTCTGTATAGCGTGGGGGGACATGCAACCACAACCACAGTCCTACACAGCACTGTGGGTGGTGCACATGACTCTCACATGTGTAGGTGTGATGGGGGGCACAGCCAACAGTTGTAGACATCTGCTGCTACTGTACTGGTCTGCTGGGTACTCCATGTCAGTGTGTGGACCTACCTAAATTGCTGGTTGGAGGGATACCAGGGTACGTCAATTCCCAGCATTAATTACCAGCACAGTGGTGTTGGACATCCTATTACACAACCTACATCAAACAGCCTGGCCTGCTGTCATCTGTGTGTGTCATAGAGGGTTGGGGTCAGTCATTGGGCATATCCATAGGCCATCGTATATCATTTGTCTGTATTGGTCCACATCTGTCCAGCTGCATGGAACGTGTGTGGGCTGTACGGACACACATGATGGTCAGCCCATAATCTGCAGTGGGTTAGGACACCCTATGTACTACAGGCTACCATTGTGACCCCCGTATGTGCTACAGAGGTCATGGTGCCACTATGGATGTGTACTGTCTGCTGCCCTAACATTTGGCCACCACAGTCACTTTTATGCTCACATACATACCATAGCAATGGGTAAGTACACATTCTAATACAACTGCCACTTGTTAGGTCAATAGACATACCCTGGTTGTGTTACCAACTTGAGGACGGTGCTGGAGTGCTGCCTATGTCGGATGCACACAGTGCACCTCCCATGCATGGCCGAGCACAGGTACTGTCATGTTTGGCATCCATTGTACTGTGTGCGGGTCAGAGAGGGGAAATCCGTGGGTACCTACTGTGTCCGTGCATATGCCTTGTGTTGCCTCTTTGCCAAGGGCAGGTCATACTGTGCACGGGCTTTCACCGACTGTGCCCTACTCAGGTAGTTCCTTCACCAAGTCACACTGTGCCTGTACAGGCCATGGCAGTGGTGTTGGGCTGTGTAGCCCTGCCCCATGCTGTTCCTGCTGCAACTGTTACCGCAGGATAACATTGTGTAGCATAGCAAATACCATAACAACCTGTATGCATGTAGCTTGTGAATACTGTAGAGCCCCAACAGATGTGTCCGGATACCAGAACTGTGAACCGAGCATCCCAAACACATGCACATTTATATGTCTTGCCTGTGCATCCGCCTCAGTTTGGTGTGAGTGTTCAGGTGTGTGTGCATTGCTGATGGGTGTTATAAGCCACTACACCAGTGTTTCCCCTAGCATCCCCCACTAGGAGACTGTATGGGATGCCCATACAGGCATTGGTGTGCTACAGCTGTGTCAGACGCCATATATCAGACACATCATAGCTGCCAGGGCAGACAGCACACACATTCAATCTCATGCCCTGGCCATCGCATATGGCCCAGCTGTTGGAGGGTATGCCCCTGCACTGACTGTAGGCCCTACCCTCCTCCCTGGGTGGTGCTACGTGTGCAGGCTATAGCACCCAGTACTCCAGGGTACTCATCCATGTGGTTGAACAGATGCATATTGCTGGTCCTCTAATCATGTGTGTGGAGGACCTGTACGTGCTCACTAGCATGTGTTGATATGGCATCTGTGAACTGGTGCAATACTCTGGATGCAGATGCCTGTGAGATACCCATGATATCCCCAGTTGTGCTGTGTGAGGTACCTGTGGCTAGTACACCTAGGCCAACACATCCCATGGTATCCACTGTGATGCGTTTCCCTCAGCCTGTTTGATGTGTCAGGCACAGGCCAACAAGCTGCTGTAGGAGGTCTCTGTCCACCCCATAGTGCTCCAACATCCCCAGCCCATGTAGACCCTGGTAAGTCACCCTCGGTCTATAAAGTCTTATGTCACCCCAGTAAGGGTTGTTCGGCAGCATACACATCCTCACTGCCCCTGCCTCCTGCACATGTTGGTATATGTTGCCTGCTGCAGCCCGTGTCATTTGGTTGGACTGTGTCGTGAAATGTCCCTACAGGTATACACCGGTGGTGTAGAATGTGGACGAAACCGGTGTGTATGCTGCTTGCTCGCATTAATGTACTGTTCATGTGCGGGCTGGCCATGTCATCAGCTGATTGTGCTGATCAACACCTGTTTGTGCAACCTGTACACCCTGACTACCCCACCACTGCTGTCATCCCTCCCAATGTCACCAGGCAGGTATAGACACACCCCTAGCTTAGGTGTGCTAAGGCAGGAGCACACCCGAGGCACAGTTCTGCAATGTACGTACAGTATGCCTGACCCCCTTCCCATGCTGTCAACTATATTCGAGACCTGCACCTGGCTGACTACACACATACACTCCAGGGACCAGCAGCACACCCTGGTGATAAATGTGATACACCATAGTCAACCTCACCTGCGTAGTATAGTCTTCTAATGAATAGTTATATGACCCATACCAAACCTCCAACATATTAACCACTGCTCAGTGTCGCTCAGATCCACACACAACTGGCAACAGGTGCCTTACCATCACCATATTCAATGTCCCATGGTCTTCCCAGCTACAAAATAACCGGTGTCTACATGACTACAACCTGTGGCCCTACACACCACAGACGATGTGCATTAACACCACGCCATGGCAGATATACATAGATCCCAGGTTATCATGTACAGATCATCCGGCACAAATAGCCAATAGTGCTGATGTCCCCAGACATATGTTCACATCTATGTCCACCTCTACACCTACATATATTACATATATTATTTGTATACATATATACATGGACATATACATATGTATATATACACACACACACATATACATGTACACACATATGTAGATATGGCATTTATATCACAACAGCGAACCACATAACAGCAATGCATTAGACAGGAATGGAAAGGAAATGACATGTGCCACCTGCATCATGTAGTGTTGTTAATATCAAGGCACGTGTGTTATGTTGCGTCACATGGGTCAGACCGTAGCAAGGGTAACAGTAGGGCTGCTGACAGTTACTCACCAGACCTATTGGCGAATGTATGTGTTGACAACCCAGTGTCTTGGCAGAATATGCTGACTGTAGACACTATATAGGTCAGCAACAAAACAAACTGAACACATCCTGCAGCTAGCCACTCACAGATACCAACACATATGGTATAACTGCCAAACACACACCTGCCATGCCCTGGAATTGAGCATTTACCTGTTTGGCATTATGCAGTAACAGAACGCGCTACCGAGTTCCAGCATCACCGCACTCCCACAGGCATACTTCTAGGCGGATGACATCATCCGCAAAGGCAAAGACGCTGATAGAGAATATATGTGGTGTGAGCCGTCTAAAAGCATTACTCTGTCCCCAGGCAGCTGGAAACACACACTTGGCAGGGCTGGGAATCAAACATACACCTACTTATCACACTACAGCATTACGCTGTTACAGAATGTGCTACCGAGATTAGTGAACACAGCATTCCCAGAGGCATACTTCTAGGTAGATGACATCATCCGCAAAGGCAAAGATGCCGATAGGGAATGTATGTGGTGTGAGCTGTCTAAAAGCATTACTCTGTCCCCAGGCAGCTGGAAACACACACACACACACACACACACACACACACACACTTGGCAGGGCTGGGAGTCGAACATACACCTAACTACCTTATCACACTACAGCATTACGCAGTTACAAAATGCGCTACCGAGATTACTGAACATACCACTCCCAGAGGCATACTTCTAGGTGGATGACATCATCCACAAAGGCAAAGACGCCGATAGGGAACGTATGTGATGTGAGCCATCTAAAAGCATTACTCTGTCCCCAGGCAGCTGAAAATACACACACACAGACGCACACACTTGGCAGGGCTCGGAGTCGAACATTCACCTAACTACCTTATCACACTATAACATTACGCAGTTACAGAATGCTCTACCAAGATTACTGAACACAGCACTCCCAGAGGCATACTTCTAGGTGGATGACATCAACCGCAAAGGCAAAGATGCCGATAGGAAATGTATGCGGTGTGAGCCATCTAAAGCATTACTCTGTCCCCAGGCAGCTGGAAACACACACACACACACACACACACACACACACACACACACACACACACACACACACACACACACACACACACTCCCAGAGGCATGCTTCTAGGTGGATGACATCATCCGCAAAGGCAAAGATGCCGATAGGGAATGTATTGGTGTGAGACGTCTAAAAGCATTACTCTGTCTCCAGGAAGCTGGAAACACACACACTTGGCAGGGCTGGGAGTCGAACATACACCCAACTTCCTTATCATACTACAGCATTATACAGTAACTGAACACGCTACCGAGATTACTGAACACAGCACTCCCAGAGGCATACTTCTAGGTGGATGACATCATCCGCAAAGGCAAAGACGCCGATAGGGAATGTATGTGGTGTCAGCCGTCTAAAAGCATTACTCTGTCCCCAGGCAGCTGGAAACACACACACTTGGCAGGGCTGGGAGTTGAACATACACCTAACTTCCTTATCACACTACAGCATTCTGCAGTTACAGAATGTGCTACCAAGATTACTGAGCACAGCACTCCCAGAGGCATACTTCTAGGTGGATGACATCATCCGCAAAGGCAAGGACGCCGATAGGGAATGTATAGAGAGTGAGCAGTCTAAAAACATATTACTGTCCCAAGGTAGACATAGATAAACACACGGCAGTGGTGTGATCGGGGCAACTGCCTATCTACGGAGCACTACAACAACACTATATAGATATGGGATGTGCCACAGACAGTACACCCTTCAAGACAGTCTACCAGTGTGTTCAATGTAGGCATCCATCGTGACATGGAAAATGGACATCTGTTGCCTGGATGACCACCATTGCTATACAGGATGTCAATGGCCATGCCCATACACAGAGGCACATCACCGACACAAGGTGTCACCGGGCATGCCCCCACACTTAGTATCACACGTCCATTTGGAATGCACTGTGTGTCCATCTACACAACTGTGTACTGGGCATGCTCACACACTTAGCAGTTGCAAAGGGCCGTCTTGCATGCACACGGATTCTAAACACAGAAGGGTGCAGTTTGGAATGTACTGTGTGTCCATCTACACAATGGCATACTGGGCATGCTCACACACGTATCAGTTGCAAAGGGCCATCATGCATGCACACAGATTCTAAACACAGAAGGACGCAGTGTGGAATGTACTGTGTGTCCATGTACACAATGGCGTACTGGGCATGCTCACACACTTAGCAGTTGCAAAGGGCCATCTTGCATGCACACGGATTCTAAACACGGAAAGGCACAGTATGGTGTTACTGTCCCCACGTACATGAAGGCCACTCACATGTACTGAGCAGTACACACTCAGAAGCCTTCACAGATGTCTTAGGTGCAGATCACAGAGGTACACACCGCAGTCTACTATGTAGCCCTCAGACATCACCATGTCGTTGGACCAGCAATACACAGCCATACATTACCACAACACTGTGTGTCTCATGACCAGTGGACTGTACATAGGTCTACAGCAACTGTGCAGACTACACATGTACCGACAGGGTTCCATCATGTGATATGCATTGCAATGATACCACTGTACATAACCAGGTCGGCTCTACACATAACAGGGGCCCTGGGTCTTACACAGCTGTGACAGATGACTGTCACTGTACACCAAAGAACACACATGTTTGGATATGACATACATGTAATCCCAGTGGATATGTGCATGGACCACACACACAACACATATGTACATAGCATAGCTTTTGCTGTCCTCCATGCAGACAAGTGGCTACAGCAATCACACGCATGCAAATGGAAGGTGGGTCCATGGCTGTTGAATGCTAACAGTACATTAGGTTGCAATGTTGACCGAGGGCACATTCCCTCTGTACTAGTTACCCATGAAACCCATCATATCATACAACAGTCCATGTGTTATGTATGTCATCACACATGTCCACCAATTGCAATGCATACAAACATGGCTACATGACAGGCATGTAGGACCAACACACATGTACAATTTGTAGTGTGCATGCAGCTACCATGCATGTGCAGTAGCTGATGTATGTAACTCATCTGTGCCTAACTACAACATGCAGTTGCAATGCAGCCCCGTCATTGACACCTGTATATGGTGAAATACTGACAGTACGGTAGGATGTACATCAGGTATGGATGGATGTGTGTACATAAAGTGGTGATCCACCTGTGCAGATGGATGTTTGCCGGGGGCAGCTCACAGGTGTGTCACACGCCATCCTACCATTACATGTGCAAACAGTATGCTATGTTACTGTTACTTGATGGTGAAGACATAAAACCTACACAGCGGTCAGGTGTTATTGACTGTAAGTCACTTGACACCTGTAACACTTATATCCTCCCATATGCATATAGCAGCACAATTGCCAGAGGTAGCGTTGGTACACATAATGCGGCCAATATTGCTGCATGTCTGTCAAAGGTATCATCATATAGCAGGTGTATCATTCACAGTACTGCCATGTGTGTTTGCTTGTGTGACCATATATGCCACATATGGTGGGGAATACATCCCAATTGTTACACACCCCTGTACACTGTTGTAGAGATCTGTACATACTGCAGTGTGGAAAGCATGACGTAGGCAGGGGTGGTGTGTGCATCACAAACATATCAGCTATCCGTATGTGAATGACATTTGTGGTCTCCACAGTGTGTGTATGTATGTATGTATGTATGTATGGCTGTCTGGTGCATGGAGTGAGGGTGTATGCTACCATACAGAACACACAGGATCCCTAACCCCTCATGGTGATGCAGTCTACTACCCTGTTGATGCCATCGGTCTCAGCCGTACTGGCTACCTGTACATGTTCTTCCTCTGTGTCGCATCGTGTGGGTGCACAGTACTGTGAGGGTGATTACCACATAGGCAGGGGTCCTCACCTCAACACTATAGAGTGTGCGTTATAGTGTTGTTGACCCCGTGAGTGTGGGCATGTTTCTGTAATGTGACAGGGTAATACTGCTACACAGTGAGGCCTCATGCTATCAAGTGGTCTCTAACGTTGTCATTGGCTGGACCACTGTGTACAACCCCTGCACCATGTCAACATACCTGTGATGTGACCTGGTATGGATGTCAGGTCTCTAGCCACTGTAGCCTATTAAACAGCCAACATGCTTCTGGATCAGTATATGTGTGGACATCTGTGGTATGTTAGCCTTTCCAACAGTCAGGTTGAGGCTACATATAGCATGCTAATATTGCCATACGTGCCTGTGAGTACTCCACAGTTACACATGGGAGACTGCAAACACTGCTACCTGTAGGCACATGCAAGTAGACCATAAGGAGGGAAACAGGGCATCATTACCAACATGCTGTTACTGTTGTTACCGAGACACATACTGTGAACATATAACAATGCATGCTAAACCTGTACTGCATGGTATGTCTGGTGTGTGTCAACAGTACACAACTAATGTAATATACACTTCTCTCACTATTCTTACACAACTAATGTAATATACACTTCTCTCACTTTTCTGTTCACCCTGTGCATCAGACCATTTGAGCATGTCCCTGCACCAATGGTGTGGATGACAGGGATGCAGCACAGGCTTCATCATATGCACAGGGTGATAATGTTTGCCAGGGGCATAGGCTGCACCAATGGATGACATCATGTGTGTGGGTAAGGGCCGGTGATCTGATTGGACATGTCTGTTCAGTATGCCTGTGGGTGTTGTGGTGCCCTACAGATGTGTTTGCTGTGCATGTGTATGTGTGCATACAGTTCTGCCTTTTGTGAGGCCTACACAGGGGTATTATTGACAGCTTCAGATTGTACACACCAGGATGTACAGCTCACTGTGTCCGGCCATGGCCATGTGACCTGTGCCTGCCAGGCGTTGCACGGGCACTACCAGGCGGAGGTACAGATTGGCTACTGTCCAACGACACATGTCCACTGGAACAGTGTCCCCTCTGGGAATGTCCAGGGCCACATCCACATGGCCTGCTGTGTCCTGGTGTGGACAGCGCAGCACCAGCTGCACTGCTACTGCTACTGGCACTATGGGAGTGGCCATGTGAGGTGGCACGCTCACGTTGACCTGCACTAGGTGGTGTAGTTGGCCTATGTCCATGTGGCCTATGCCTCACTCCTACCAGATGTTCCAGCACAGACAGCTCACGCTCGCGGATTGCCATGCCATGGTCAAGGATTCCGACCATGTCACCCAATTGCCTGTCCAGAACATCAGCAATCTGCTGTTGAGCATTTGCCTATGCCTGGATGTTGTTGTTTAGAGTACGGATAGCAGCCCTCTGCAGCCTCTGCCCTTCTCTGTTCTGCCGTTCAGCATGTGCCTGTGCCACCATTACAGTCTGGAACATGCGTTTGGTGCTACCAGCTGCTGCGCTCTGTCCTGCAGGTGCATGTCTGCCAGGGGTCCTCCTACAAGCAGCACTGGCCTCATGCCTGTGTGGCACATCTGCAGTCATTACGCTGACACCATGGTGTGGAGACACACCTTCTGTAGCCACCACACTTTCCTGTTCCACACTAACAGACGCTGACTGTCCTTCTTCTATGGCCACTGGTGATGCAGTATGTGTTGACAGCAGAAATGTGTGCGGGGAAGAGGGGGGCATAGCTGGGATGGCAACCATTGGCACAGATTCAGCCCCTGACAACCCTGCCTGTACATCATGCATATGTTCATCACTGCTAGTATCTGTGGGGACACTAACATCAGATGGACCGCAGGAGGGTAACGCACCTACATCACCTGTGAATGCAAAGAAAGACTAGAAATTACAATAGACACACACAGACAAACACACAGACACACAAACAGACACACACACACAGACACACACACAGACACACCATGCATGTGATTTGACAGATGGCATGCAGCATGCATGTGATACAGCAGACGGCATGCAGCTCAGACATTAATAGTGTTAGTTGGCATAACTCCCTGGGGTGCACACTACAGCAAGCAGGTGTCATATCAGTAGCCATGCAGTTCACAAAATCATGGTAGTAAGCATGCATCCCCGTGATACACCATGTGGACCAGAACAGGTTAACAGTACATATGGCTGATGTGACCTTGACATGTAATCTGCTGATGTGTGCATTAACATGCATACATGTCTGACACAATGGTGTCCTGACACATGTACAGCATCATAATGGGCATCACATTTCAGTGTTGTCTGTATGCCCTACAGATATAATGCATGTTTAGCAAATGTGCATGAGTATGGAAGGGTAGTGTGAGCCGTCTACATTGCTATACAGTGTGAAGTACAGACACTGTGCCATTGCATGGCATCATGAGGCGTCTATATTGCTATACAGTGCATAATATGCACACATTGTATAGCCATAACTGCATGCATACTCATGACATAACTGTGGATTGTGACCCACGATGCTGAGGTGTATACACACCAAACCATGCTGTGTCATGTGACAGGTCACTGGAAGACCTACAGAAGACACCCCTGCACAACTACTACAGAGTCTTAGCTGCCTGGCAACCATGTCCACACATGGCAGACTTGTCAATTCACCATGTCCCACATGACATTGATGTACCACACACACAAAGTGCACAGCTAACGGTGATGTCCTACAGCAGCAAGGGAAATGTACAGTATCTGTGGCCTGATGTGGTGTCAATGTCTGTGAAAGCTGTACAGGTGACTACTGTCATGCTATGACACAGTCGTGATGTTCCACACATCTTATATGGTAGACTTAAGTGACACCTCCACTAGCTGTGCACAGGCTTTTAGGATGTCCAGTGTACCACATCAACTGTATAATCAGTCAACTAAGGCTATAATTGGACCATGTGTGGACAATGTGCAACAGGGTGTATACACATCACATCTACTGTGTGGCTACATGTCTCTGGTTATCCCCCATGGCCATGTGTGAACATGTGTTGGCCAAATGTTTGTGATGGCCATCTATCTCACATGTCTGTGTTGTCCCATGTGACATACACCCATAGATGTCAGATATGTCACCATCCACAGGGCTATGCAGACAATGGGTTGTATGCTTGGTATGTGGGGTATGTGTTATGGGATAGTGTGACAATATTGCAGCCAGAACACTACGTGTCTGGGACATGTCAGATCGCACATCACAATGTGTGCACCCATTGCAGGGGCATATAACACAATGGTGACTCCTGTGGGCTGCCCATATCCCAGCTCACTGTGTGGTACTGTTTGCGTACCACACGTGTTGTTCCAATGTATAGTACATATGCCTACATTGTACAACACCTCCACCGTTGTATGCACAGCTGTCCACACATGTAGCAATGACAGATACTGTGGTTTCATGTTAGTGTATCATTTCATTTGTATATATTGCACATGGGTAGCCAGTGTGAATGATCGGTGATGCGACCTGTATATCATGACTGGACGGTGATGTCCTCAATCTACATCAAGTGTACAAGTGTTAACTGGTCACATGGTGAATAGATCTATGCTTTAACATGCCTGAAACTGATGACAGTCTCACCTGCAATGGACTGATGTCTGTGCAGCACGCCAGAGGTACCTGTATAGGGGTGACACAGCAGTTTGAACATTATCCATGACTGTATGACAGCCACAGGGTGCACTGTGCATGTTAACACATTCACCTGTACAATAGCATATAGTATGCACATGTGTGCATACACAGGGTAGCATACTGTAGTATGCAGCATGTGTGTCAACATACCTTGCATATGATGTTACATTACATAATGTACAGTGGCACATGCAACTAAATGGGATATAATAGTCATATGTGCAGTACTGACTTACTAGGCAACTCCAGGCTCATTGGTTGGGAGACACCCACCTCCACGATGGCAGCTAGTGTTTGCGGATGCTGTTCTGAGGGTGTCCCCAGACTGGCCAGTAACTCCTCGGTGTGTGTGAGTGGGGGCTGGGTTGGTGGCACACCACCTGTTTCACCTTGTTCCCTGGCGATTGCAGTGGCACGCTGTTTTGCATGTCGTATCAAGTCTGTGCAGTGTCTGTGCACCTGCTGGTAGGTGCAGTTATGGCCACCCACATCATTCACCCTCCTGCAAAGATCCTGCCACAGGTCATCATGCTGCTGGGCATGCTGTGGCACATGGCTGAACAACACCTCATAGTTCTCATGGAGGTACGGGATGAGGACATCATCCTCCTGGTGGCTGTACGCTGGCAGACGTGAATGAGGCATTATCTGTAAGACATAATGATGGTGACAGGTCACAGTATCAGAGATGTACAGATATACTGCTGCACATACATTTCCAGTAAATCTAATACATCTGCACAGTTATCTTTGCAATTCATCATGACACTGACACGATTGACATGTTTGTGTCACACATATGTAACTCCCGTTATGCATTGGATATCATCACAATATATGTGTGTCACCTCATTACATTGTTCATACTCCATGTGAATGCTGTCTTGATGTGGGCATGTCTGTTTGCCTGCACTGGTGTCCTTACTTATCAGCACATGCCTGGATGTGTCCACGGTAATGCTGTTGACCTTGATGCTGTGTATATGTCATATATCAACACATACACTGCCTTAATGGACTTGAGCAGTGACAATGCACACATATGCATGGAAACCTTTACATGCATGTGCTTTGCCATATACATCGACATGGCACTATACAGCTGTTCAACATCCTGCCATGGATCACCTGTGTTGCACATGTGATAGACATGGGACAATGGCTAGTCGGACATCATTCGCAGGGATGGTTATCAACTATAGCATGTACGGGCAAGGTTTCCTAGCTGTATCTGACAGCCATTTTGCCACCACGAGGTGCATCAGTGCCACATTACTGATCCAGACAGTTGATAATACATCTACCATGCGGTCATCACACCATGTATGACAGAGATGACATGTGCAGCTTTGATGGACAGGGTTGCATGGTATGGCAGGAGTATGTCACATGTATGGCACATGGATCTGTCCAGCATAAGCGATCCTAGTAGTAGAATGGTGGCTGTCCATGACGTATGTCTTTCAGATCAGGATATGTACATGTAGCATGTCCAACATCATAGTGTAGCACATGTCTTTATGCAAGGTAGCCAGCATGCTGCATAGTGGAGGTGAGGATTGTGAAGGCTGGTATCGCCCATCCACGCATGGCCAATACCCCTTAAAGGTGATATGTAATCCAATATTGGTCACCTGAGTGCTGAGTATGCCTGTCCAATGATCTCCATGCTCATGGATGGCACCCTGTCATGACATGGGTGCCTCGTATGACTACCTAAGAGGCCTGGAGATGCACCAACTCAGGGAGGTGAACTGCACAGCACCATCCCTTACACAGTGTCCATAATGTTGACTGCAGCCTAGGTGGTAGTTAATGGGTACAGGGATATTCACCTAGTGGTGACAATGCTGATATCATCTGTCAGAATGTGCACATATGTTACACACCTCACCCACAAAGCTCATTCTGTATGTTGTTCACAACACTGAGACAGTTATTGCTCATAGGTCATGGCCATTCACATCCTTACATACACAGATGCCTCGTATTTGTCTGTGTGGTATGGGCTACAATGAGGGGGGAGTACAACACATTAACCCTGTTTTACTGTAGCTGGCACTGGTGTGATATGCACATGTCACTCTGGCACCTTTTGTAGTGTTGATTCTGTCAACAGGCAACTGGTAGAACACTCCTGTGACATACGAAGGTACATGTAGTCAAACATCCGTACTGTCATCTACATCTTTACTGCTAACATATACATTGATAATGGTTCATGGGCTTGCAGACCATACTCAGCAGGGTAATAGTGTGGTACCACCAATTATGACTGTCGTCACCACTTGTGGGTTGATATTATCCAACACCCTATCTGTATTGTATTTTCATGCTCAGCACTTGTTCAGAACTTGTGAGCACTTCATGAGCTACTGATTAATATAGCACCCATTCCACACCATTTCTCACAAGTACACTGTCTGTCCTTACATTTCTAGCTTGCTTACAGTACAACAGCTGTTGTACACACATAACTCACATATCTTGTGAGACATGGTTGTATATGCAGGCATGTCCAACTGTCACGTACCAGTGGTATTGCCTGTCTATATGATGAATATGGCATACATGTGGCAATAGAGCAATTGTCTCATGTACACAGTCAATGCTCACCTCCCAACATACGACACTACAGCCTGTGGGAGATGCACATATGCAGCCATGCTGGGGGTAATGCTCTCACCAACCCTGACTGAACCTGACAATCATGTGGGGATGTGTAACATTTGCAACACACCCCACTCATCACATAGTATCACAAGATCTCCAACACCACAGGCCACACATACGAGTACAACTTGTGCAGTAACTCTCCATACTCTGTGTAGGCACCAAAGGCAGCCCCCATCACCAAACACAACAACAATAACTTATAGCCCACAGACACATGTGTGCCCATCACATACAGCCAATAGGGTGTTATAACATACACAACACACCAGTCATAGGTGACTCTGTAGGCAGTCACATTGATGTCCCACTCAGCAGGCTACACAAGGCGATAGTCGCTTACATCTTGCTGTCGGGTAACTGGTTCTGCAACATAACCTATGCACCCATGCCACACCTCACCAGGTACAATTTGGCTGTCATTCTCCATGTTAGTGTGACTGCCCTGAGATGCAACTTCACAGACGTGTGCAGGGACATGCAATAGCTCACCAGTCTTGTAGCCCTGAAGGTATGGGCCAAGCCCTGGGGAGCATTATGCATTCATCCAGACCTGATACCACTGTACAATGACTGACTGTGTCACTTCAACAGTTGCCTATGCTTCTGCTGTCATTCCACAGGCATCTGGTATCTGTCCACTTTGACTGACATGGTCAACAAAACACAATGCTTTGGCACAGATGACCTGCACCTGTCAGCCCTGGGTGTACAGATAACATGTAAGGCTCGATCTGCTTCTATACTGCCTGTCTTGCACAGTTTCCAATAACATTCACCACCAGAACGGGAACAGGCAAGCAAAACATGGGGTCATGTGACGCAATGCTTGACATCTTCATCTCTGACGCATGCAGGCAAGGCACTCCTTATAATGGACCACTTCAATATCTCTGCAGTAACTGGGACATGCCTCTAGGCTCTGCAGAGCACACCTGCAATGACAGGTTATACACAGACCACACCTTTCTGTCATGTAACCTGGACCGGCACACTCACGGCTGAGGTGTTCCCATATTCCACTATGTTGTACACACATTCTGGCTAGTTACTTAACACAATGCATCAGAGGTGCTCCACGTGCAGCTAACTGTGGCCAGAACTGCTATATACATTGTAACATGCTACGGATTCAACAACATACCCCACGGTTACCAGACCTCATTTCTTGGTGTACTGGACAGTAGGGTTCAGACAGGTACTACTGATGTGAGACTGACACTACCCCACACTTAACTGGGATAGCCACTCATGTACCGATACATTAGACCAACTCTGTCCGGGATTCATAACCTCCACTTGGCTGGATCAACCCATACACACCACCTCCAAGACCAACAATATCCTAGACATGGACACTACCAACATGTGACTGGTGTTCCACACCTGGGGTTATCCCCTCGTTGGTGGATTCTGAACATATGCTAATCACCCTTGTTATCCACATCCCAGCACCACACCCTTCATGGCATATACAGTATAAGAGTACTACAACGCCTACTACAGACGTCTTATGACAGCAGTAGTTAATGTCATGACACCCGTGCAGATGGACAATGCACATACAAATGTTGAAACATACCCCAGTGCACTTCATTAGCACATACACGACTGCATGGATCATGCTATTCCACACAGAGCCATGATGGTACCCACCAGATAACGAACGCCACTCTGGGGGTCCAGTTCCATGGACATAATTTACAACAACAGGTGGAGGCTGTTGCAAAGTGGAGTACAATCCCATGGGTGGGGTAGCTCACTGGTCAGCCTCAGTAGGGCTACGGGATCCCTCATCACATACTCCGAACCTAGCTATGTAAACATTACTGCGACACATTCCAGGGTGTACCACAAGGCATTAATGAGGTATGTCAGTAGTCAATGGCAATACCCACATCTGCTCTGACATACAACAGTTACTCAGGAACATTACAGAACCAAGTGATGTTGGCAACATGCTGGCGGATGGGTTCAATGCTAACATTACACCCTCTCACTCCCTACAGAAACAGAATCCATACAGGAACATTGCAGTGTACCTGTGGTCACAACTACACAGTACTAACCTGCACTCTATAAGGCCTGGAACACTGACTCCATGTGACCGTCCAACATCCCAGGCTGTGATTTACACAAACCTCTGAACGACATGTCTCCCCACTTGGCCACCATATTCAGTAATAGCCTTGTATCAGACATTGTGGCTCCTGAATGGCACACAGCAACAGTTATCACACTCCACACAGGTGGCACCACAATGCACGAGAGGGACTATTGCCCTATACTCCTGACTGGACTGTTCTGCAAGGCTATGGGGCACATCATCATGGAAGTCATTCACAGAAACATTGGTGGGCTCTGGTCCTTTGATGCCACCCAGGTTGGACTTGTTAGGGCCAGAACATGGCTCTTACACCTGGTGGACTCCTTTGATACAATTAGCAGGGTAGTTGATGACGGTAAAGGGGTCCACACAGCCTACATTGTCCTCTCATTGGCTTTCAGCACCGTTCTCCATTCTGGTATTTACAACATACACATCCACCTGCACATCGACCACTATGTCTCAGGATGTTATGCAAAGTGTCTCACAGACAGGACACACACAATGAGGGTAGCATACCATAGTACCTACTGTATTTTAGTTACACTTGGCGTACCACAGTCCTCAGTCATAGGGCCCCTCATGTTCGGTATATGCTTCCCTGAGGTACAGGCTAGCACAGAGGGACTTTCCCTGACTAGCTTTCCAGACAACTGCATACAAAGCACCATGATTGATCCACCAGCTGATACTGACTCCCTCCATAAGGGTGTCACTGTGATGGATACCTCATATCAATATCATGGCCTCAAGCTGCATGACACAAGGTGCATGAACATCCCCTTTGCATTACACCATTCACCCACTGACTATCACATAGGTGGTAGTCCCCTACATACATGTCACATTGTACGGGATCGTAGTACACACGTATGTCACACCCACTCCTTTGATAACCATGTTGCCACTGTGGCGTGGATATCCTTCTACGTGGCCACACTTATCTATACTGGGTTTGTAGCTGGAACATAGGCACCCATTGTACCTCTGAACTCCAGACGTATACACACATTCAAGGGTACAACACCCTGTTTAGGGTGTACCTTACAGAACAGTTACGGCTTTACATACCACAACATTAACACGCCATGATGTTTATTGAGCTCTGATGGTTGACGTATGCGGCAGAACTACGGACACCACGTCTGTACACATTTGAATACTACATACTCAGGGGTGACCTCTGCTGAACAGACAGGGCCCATGTCCACAACAATATTCATGGATATACTCCACATAAGCGACATAAGCAAAAGCCACTGTGAGCAACATGCTCATGGATATGTGCACACACGCAATGATGAGTGGGATGTGCTTGAGGGTTACATTCCCAAACCAGACACTCACCATGCTTTGGAACATGATTCCTATGTACATCATGCAGGGACACTCAGTAGCACTGTTCATGTGATACCTCACTTGGTGGATGGGAGACACGCATGTATGCCAGGGATCACTGCAGTGGCTGTACTGTGCAGAGATGCAGGTAACACATGGCTCTGCTGTTCACAGACAGGACACTACCCTAGAGAGGTGCCGCTGGTGTAAACACTGTAGTTGGGCTTACACATAGACTTGCCAGACTGCATAGTACCCCACTATAAACATGTGAAGCTATTACATGTCCTTTGTGCATGGTTAATTGAGTAGCTCTTCCATTTAGATTAGCTATCATGCTGTTACAGTGTCCTGTGATTACAAGCCATATGTATCCTGTTATTGTCTATTGTACATGCCAATAGATGATACCTTTGGTATGCATGATATGCCTGTTATGCTGTGTAGAATATCTGACATATCTACCTACAATACTGTACATTACACATATTTTACATATTATCCCATAATGCAAAGCATACTTGCACAGTGGGACCACCTTAGTCATGTCATTGTCATTATATGCCCATACACATGCCTACTGTGACAGTATATCAACATATACTATCCCCTGCTATGGCACGTACTTGTTGGACATACCCTACCACTGACGGCGGGTGGTATGGAATTGTTCTGTTTAAAGCCCTCATGTAGCATCCCTTCTGGTGTCTGTGATGTTTACCTTGTGGCCCACTGCAGGACACACAATTTCTACTAGCATTACTATGCTCAGCAAGACATCACTACATAATTCCTTTTCCCACTTTATGCATTGCGGACACTTTTAATTAATACAAAACAGGCTATACATACACTTACATACTGAGTGTTCTACATACCTTGTTATCGTTCCAGACTTTCGTAACTATCTCTCTTACACTGTTTAAACAGTTCTATGGTATGAGCATACGGTTTGAATGTCTGGCAAGTCATCCTTATATACGTCAATACCTGTAACATGTGGTTTCCTGCCGCCAATTGGTGTCCCTGAGTGAACTATTACTTGCACATCAGCTGTGCAGCTACTCCATTCGCCAATTACGCGGCAACAGTGGGGTATAATTGAATTCTCCACTTGGGTGTTGCCCATTTGCCCTACCTTCGGGGAGACGGCCTGTATTGTGTTTTGTTGTGTGTAATTGCAACTGCTATGTATAGAGACATGGATAGTTTGGATTCATGTCCCCCATGGATTGTGTGTGATGGCTAGAGTATGTGGTTCTACATGTGAGTGTACCTGTCATCCCAACCATCTGATAAGGGACTATTGCAAACAAAACCTGTAACATTGCCGTTTGTTCCATTATACAATGGCTACGATTTCACATGGCACCTTTAAAATGTGTCTCTCACAAGGTATGTTAATGCTTCTGCAGATGTAATTGACTGACTGGATGTCTGTGCTGTAATTACAGTCTGTATTGCTATAGTTCCATGTGTGGGGGATGTAGGTGAGTGTACGTAGCATATACAGGTATGTGGGGCTTGCATTTCTACATATTCCATATATGTGTGTGGGCTCCTTCCCTAATTAAAGACCTATCAGTTAGTAGACTTTTGTTACGGGCATATACATTGGGCCATTGTTAATTGGTTTCTATATAGTATGCAGGTGAGGTTGATACTTCCATACCTCCGGAATTACAGCGATATGTAAAGGGATGTTACTAAATGAAAGCTGTCCCGTGTATTTCTGTCCCAGATATTTGCACTCATTACAGTTATGTTGGTAACTGAACCTCTTTGGCATGGGTTGCCACCTTTTCAAATGGCCATTGTGGGACACTTGCGGGACACACATCGGTGTTTACAGGCCGACACACACCCATGGTCAGTACACAGGATAGCACATACTTTTATCTTCAATACATACTTATTGTTGTAGGACTTTGTCTACTTATCATATTGCATGTAACATTTATGTTTCTTACATACAGGCATAACTATTTAATGCAACTATTACATAATATATGGGACATAATAATGTCCTACAATCTCAGACATTTGCCCTTTTTAATGTTTTATGTCAGGACACAACTGCCCAGGGAGGGGCTGTCCCTCCTAATGTGGGACAGGTGGTAAGCGTATGCCTACGGCTAGCTATAACCACACCTACCGTAATGATCTACCTCCGAGTTGGCATTAACAGACACACAATGCAGACACACACACACACATTACAGTCACATGGACACACACGGCACCCTCAACACACTCATAGACAGACTACGGCAATCACAAACACAGTTGAACACAGTACCTACGTGGACCGCAACACCAGCAGTGGTATCTAAATGTCCCTTCATATCGTGATAATATTACTCACGGTTCCAGTGTTCCAGTACTGTGTTCTTTTGGTCTTTCAGCCTTGTTGTTACGCGTGTCGGTATGTGACACATTCCATAGTTGGCGGTATCCTATTTATTTGTACCTCCATGGTTGTGTACATGTTGTTGACCTATCTATATATTTGCAGATATCGGTGAATCCGTATATATCAACATATATCTCTCTATCACCCTTTCTAGCTGTATTATATATATATATATATGTATATATATATATATATATATATATATATATATATATATATATATATCTGACAGAGAGAGTGACAGGCAGAATACACCTTTCATTGTGTACTTGTCGGTATATACTGTTTCCTGGACTCCGCACGTTTGTGTTTGAACCTGTCACATTACACACCTGCTGTAGGTACATCTTGGCTACCATAGTGTTAGGTGATTGTATACATGATTGCGTGTTCTACTCCTGGCAGTGGTCGATTTACCCTTCAGAGCAGGCACTATTAGTACAGGGGTGAATAATGCTGGTTTCACCTGTTCTGGACATCATTGACCGTGATCTGCACGATATTCAGAGAAGCTTAGCCCTGTTTCGCGCATATCCATATAGTCATATTTAAATGACACTTACCAGCACTGGGCAACGCATATTCCCACTAACGTGTGCTAAATATGATCTGATGACCTGCATCCGACATGCATTATTAGTGCCTTCGGGATTACGTTACATCCCTTGCAGGATGTGGGACCGGGAACATGCACGATGGTCACTGCATTTACCACTTGGGCATCTGGGATTTGTGCACGTGTTATGGCGTTTTGTATGTGGAGTATACTACGGCTGTTACTCCATACTGCAATCACATGGGTAACTCAGTTAGTTTACATATGGATGAGTCCAGTTAATGGTATGTCCATGTGATGTTTACTGGATGTGCTCCAGCACTGGGTATGTATATCACAGTGAGCCACACACGCTAATGTGCTACACCTTCAAACGACCGTAGGTGGAGCATGCTGGGGTGATGGATACCTGTCATGGGTACACCCCATGCTTTGAGATGACATCCATGATTACATTATGTGGAGCCCCTCATTAACGCAGCAAGGAATCCGTGCAGAGTGTGTGGAGAACAGTGCTTACACACATGTGATCCCGTGATTGCCTCTGCTCCACTGAGCGATAGTTGGTTACTCGATGGTGTGGCGACAGGAGACACTGTTTGCCTCATTTGGTGTATGGCCTCTGACAATCGGGCGTGTACCTACCGATGTACCTAGGAACCTATACACACAGCACCAACTTATGCTGATAGGTGCATGTACTGTTCAGGTGTTGACATTCCTTGTTCCAATAGCTGTTGTGTGTATAATGTTTGAGGGCTGCCTATGTAGGATTCACACAGTAGGCCACCTATACATTACAATTTACAGGTGGTCGTGTGTGTGTGCCATCCATTTTACTGTGTGTGCAGGTAGAGAGGTGTGTCAGTCCATAGAGGCCTACACTGTCAAAGTATGTGCTATACATTCCATCTTTGCCAAGGCATAGGCATATTGGGCACGTCTCCATCTGCCTACTGGGGCTGGCACAGGGTATTCGTGGTCTGAATCCCTCTGTGCCTGTGATAGCCTTGGCAATTACAGTGGGCTATGAGGGCCTTCACCATTTTGTCCCTGCTGCAGCTGTTTCTGCAGGATCATATTATGTAGCATGGCACATACTATGAAGATGTGGGCACACATGCCTGGAGAGTACTGCAAGGCTCCACCAGATGTGTCCAAGCAGCGGAACCATGATTTCAGCATCCCGAACACATGCTCTGTGATGATTCTGGTTTGTGCTTGTGCCTCATTATGGCGTTCTTGCATGGGTGTGTGTGCATTTCTGATGGGAGTCATCATCCATGGCTCCAGTGCATAGCCAGCATCCCCCACAAGGTGGCCATGTGGGATGTCCCCCCTGACAAATACCTGATACAGCTGTGAGGCATGCCAGATATGTGAGTCATGGTAGCTTCCAGGGCTGCCAGTGCACACATCCATGATAATGCCCTGGGCATTGCACACAACCTGGCAGTTGATGGAGTGGAATCCCTTGCGGTTTATGTAGTGCCTACCATGCTCACCGGGTGATGACTTGATATGTATGTGCGTGCAGTCTATCACACCCAGTACCTCCGGGTAGTGTGCCACATGGTGGAAGTGACACATATTGCTGGCCAACTCCTCCTGAGTTTGGGGGAAGTATATATGCTCATTGGCATGTGGTAACATGGCATCCAGGAACTGGTGTATTACACTGGATGCTGATGCCTGTGAGATCCCCATTATATCTCCAGTTGGCCTTTGAAAGGTACCTGTGGCTAGTATTCGCAAGCTTACACATACCTTCATGTCCACTGTGACGGGTTCCTGTCTGTTGTTTCTGGTTCTCAGGCGTGGCCAGCACAGCTCAACTATTTGCTGTAAGATGTCCCTGTCCACCCTATAATGCTCTACTATCTCCAGATCATGTAGCCCCTGGTAGGTTACCCTTGGTCTGAACACTCTTCTCCTCCTCTGTGGCCTGTGGTGGTTGTCAGCATCATCCTCCACAACACCTTCAGTCTCTAATACATGGTGATGAATCACAGCTATAGCAGCTCCCAACATGTACATTTTAAAAGTTCCCAGTGTGTTTACACCTATGGTGCAGTGTTTGGGGCTACACAGGTGTGTGCAGGGTGCTTTCACACTTTATACTATTGTGCTGTGAATACCGATGATGTCATAGGGTGTGTATGTACAATCGTAGCTACAGGGTATCTTATGTGTTTTACTACAGGAACTACTATTGTGGTGCCTTTGGTGTTGAATTACATTTGGCTGCCGTGGATTACCTCTTGCCCTTCCCTTTACATTTCTTCATGTTTCACCTACCATTTTCTGGCATGCATCCTGCAGCCTGTTTCATTTGTACTTTCCTAGACCTGGTTTATCTTGCGTAATGTGTTCTATTGCCGGTCTACTGTAGGTTTGCTTTGCTCTGCTATGACAGTTCTCCTTTCTTTGCAATCCGACACCTCCCTTATCCTGTTTTGCAGGTTTCTGCGAGCAGACTTGTCAGCTGCCATCGATTGCCCACTGTGAGTTAATAGGTGTTAATTGCTCAGTTGTACTCCAATTAGCCTACTGCGGCATTTCCTTCTTTTCTTCCCCTGACCTTCCTGTTTGTGCTATGGTTCGCGGTGCATGCATCTGCTTACCGGGTTTCAGGCACGTTTTCATCCCCGTACACATGCACTTTCGGGCACCATATGTGCTCTCAGCTAAACAATGCTATACCTACCTCCCCACCCCTGTCCTGCGGCTTTGCTTAGCAATGGCCAGGCCAGATTTGCATTGCTCCAATGTGCTTACAGCTATGGTGGCACACCCCACTGCTAATGTCATATATACCTCTGAAACACTCCTTGGTGTTATAGCGCTGCGCCGTATGGTACATCCTTAAATCCGTGGTTTTGCGATTCGATTCCATTACCTGCCCATTTGCATGAGGCATTGACTACTAATTCAGTTACTGAGAGCCATAGCAACCCTTGCAGCTTGGTTGTGGTGTACCATGCATACCATTGAGTATTATGGTGAAATCCTGATTTGTATTACACTGCGATTTTATGACATTTGTATATATTTTGTTTGCGTTCCATTTTGTGCACACATGCCCTGCAGTTGTACTTTGCGTTACTGTGGACATGACATTAAATGTTGTTTTTTAGGTGTTGTGCATCTTTTCTTATGCCATTGGCTGTGTATTTAGCCATTGGCATATGTTAACTTTGTAATACATGAGTCTGGTCCGCTTCCATAGCTCCGATGTTCTGTTTGGGAAAATGTAAACCGTGTTTTTTGGTTTACATTTCCATGGGCTTACCCTACACCTGCAGCAATTCATGAATCGCTATGTACCTTCATTTGCATGGTGCGGCACTGCGCATGGGGTGATTAGCATACCTAAGCTGAGGGCTGCGCAGTTCTGGAGTATGCCGGTAGTGCACATGGAATTGGATCGTACCTGAATCGCTCGACGGCCATATTTGACGTTATACCGCCTACGCTACACCTGTGCCTGGTGCAAGCTTCATGAATCCCGGGGTATGTTAACATCTTTTGGGAATGATACACACTCACTATGTGCTAACAACCAATTCTCATGAAGTTTTTATTTAGTGGGAGTTTGTCATGATAAGATTTATTCAGAGGGCAAGTAAGTACAAATGCTAAATTATTCTTTTATTTGTTTTGCCATTTTGAAGTTTTTATTAGAACTAATACAGATGACATGATTAGGTAGTTTAAAACCTAACTGGAATTAATATTTGATTAGTTGTTAATCACTACTATTTTTCTCTTAATTTATAATATATTCTCCATTTTTTACTTTGTTTTCATGGGCTCGAACCAACAAAGGTTGATGGTTGGGATAGGTAGTCTTACCAGATTTAGTTTTGTTTGCTAGACTAGGAATGTATCTCATTCCATGCATAGGGTGTATTAAATTTTATATTAGAGTGAAATATGCTATTTTTTTGTTATTTAACTGTTTTTCAATTTTGAAATGCCTGACACAATTTGGATTGAGAAAGACAGAAATACAACAATTGATATTCTATTGTCTATTCAGGAAGAGTATTATGTATACAGGATTCTGTTAATAGAAGTTCATTTATTATTTGTTATCTTTAAAGAATTCTGATATGGATTTAACTTTTATATCCTTAAATACTAATGACTTAAACAACCCACATAAGAGAGCCAACCTACTAAGGTATCTTAAACTAAGCAAGGCTCAAGTAGTTTTTCTCCAAGAGATACACTTTAAAATAAATGACATTTATGTAGGACCATAATGAATGCACAATACTTGCTCAATCTTCTTATAAAACTAAGACCAGAGGAGTAACAATTCTATGGAAAAAGACTTTCTTAAATCCCCAAATCATTTACAAACATGTAGATAATGATGGACTCATGGCCTTAGTTATGCTTAAGTTTAATAATAGAATTTGGACCCTGGTTAATTTATACTGGTTCCTGGGTATGGGGGTTGGACTAACTAAGAAACACTTAGACTTTATTACAACTACGTCTAAAGGTAATATTACACTAGGAGGTGATTTCAATTGTATCACAGATATTACAGAAACTACCAGTAGGAAAACTTGTAGACTATTGTCCTCAGCCAAACAGTTAAACAAATGGACAGAAATGTTTAAATTAAAATATACCTTTAATGCTTTGGGACCAAATTCTTTACTATTCTCACACTAACTATAGACATCGCACCCAAACTAGAATAGATATCTCACAAAATTTTTATTCTAAAATCTTGAATTTGTCAATACAACCTTGTTCCTTTTCAGATCATAATTCCCTGTTGTTAACAATACACTTGGAATTCAATCAATTAATTTTTAATTCAAGGATACTTTAAATCTTGGATAACTTCTGAACTTTAGCTTTTCTTAGAGATTAATTATAAACCTGAAGCAAACACAATTATGGTTTGAGATTCTCTTAAGGCCTATCTATATGGTAAAACCATTAGCTGGTACAAAAATAAAATTAAAGAATGGGACTCATTACAGCAACTCCAAAATCAAATATTATCTCTTAAACCTAATAAAAACTTAATTGCTACAGATAATAATAAAAAAATAGAAGAGGCAAATAAGAAATACAATGAAATATTATCCAATAAAACTAATTTAGCTATGGAAAAACTGAAATAAAATTTTATGCTACCTCTCCTAAACATCTTCATATGAAAGTTAAGATACAATCAAAAATTAATAACATTGATAGTCCCCCGGATTCATGAAGCTCGGCGCAAGTCCGGCGTAAGGCTTGCGCCGGCTGTGCAGCATAGATGTGGAGTAGTCACGGCATATGCATATTAATGAAGGCATGCAGCCGCCACAGCCACATGCATAGGAAACGTGCGCGAGTGCAAGGGGCATATCGAAGTTGCTCAGGGTTGCGTGTCAATGTCGGCTTTCGAGGAGCAACATAAACTGCTGAATATTATATTCCGCCAGCAATAGTAATCGTACCTATCAGTGTCCATGGAGACTGAAACGTATGCAAAGCAGAGTCCCTGCGAACAGAAAATGAAGACACAAACACAAATGCACGGTAGGGAATAACGGGTCCCTACCCAAGAACAAATGACAGGAAAACCGTGTGCCTGTAGTCCAACGTAGTGTTGATAGCTATACCATGTGGAAGTGAGACGTATCAGATGTTAGCGCGCCGCCAGTAAGTACGTCCAGTCCAACGGAGAGGGTCACCAGCCGACCCATAATTTGAGGGAGGGAACATAGCTGTGCAGATGTGTCCATAACAAAATACACGAGGAGAAATGTAGATATAGGTAGTGACCGTATGTCTGAATCATATCCCACAAGCCATGTAATAGTCACATACAAAAGGTATGTCCGTATTTCACATACCAAATGGGATAGGAAATAGTATACGCATGTAAACAAAACAGAAGGAGCATATAAACGAGCCATAACAACACGGACACATGTAGGCCGAAAGGAACAGTATAATCCGTACCGTCGACCATGATTACCACCTGTCCCACTTTGTGAGCAACAGTCCCTCTGTGGGCAGATGTGTCCTGACACAAACATGTAAAACTGGCAAATGTCCAGAGAATATAGGACATAATTCCTCCGTAGACATCATGCAATAGTTGCATTAAACATATTTCACTGGACGTATAATACATAAATGTCATAACAAACAGAATAAGATATCAAAATTCTACAAGAATAAGCTTAGATATAGGCAAGAATTGTAAGTTCTATCTGCCGAACTGACCATAGGTATGTGTCGGCCTGTAAAATATGCTGTGTTCACCGCAACTGTCACAGTAGGGTTGCCACCCTTACAAATGGCCAAAGTGGGACATGTTTGGTACAGACATCAGACTGTACAGGCCGACACATACCACGGCCAGTACAAAGGACAGAACATAACTGTTTTGCCTACAGAAAAGCGTATTCCTGTAGCATTTTACTTGCTTATTCTGTTTCTCATAACAGTCAGGTATTTCAGATACAGAATTAACTGTTTAATGCAACTATCACATAAAATATAAGAAATATGTTTGTCCTAAAATCTCAGGACATTTGCCATGTTGACAATTACATGTCAGGACACAACTGCCCAAAGAGGGACTGTCCCTCACAAAGTGGGACAGGTGGTAACCCTATGTCACACAGTGGCCAATTGAAAAGGTGGAAACATAACCGTTGACTGTGGGGAGGCAATGTCCACAACAGTCGGGCATGTGTAAGGAATAGATTGGACATAGGAAAAGGTGCCATCTTACCAATGAGTAGAACAGGCTGGCAAAATCCAGAAGGCAGCTGTATAATCCGAACGTGTATGTTCCACAGTCGAATGGGTAGTACCCGGATACACCAACCAAGTAAAGAAAGTGAAGTAAGGGCGTGTACCTATGTGCATGAGGTATAGCATGTGGAAAGCAAACATGGTAGGGTAGTCCACACAACCATAAAGGTACCCGACACATGTAGGGTAGTCAATGTGTAACTCTGGCCGTGTCATGGGCCAACAACCAAAGTAGTGCTCTATGGGGTGTGAGTGATTCGCGTGTGAGGGGTGTGTGTTTAATGGTAAATTCCTCAAAGGCGATACTTGTGTCGTATGCAGAAAAGGTGAACTGGAGGTGTATGAGGGGGCAACGGGTGAAGTGGAAAGAAACACAACCTCATGTAGAAACAGCTGCAAGACAAGCAGACAGGCCATAGTGTAGAACACAATCCCACAAACATATGAATATGGAAATATGTGAGACAAATGTATAGATACGGCACCGTCACATACCCACAGATGGGTCCTGATGGAACTGGCCATAACAAATGCAACACACCTGGATGCATAATAGCCTACCCAGCATACCCTCCACAACACACAACCTGTCACCATACCAGAACGTCCACCAAATCCAGCCGTACTTGGTCCACTGATTTGTTACAGAAACAGCTACACACAGTGACCCCTACACATATGTAGTAGGTATTGTCACCCTAGGCAGTGTCAGGATTGCAAACCATGTATCCCCTGCAGGTAAAACCCCCTGCACGTTTTCATGCAGCCACAAAAATCTTCGTTATCTAACTTGTTTTGGTCTTGACCAATTTTTGGGATATCCCTCACGGGATGACCAACTTGTGTAAATAGTAGAATGGGTATGACGACATGATGTCCAATCCAGTAGATATCTGCACACAAGTCAGAACATGCAGTGGAGGTCCATGACACTGTCCAGCCCTAAGTGGGCATGCATAACCTACCACCCAGGATAAAATACCTTCCCGTGACGCATGTGTCCAGACAGGAATAGGAGGGAGAATATAATGCACACATTTGCAAAGTAGAAAACGGCATGAGGGCGAGGAAGACACTACGTAAACAGGTCAACCCTGATCAAGTGTGAGGGACACTGACTGTGTGCAGTCATTACTGACCATACCTGTCAACCTGTGTGAGCAAGATATCTGGACAGAGCTGTGAATATAAGTGAGACAAAGGTCCAAAATCAGGGAAAATCTGTAAACATATCTCTTAGAAACATAGAATTTGATAGAATAACAGTTTGCACATTGGCATTAATGTCTGGAGTATGAAGTCTGAAACCCAACTGTCTGTCAGCACGTTCCAACTGCAGTCTTTAATGCTGAGCTACTGCTGTGCCAGAACACAGCAGCATATTACAGAGGTCCATGCCATAACACTCAACTGCCCGGATATTCGCAGAATGACTAGGGTCACCACCTGTCCCACTTTGCGAGTAACAATCCCTCTGTAGGCAGTTGCGTCCTGTGAAAAATATCAAGACAAGCAAATGTCCTGAGAGTTTATTTCCTAATTTACTTTAATAGTCGCATAGAATGGTTATTTTATATATGAATCCTCAATATGTTATGTGAAGTAGCATAAGCAATTCAAATGTTACTAGAATAAGCTATTATATGTACAAAAAAGGTTAAAGTTCAGTACTATGCACGGCTGTAGGTATGTTTTGTCCTGGAAAATCTGACATCTCTACAGAACATGTCCCACTTTGGGCAGTCGAAAAGGTGGCAACCCTAAGAATGACCACAGGTTTGCCCCATAGTGTTGGTATGTGCCTCCAACAATCTGCACCAGTGTGGTAAATAGCTGAGGATTGACGTCACTAAATAATGAGAAATATCCTGAGTATAAGACTCCACAACCTGCAGAAAAGTCATGCTAATGCAAAACCTAGCATTCTATCAATGTTCTAAGCTTGTAAGAGCAGTCGTTAAAATGTGTCCCTAATTGTCCCCCCATCGTGTAGGTTTTGCGCAGGTTCGGTGCTCTAAGAGGTTGAGAGGTATGGTCCGTACATATTTACAGGAACAGCCCTTCACACTTGTGTAATGTACAACTGCATACCTGTAGTCACTTCATGTCCAAAAATAATAATTCCCGTATGACTGTATACAGGTAATAGTCAAATGTGAATGGGAACACCCCTCACCGTGTAGTATGGACTGTAACAACCCCACCCATAATATGTAATTCCAACAGAATAAGCTGCTGACAGGTGCCCAAACACCTGTGTCTATAAACACAGCTAAATCTTCAAAATAGGGAGATAATCCCTGTCCATATGCTTCGTCTGACATTTCACCTCGGCCAGGGAAGTTCCGTTCACCAGGTGGACAAGCCGAAACCCAGATCACTACATGAACACCCTGACAATCAAAGACCTGTATGTGGCTGGACTATATGCCTTGGTGTTCTGCATATCCTCGGAGTGATTAACAATGCAGCCGGAGTCCACAGCAGTAGGCAATAGGGAATGTGTAATATGTAGTACCGCCTTTTTCCCAGCAGGAGAATGGATGCCTGTGTGGTAGGTGAAGCGGTGAGGCGTATGTTGATGTAGCTAAGTACTATGGGTATGCATATCAATGAGGGAGAACACCAATAGAATAGTGGTTCCGGTATCCGGCCAACGTGAATGCAGTCCCGGTTGACCTACGACCACTGCACATATAACTTGAAAGTGTAATGAAAGCGTTCGTGCAGTACACACATTTAAATATGTAAAGGTGAACGTGTGTTTCGCAGTAGTCTGTAAACTGGAATACAGATATGTAACTGTTACGGTCAGAATTATGAAAGTTCACGGAAGCACAATTATCTATGAAACATATGTAACCCACAATAAGGATATGCAAGTGCGCATGTGTAATCCACTCACAGAATAGAAAATGAATGGTGTTTTCCCCACGTTCTATGTATATGGCTCATACCTGTTAAACCCGTAAAGTACAAAACCGGACAAAGCCATTAAAATAACTGGTACAAATAGGGACAATCCCCAGATATTGCCCTAACAAACATAGAAAGTGGATAGAATAACAGGTGTGTGACTAGCATGGATTCTCTGAAGGGTATGAAGTCGTAACCTGAAATGTTTGTCATTATTTACCAACGTCAGTCTTTAATGATATGCCACTAACTTGCCAGATAGACACAAGGTTATGAAAAACAGACCAAAGATAAGAGGCAAACAGCTGTACATGCAGCGGAAATCTGTACAGTTGAAAGGTATGATATAGAGATATTTATACACATATATCCACAGACATAATCCAAAGCAAATTACGAGATGAGGAATGTACAGACATATGTATATGTGTACATATATATATATATATATATACACACACGATACATGAATAGATATATACACAACAAACATATGTCCCTGTACATATAACACATGTACATAAATAGGTCACAGTATAGCTAATATGGATAGACAGACAGACATGCATGAAAGGAAAATACACCGATGGTTTCCAAACCATTGCCTGGAAAGTACCAGTGTGACAGGGCCTGCAAGTTCTACACGTTAAACATGAATATAGGTGTCCTTTGCAGGACCCCAAAAATTGATCCTGTACGAAGTGCCAACCGTCATTGATGCAAAAGAAGTCACACCTGCAACTACGATATAGGTGTACATGCAACAGTAGCAGGTGCAAAGGTAATAACACATGGGTTGATTGAATGCATGGCGTACGAGCTGATAGCCGCAGAGTGGGGAGTGCTCGGAAGTGTCCTCACACTTTATTCTCGCTCACATTAAACATGTCTAATGGGTACTGTGGAGGTGTGTCAGGTATGGGAATCATGGGTATGCAGAACTGGGCCAAGGTGTTGGTTGGCACAGATCTATTAGGTACGCCCCATGGGAGTGATCAGTATACCTATGTGGGTATGGCACACGCCTACATTCTCCAAAAAGGTGCAACCCATCTACTGGATATTGTGTAAACCATTGGGGGAAGACATAGGGACATATATCAGTGTCATGTAGGCGATTATCATGGATGGACATGCGTACGACCAAGATGGTAACCATACCTGCCAGAATGTCAGAATAAGACAGCTGGACTAAGGCATAGTACACGACAGACAAATAGGGACTATATTAAATATACCTCAGACAAAGTCAGACCGTTGATAGAATAATTGCGTAGTCAGGAATACGAATGTTATGAGAGTTAGTAATCATGAAATAGAAATGTCAGTCATGATTACCTAACCGCACAGTCCGTCATGGCTTGCCAGCAATCTACCAGAAAGGCACATTATCATGACAAATGTAACCGAATCATAGGTCAAACCCCAGGGCGTATACCCATAATGTGTACAGGTGAGAGGTATGAAGGTAACCCGTCCTACTGAAATGTACAGAACTAGTGATACTAGGTGGACAGGTGAGAAGAAAGACGTCAGGACAAATGACAAAACATGTACAAGTCATAAGCATGTTTGTCCACAAATGTGAATTACAATGTATGGCCTGTGAAAGTCAATGTGGAAGGTTAATAGACGCAAAAGACATGTGTCCCTCAGGGTGTCATGCAGTGTCATCGATACAGTGTCCAGTCCCCCATACTCGTACGTGAGCTCTGCCACTGACGGAAAGCGCAAATACCGGCGTACACATAAGGTACATGATGGAATAATTAGTGTGGAAAAGCACCTGTTGGCCTGTGTGAGGAATATAACCCAGTGGGTGGGTGTGTCCTGCAATAGGAATATAATGGTAACTGGCCTGTGATGGCGCCATGTATTGTGTGTATTGGCGTAAGGAAATTGATGTCCAGTATCAGAAACATACCTCACAACTGTACGAATGTGCAGATGTATGCCTCATATGTGTGGTGTGTTCCTCTCACAATCTGTACCTGTCTGCCAAATACCTGAGAACTGACATCATTAAATAATGATAAACATATGTGTTTAAGACCCCAAATCCCTCAGAAAGGTCATACGAATGCAAAACCTATAATACTGTCAACTATCTATGTTTGTAAGAGCAATATGTAGAATTTGCCCCTATCTGTCCCCCCATCATGTTAGGCTTTGTACAGATGTTTTGCACTAGGAGGTTGATAGGTATGATCAGAAACAGATACATGTCTGAGGAAACAGCATTATCGACTGCAAGATAACTCAGAAGGTATGAAAAGTGCTGCAGTAGGAAGTTCATCCGCAAGTATGTGCTGACATGTCAAATGACACAGCAGTCTACAGGAAGTACCTATAGGGTGTCACCTTTATCAATGATGACAGTGGGACATACCCACAGCCATGCATGCACCACAAATAGACATAGCACACAGCAAAGCCTAGGCCATTATACACGAAGCCTCCGGCGTGTATGGATTGAGTGAGAGTACAGCAAGGAAAGATGACTGCCAGGCTATTCAGCAAACACCTGCAGGGGCGTGCAAGACCACCCGTAACACGAACATTGCACGGACAATGTTGGGATTTGCAACATACCCCATTTGTATGTGTAAGCTATGCAAATGATGTAATTATAGGGTTGCCACCTTTCCAAATGCCCAAAGTGGGACATTTGTGCTACAAACATCAGATTTTGCAGGGCAAAACATACCCACAGCCAGTACAAAGGACATAACTTCAGTTGTTTGCCTGAATAAAAGTTTATTCTTGCAGCATTTTAGTTCCTTATTCTGTTTCTTATAACATTTAGGTGTTTCAGATACAGAATAACTGTTTTATCCAACTATTACATAAAATATAGAAAATAATTTTGTCCTAAAATCTCAGGACATTTGCCATTTTTTCACATTTTTTGCAGGACACAACTGCCCAAAGAGGGACTGTCCCTCGCAAAGTGGGACAGGTGGTATCCCTACATAATTATGCGATACATGAAACAGTAAGCTGTACGTGCAAGAGCAGAGTTATTTGCAGAAATGTACCCAGATGTTATGCGACTAATGTTTTGCACATTGCTAAACGGAGCAATGACAGCTGCAAATACAGTATGAATACAGTCGAAGAAGCATGCTAATGTCCAAGTCCAAGGCCAGTGGCGGCTTTGTCCATTGGATATCAATGAACCAGTTGTTGTCCTTCCACAATCCCTGGTGTGGAAGCGTAGCGCAGCGCCACGAGAACGCGCTGCGCTTCAAAACAAGACATATGGATAATATACATACAAAATGTAGGTTTAGTTAGATGTTAGTACACCATGCAGATGAATGGCAAGCTGGAGACAACATGGCTACTGCGTACTGGTACTTATGTATGGAAGCGCTCTGTCAGAGATGTAACGAAGCACTTGTAGGCAATGTGAGGCAAGTGAGGCTGAGGATAGTGAATCACAACATGTCATGCTATATGGGCCAAGCCTCTACAGTGTAGTGTAGGTTAAGGGGACTATTAGAGTAGAAGATAGGTGACAACATGAGTGTGTATGTATAAAACACTGTAACCTCACTGGAACAGTGTCACATGTGTGCTGTGAGTACTCAGTGGAAGAGGCGTGTCATGAGGTTTCCTAGGGAACGTCAGGAGACTGACGGCATACGCCATGGATACCACCGATGTGACCTGCAAACCTGCCCACAGTGTGTCTGTGCCTGTGCGCACCAGTAAGCCCGAGTAAGCATGTGTGCGCGTGTGTTAGCCCGTGTGCGTGTGGAAGAACAAGTAAGCTAGTGTATGAATGGTGAAGCCCGTGTAATGTCATGTATGCATTTGTAGGCATGTATACATGTGCACTACACACATCCCACACGTACTGCACACACAGACACACATGCTGCCAATACTACACACATCAGTGAATTGGCACATGGATGGAGACTACATCATCAGAAGTAACAGTGCTGTAAACTATGCTACAGTGATGGTCATAGCTGCAATGCATCATGCCTGCTGAAGTACACCTGGAAGTAACACACTGTGTGTTAACAGCATGCTAACATCAATACAGTGGAATAAAGCCACCGTGTGCAGCAGCAGCAGGTTATTCAGATCCTGCATCAATGTTACACATCACAGGTGGTGGCACAGGTGACATCATATGCACAGGGTGTGGTGTTAACATGTCCAGAGCTGTCATAGAGCCATCCAATGTACACGTCGGTGTGTGTGTGAGGGACAACGGTTATTGCATGGCCCAATGGTGGTGCAATGGGTGTGTGTATGTGATAGCCATAGCTGTTTGTGGTAAGTGTGTGTGTCTGCATATACACAGGTACAGCATGTGTCAGCCATATACAGGAGGTTGTGGGACAGTCACAGTCCGTACCTGCCAGGCTGTAGATATCCCCATTACTGGCCATGGACACCCCTCCATGCATCCAACACAACCCAGTCCTGCACCTGTCAATGTTTACACATACAGTCCTGGGATCTGTACCACAACCTGTGGATAAACGTGCGTCTGTAATGTTAACCTGAGGTGCATAGAATTGACAGTTACTACAGACGGATATGAGCCATACTCACACTCCAATGTAATAACCACTGCTGACTGTTGCCGAGATCTGCATACGACCAGTCAAAGGTGCTGCACTTACATTGTTTCCAATGCCCGTGTAATACTCAGCAACACAGTAACCGGTCACTACACATGTATAACCCACGATCACTACAGCACACAGTATGTGCACTATCACAGAGCCATTGCAGATGTACATACATCCAAGGTGCTCACGTACAGACAATGCAGCAGAGTCAAGAGTGATAATCCCAACATACATATCTATATACAATATACATTATATATATATATATATATATATATATATATATATATATATATATATATATATATATATATATATGTATAGCTATATACATACATATATATATATATATATATATATATATATATATATATATATATATATATATATGTAGATAGATACATACACACACACACACACACACACACACACACACACACACACACACACACACACACACACACATCCACGTGGCAGGGTTGGGAGCAGAACATAAACGTAAGCACTGTACCACACGTCAGCATTACGCAGTTACAAAATGCGCTACAGTGATCAGTGGCTCACATGATTCACACAGGCACACGTCTAGCCTGCAGACAGCAGCATCAAAGGCAAAGACACCGCACAGATGTTATGGAGAGTGAATACTGTAAAAGCAATGTACTGTTGTCATGCAGCTGGAAACACACACACACACACACACACACACACACACACACACACACACACACACACACACTTGGCAGATCTGGGAGTCGAACATACACCTAACTACCCTAACACACTACAGCATGACACATTTACACAACACGCTACCAAGATTACTAAGCACAGCAGTCCCAGAGGCAGACATCTAGGTGCGTGTCATCATCCGCAAAGGCAAAGACGTCAGTAGGAAACTGCTGTGGTGTGCAGCGTCTAAAAGCAAGACTGCGTCCCCAGGCGGAAGGGAGCATGCACGCAAACACACACACACACACACACACACACACACACACACACTTGGTAGGGCTGGGAGTCGAACATACACCTAACTACCCTAACACACTACAGCATGACGCATTTACAGAATGCGCAACTGAGATTACTAAGCACAGCAGTCCCAGAGGCAGACATCTAGGTGCGTGTCATAATCTGCAAAGGCAACGACGTCGGTAGGAAACTGCTGTGCTGTGCGGCGTCTAAAAGCAAGACTGCGTCCCCAGGTGGACGGGAGCATGCACGCAAACACAAACACACACACTTGGCAGGGCTGAGAGTTGAACATACGCTTAACTACCCTAACACACTACAGCATGATGCATTTACAGAATGCGCTACTGAGATTACTAAGCACAGCAGTCCCAGAGGCAGACATCTAGGTGCGTGTCATCATGCGCAAAGGCAAAGACGTCGGTAGGAAACTGCTGTTGTGTCTAAAAGCAAGACTGCATCCCAGGCGGACGGGAGCATGCGCACAAACACACACACACACACACACACACACACACACACACACACACAAACTTGGCAGGGCTGGGAGTCGAACATACACCTAACGACCCTAACACACTACAGCATGACACATTTACAGAATGCGCTACTGAGATTACTAAGCACAGCAGTCCCAGAGGCAGACATCTAGGTGCGTGTCATCATCCGCAAAGGCAAAGATGTCGGTAGGAAACTGCTGTGGTGTACGGTATCTAAAAGCAACACTGCGTCCCCAGGCGGATGGGAGCATGCGTGCAAAGACACACATGCACACACACACTTGGCAGGGCTGGGAGTCGAACATACACCTAACTACCCTAACACACTACAGCATGACGCATTTACAGAAAGCACTACTGAGATTACTAAGCACAGCAGTCCCAGAGGCAGACATCTAGGTGTGTGTCATCATTCGCAAAGGCAAAGACGTCGGTAGGAAACTGCTGTGGTGTCTAAAAGCAAGACTGCATCCCCAGGCGGACGGGAGCATGCACGCAAACACACAGACACTTGGCAGGGCGTCGAACATACACCTAACTACCCTAACACACTACAGCATGACGCATTTACAGAACGCGCTACCGATATTACTAAGCACAGCAGTCCCAGAGGCAGACATCTAGGTGTGTGTCATCATCTGCAAAGGCAAAGACGTTGGTAGGAAACTGCTGTGGTGTGCGGCATCTCAAAGCAAGACTGCATCCCCAGGTGGACGGGAGCATGTGCGCAAACACACACTTGGCAGGGCTGGGAGTCGAACATACACCTAACTACCCTAACACACTACAGCATGATGCATTTCCAGAACGCGCTACCAAGATTACTAAGCACAGCAGTCCCAGAGGCAGACATCTAGGTGAGTGTCATCATCCGCAAAGGCAAAGACGTCGGTAGGAAACTGCTGTGGTGTGCGGTGTCTAAAAGCAAGACTGCGTCCCTAGGTGGACGAGAGCATGCGAGCAAACACACACACACACACACACACACACACACACACACTTGGCAGGGCTGGGAGTCGAACATACACCTAACTACCCTAACACACTACAGCATGACGCATTTACAGAATGCGCTACCGAGATTACTAAGCACAGCAGTCCCAGAGGCAGGCATCTAGGCATGTGTCATCATCCGCAGTGACAAGGACACCGACAGGGATTGTATAGAGAGTGATCAGTCTGAATGCATGCAGACATATTACTGTCCCACAGTACACGTAGACAAACACATGGCAGTGGTGTGATCGTGGCAACGGAAGATGTACGGTGCACCACGACAACATGACATAGTCACGGGATGCCCCACAGACAGTAAACCCTTCAAGATAGTCGACCAGTGTGTACTCCGTAGGCATCCATCTTGACGTTGAAAATGGTCATCTGTTGGCTGGATGACCACCATGGCTATACAGGATGTCAACGGCCATGCACAGAAGGACATCACTGACACAAGGTGTCACTGGGCATGGCCACACACTTAGTAATACACGTCCGTTCGGGCTGTACTGTGTGTCGATCTACACAAAGGCGTACTGGGCATGCTCACACACTTAACAGTTGCAAAGGGCTGTCTTGCATGCGGACGGAGTATCAACTCGCAAGGGCTCAGTTGGGACTGTCATGTGTGTCCATCTACACAACAGCGTACTGGGCATGCTCACACAGCATTTGCAAAGGGCCGTCTTGCATGCAGACGGAGTCTAGACACGGAAGGGCACAGTAAGGCATAACTGTCCCCAGGCACAGAGCAGTCACACACATGCAGTGACCAGCACATGCTCAGCTGCCATCACAGCTGTCACAGGTGCAGATCCCAGATGTACACACCGCAGTCTACACTGTAGCCCCTGAGACATCATCATGTCATTGCTGCAGCAGTACACAGCCATACATTACCACAACACTGTGTGACACATGACCAGTGGACTGTACAGAGGTCTACAGCAACTGTGCAGGGTACACATGTACTGAAAGGGTTCCAGCAGGTGTTATGCATTGCAAGTATACCACTATACATGACCAGGTCAGCTCTAGACATACCAGGGGCCCCGGGTGGTACACAGCTGTGGCACATGAGTGTTGCTGTACACCAACGAACACGCATGTTTGAATATGTCAAACATGTGATTGTAGTGGATGTGTGCATGGACCACACACAACACATATGTACATAGCTAAGCCTTTGCTGTCCCCCGTGCAGAATAGTGGCCTAAGCAATCATACGCACGCAAATGGAAGGTGGGTCCATGTCTGTTGAATGCTCACAGTACAGGAGGTAGCAATGTCGGAGGACACATTCCCTGTAGTAGTCGCCCATGACACCCTTGATATCATACCTCAGTCCATGTGTCATGTATGCCAACACACATGTCCACCAATAGCAATGCATACAAACATGGCTACAGGAGACACATGTAGGACCAACAAACATGTACAATCTGTACTGTGCATGCAGCAACCATACATGTGCAGTGGCCGATGTCCATACCACAGCTGCGCCCAACTACAACATGCAGTCACAATGCAGCCCCATCATTGACACCTGTATATGGTGACATACAGACAGTACAGTTGGTTGTACATCCAGTATGGAGGGATCTATGTACATAACGTGGTGATCCACCTGTGTAGATGTATGTGTGCCAGGGATGGCTCACAGGTGTGTCACACGCCACCCTACCATGCCATGTGCAAACAGTATGCTATGTCACTGTTACTTGATGGTGATGACTTAACGCATACACAGCGGTCAGGTGTAGCCAACTGTATGTCACGTGACACCTGTATCACTGACATCCACCCATGTGGACATAGCCACACAATTGCCAGACATAGCGTTGGTACACATACTGCGGACAGTACCGCTGCATGTCTATCAAACAGATCATCTTATGGCAGGTGTATCATTCCCAGCACTGTCATGTGTGTCCACTTGTGTGACCACACATGCCACATATGGTGGGGAGTACGTCCCAGATGTAACACATCCCTGTACACCGTTGTACAGATCTGTACATACTGCAGTGTGGAAAGCATGAGGTCGGCAGGTGTGGTGCATCACACACATCGGCTATCCGTACACACATAGCTGGTCACCACAGTGTGTCTATGTATGTATGTATGGCTGTCTGGTGCTTGGTGTGAGGGTGTATGCTACCATACTGTGGAAACAGGATCACTAACCTCTCATGGTGATGCAGTCTACTACCCTGTTGATGCCATCAGTCCCAGCCATACTGGCTACCTGTGCATGTCCCTTCTCTGTGCCACGTCGTGTGGGTGCAAAGTACTGCGAGGGTGATGGCAACATAGGCACAGGTCCACACATGAACACTATGGGGTGTGTTATAGTGCTGTAGACCCAGTGAATGTGGCCATGTACCTGTACTGTGACAGGGTATTACTGCTACACAGTGTGGCCTCATGCTATCAGGTGGCCTCTAATGTCATCATTGGCCTGACCACTGTGTACAACCCCTGCACCATGTCAACATACCTGTAATATTTCCCGGTATGTATGTCACATCTCTGTCCGCTGTAGCCTGTTCAACTGACCACATGCTTCAGGTGCAGTATATGTGTGGACATCTGTGTCATGTTCGGACATCTGTGTCATGTCCAACTGTCCAACAGTCGGGTTGAGGGTGCGTTTAGCATGCTGATATTGCCATACGTGTTACACATGGGGGACTGCAAACACTGCTACCTGTAGGCACATGCCAGTACACCATTGGAGGGAACCAGGGCATTACCAACATGCTGTTACTGTTGTAACCAAGACACATACTGTGAACATATCACAATGCATGCTGCATCTGGACTACATGGTATGACTGGTGCATGTTGACAGTACACCACTGATGTCACATACACATCTCTCAGTATTCACACACGTCCAATGCAACATACACATCCCTCAATATGCATACACAAGTAATGTGAAATACACCTCTCACATCTCAGTATTCACACATGACCAATACAACATACACATCCCACAATATGCATACACAAGTTAGATACACCTCTCTAGTCTGTTCACCCAGTGCATCAGACCATATGAGCATATCCCTGCACCAATGGTGTGGATGACAGGGATGTGGCACAGGCTTCATCATATGCACAGGGTGATATTATTTGCCAGGGGCATAGGCTGCACCAATGGATGACATCATGTGTGAGGGTAAGGGCCAGTGATTTGAATGGACATGTCTGTTCTGTATGTATGTGGGTGTTGTGGTGCCCTACAGTTGTGTTTGCTGTGTGCATGTATGTGTGCACACAGTTCTGTCATTTGTGAGGCCTACACAAGGGTATTATGGACAGCTCCAGAATATACAGACCAGGTTGTACAGCTCACTGTGACCGGACACGGCCACATGTCCTGTGCCTGCCAGGGGTTGCACGGGCACTACCAGGCAGAGGTACAGAATGGCTACTGTCCGATGACACATGGCCACTGGAACCGTGTCCCTGCTGGGAACGTCCAGGGCCACGTCCACGTGGCCTGCTGTGACCTGGTGTGGACATCACAGCACCAGCTGCACTTCTACTGCTACCGGCACTATGGGAGCAGCCATGTGAGGTGGCACGCATGCGTTGACCTGCACTAGGTGGTGTAGCTGGCCTATGTCCATATGTCCTACGCCTCACCCCTACCAGATGTTCCAGCACAGACAGCTCACGCTCACGGATTGCCATACCACGGTCGAGGATTCTGACCATGTCACCCAATCGCCTATCCAGAACATCAGCAAGCTGCTGTTGAACACCTGCCAGTGCCTGGATGTTGTTGTTTAGGGTACTGATAGCAGCCCTCTGCAGCCTCTGCCCTTCTCTGTTCTTCCGTTTGGCAAGTGCCTGTGCTGCCATTACAGTCTGGAACATGCATCTGGTGATCCCAGCTGCTGCACTATGTCCTGCAGGTGCATGTCTGCCAGAGGTCCTCCTATGAGCAGCACCAGCCACATGCCTGTGTGGCACTTCTGCAGTCAATATACTGCCACCATGGTGTGCAGACACACCTTCTGTAGCCACCACATGTTCCTGTTCAACGCTAACAAACGATGACTGTCCTTCCTCTATAGCCACTGTAGATGCGGTATGTGTTGGCAGCTGAACTGTGTGCGGGGAAGAGGGGGACATAGCTGGGATGGCAACCGTTGGCACAGATTCCGCCCCTGACATCCCTGCCTGTACCTCGTGCATATGTTCATCACTGCTAGCATCTGTGGGGACACTATCAGATGGACCACATGAGAGTAACGCACCTACATCACCTGTGAATGCAAAGAAATATTCTACATTACAATAGACACACCGACACACACACACACACACACACACACACACACACACACACACACACACACACACACACACACACACACACACACACACACACACACACACACACACACACACACACACACACCGACACAAACACACACACCGACATACACACTGACACACCATGCATGTGAGATGACAGATGGCATGCAGCATGCTTGTGATACAGCTGACAGCATGCAGCTCAGACATCAATAGTGTTTGTAAGCATACCCCCTGGAATGCACACTACAGCAGGCAGGTGTCATATCATTATCCATGCAATTCGCACAATCATGGTAGTATGCATGCATCCCCGTGATACACCATGTGGACCAGAACAGGATAACAGTACACATGGCTGATGTGACCTTGACATGTAATCTGCTGACTTGTTCATTAACATGCATGCATGCCTGACACAATGGTGTCGTGACACATGTACAGCATTGTACTGGGAATCACATTGCGGTGTTGTCCATATGCCCTACAGATAGAATGCATGTTGAGCAAATGTGCGTGGGCATGGTAGGGGACTGGGCCGTCTACATTGCTGTACAGTGTGATGTACAGACACTGTGCCATTGCATGGCATCATGAGGTGTCTATATTGCTAAACAGTGCATGTTATGTACACATTGCATATCCAGAACTGCATGCATACCCATGACATACTTGTGGATTGTGACCTATGATGCTGAGGTGTATACACACCCAACGATGCTGTGTCATGTGTCAGGTCACTGAAGGACATACAGATGGCACCCCTGCACGATGACTACAGAGTGTTAGCTGCCTGGCAACCACGTCCACACATAGCAGACCTGTCACGTCACCATTTCACACATGACATTGATGTACCATGCACACATGGTGCACAGCTAACAGTGGTGTCCTATGGCAGGGGGGAAAATACTGTTTCTGTGGCTTGGTGTCACTGTCAGTGGAATCTGTGAAGGTGACTACCATCATGCTATGACACAGACAGCATGTTCAACACATCTTATGAGGTACATGTCACTGACACCTCCGCTAGCTGTGCACAAGCAGTTATGATGTGCAGCTTACCATATCACCTGTACAATCGGTCTAGTACGGCTGTACTTGGACCATGTGTGGACAAAGTGGGACAGGGTGTATCCACATCCTGTCTTCTGTGTGGCTACATGTCTCTGGCCATCCCCCATGGCCATGTGTGCACATGTGTTGGTCATGTACGTGATGGCCATCTATCACACATGTCTGTGTAGTCCCATATGACATACACCCATAGATGTTGGTTATGTCACCATCCACAGGGCTATGCAGACAACAGGTGTATGTGGGGTATGGGTTATGGGGAATTGTGACAATATTGTAACCAAAACGCTACGTGTCTCGTACATGTCGGATGGAACATCACCATGTGTGAAACCTTTGCAGGGGCATGTAACACAATGGTGACGCCTGTGGTCTGCCCATATCACAGCTCACTGTGCAGTACTGGTTTGTGTACCACACATTCTGTTCCACTGTATAGTACATATGCCTCCATTGTAGAACACCTCCACCGTTGTATGCACAGCTGGACACACATGTAGCAATGACAAATACTGTAGTTTCATGTCTGTGTATCATTTCAGTTGTATATATTACACATGGGTGGCCTGTGTGGATGATGGGTGATGCAACCTGTATATCCATGTATTAACTGGCCACATGGTGAATAGATCTATGCTTTGACATGCCTGATACTGATGATAGAGTCACCTGCAATGGATTCTTGTTTGTGCGGCACGCCAGAGGTACCTGTATAGGGTGACACAGCAGTATGAACATTATCCATGACTGTATGACAGCCACAGGGTGCACAGTGCAGGTTAACACATTCACCTGTACAATAGCATATAGTCAGCACATGTGTGCATACCATACCTCTCAACCTCTTAGAACAATAAATGTGGACAACGCCTACTATGATGGGGGACATATAGGGACAACTGTGACATATTGCTCTTACTAACCTGGATATTTGATAGACCAATAGGTTTGCATGCACATGGGTTTGCAACGGAATGTGCAGTCGTAAACACAACTGTGTGTCATCATTTAATGACTCCATTCCTCAGCTATTTGCCAGAAAGGGACAGATATTAAGGGGAACACACCGACAATATGAGGCAGACATCTGGACATCCTGCAATTACCTGTACAGTTCGGAGGTATGGTGCATACACAGGGTAGCATAAAGCATGTGTGTCCACATACCTTGCATATGTTGTTACATTACATGATGTACACTGACACATGCACATATGTGGGATATACTGGCCATATGTTCAGTACTGACTTACCAGGCAACTCCAGGCTCATTGGTTGGGAGGCACCCACCTCCACGATGGCAGCTACTGTTTGTGGGGGCTGTTCCGAGGGTTTTCCCAGACTGGCCAGTAGCTCCTCCATGTGTGTGAGTGGAGGCTGGGTTGGTGGCCCACCACCCGTACCACCTTGTTCTCTGGCAATTGCAGTGGCACGATGTTTTGCATGATGTATGAGGTCCATGCAGTGTCTGCGCACCTGCTGGTAGGTGCGGTTGTGGCCACCCACTTTGTTGACCCTCCTGCAAAGATCCTGCCACAGGTCATCCCGCTGCTGTGCATGCTGCGGCATGTGGCTGAATAACGCCTTGTAGTTCTCATGGAGGTACGGTATTACGACATCATCCTCCTGTTGGCTATATGCTGGTAGGCATGTACGCGGCATTATCTGTAAGACATGATGAAGGTGACAGGTCACATTTACAGATATGTACAGTGATACTGCTGCACATACATTCTAGTACATTCACAAAGTTATCTTTGCAAATCAACATGACACTAACATGACTGGCATGTATGTGTCCCACACATGTAACACCCAGTATGCATTAGATATCATCCCCATATATGTGTGTCACCTCATTAGTGTTCCTACTGCATGTGACGTCAGTCTCCATGTGGACATGTCTGTTTGCATGCACTGGTGTTCTTACCTATCTACCCATGCCTGATGTATCCATGGTAATGCTGTTGACCTAGATGCTGTGGATATGTCACATATCAACACAGACTCATCCTTACTGGACTTGAGCAGTGACAATGCACCAAGTACGCATGGAATCCTGTACATGCATCTGTTTTTCCATAGACATCTACAATGCACAGCTGTTCAACATCCTGCCACGGATCACCTGTGTTGCACATGTGATAGACATGTGACAGTGGCTAGTCGGACATCATTCGCAGGTAAGGTTATTGGCTACAGCATGTATAGGCTGGGGTTCCTAGCTGTATCTGACACCCATTACGCCACCACAAAGGGCATCAGTGACACATTACTGATCCAGATAGATGATACTACATCTACCATACGGCCATCACACCATGTATGGCAGGGGTGATATGTGCAGCTATGTGGACAGGGCTGCATGGTATGGCAGGAGTATGTCACAGGTATGGCACAGGGATCTGTCCAGCATGTGGCCATCCTAGTCGTAGGATGGTGGTTGTCCGTGACGTATGTCTTTCAGATCAGGCTATGGACATGTAGCATGTCTAACAGCATAGTGTCACATATGTCTGTATGCAAGGTGGATAGCATGCTGCATACTGGAGGTGAGTATTGTGGAGGCTGGTATTGGCCATCCACGCATGGGCCCTACCCCTGGAGGGTGATGTGTATTCCAATATTGGTCACACGGGTGCTGTGTATGCCTGTCCAATGATCTCCGTGCACATGGATACCACCCTGTCATGTCATGGGTACCTCGGATGACTACCTAAAGGGTCAGGGAGATGTATCCAGCTCAGAGAGGTGTACTACACTACACCATCCCTAACACAGTGTCCACACTGTTGACCACAGCCTAGGTGTTTCCTAATGGGTATAGGGGTATTCCCCTACTGGTGTCATTGCTGATATCATCCACCAGAATGTGCACATATGTCACACACATCACACACACAGCCCATTCTGTATGTTGTTCACAACACTGTGACAACAATTGCCCATAGGTGATGGCCATTCACATTATCACATACACAGATGGCTGACATTTGTCTGTGTGGTATGGGCTACAATGCGGGTAAGGTACAACACATTAACCCTGGTTTACTGTAGCTGACACTGTGTGATATGCACATGTCACTGTAGCACCTTTGGTAGTTGTGAGTCTGTCAACAGGCCACTAGTAGAACACTCCTGTGACATACACAGGCATCTGTAGCCAAACATCCATACTGTCTTGTACATCTGTACTGCTAACATCTACATTGATAATGGTTCATGAACCTGCAGACCATACCCGGCAGTGTTCTGATGCGGTGCCACCAATCATGACTGTTGTCAACACATGTGGGTTGATAGTATGCAACACCCTATCTGTAATGTGTGGGCATGCTCAGCACTTCTTCAGAGCTTCTTGGCACGTTATGAGCTACTGCTTAGTTTAGCACCCATTTCATACCAGTCCTCACAGGTACACTGTCTGTCCATACATTTCCAGCTTGATAACTGTACAACAGCTGTCATACACACATCACTCACAAACCTCGTGAGACATGGTGGTTTCTATGGCCTGTCCACCTGCCGCATACCACTTATATACAGGCATGTCCAACTGGCACGTACCAGTGCTATTGCCTGTCACTATGATGACTATGTTGTACATGTGGCAATAGAGCTATACTCATGTCCACAGTCAATGCACACCTCCCAACATACAACAGTACAGCCTGTGGGGGATGCACATATGCAGCCCTGCTGGGGGTTATACAGTCACCAACCCTGACTGCACCTGACAGTCATGTGGGGTTGTGTAACATTGGCAACACACCCCACACATCACATGGTCCCACATGATCCCCACCACAGGCCACACATAAGGAGACACCTTGTACAGTATCCCTCCATACTCTGTGTGGGCACCGACAACAGCCCACATCGCCAAACACAACTACACCAACCTGTAGCCCACAGACACGTGTGCCCATCACATACAGCCAATAGGGTGTCAGAATATACTCAACACACCTGTCTTAGGTGAATGTCGGCAGTCACACTGCTGTTCCACTCAGCAGGCTACACAAGGCGATAGTCACTCACATCCTGCTGTCCAGTAACTGGTTCTGCAACATAACCTATGCACACATGCCACAAGTCAGCAGGTATGGTGTGACTCCCCTTCCATGTTTGTGTGGCAGACGTTGTCACTCAGGGCACAGACTACCTGTGCAGGGACATGCAATAGCCCACCAGTGTTGTTGCCCTGCTGGTGTGGTTCACTCCCTGGGAAGCATTTTGCGTTCATCCGGACCTGTTACCACTGTATTATGAACGACTTTGTCACTCCCAACAGTTGTCCCTGCTTCTGCTGTCATTCCACAGGCATCTAGTATATGTCCACTTTGACAGACCCGGCCAAACAACATGATGCTGTGGCACAGTTGACCTGCACCTGTCAGCCCTGGGAGTATGGATCACATGTTGGTCTCTTGCTGCTGTTATACTGCCTGTCTTGCACAGTGCCCAATAACAGTCACCACCAGAACAGGAACAGGCTAGCAAAGCATGTGGTCATGTCACACAATGCTTGACATCATCCTCTGTGACGCACGCAGGCAAGGCACACCTGATACTGCACCACTGCAATATCTCTGCAGTGACTGGGACCTACCTCTTGGCTCTGCAGAGCACACCTGCAATGACTGGGTATAGACAGAACGTACCTCTCAGGCATGTACCTGGACTGGCACACCCACAGCTGAGGTGTCCCCATATTCCACTATGTTGTACACACATCCCGGCTGGTTACTTCGCACAATGCATCACAGGTGCTCCACGTGCATATGACTGTGTCCTGAACTACTGCTGCTACTAATGTGAGACTGACAGTAACCCACACCTAACTGTGATAGCCACACATGTACTGACACATTAGGCATACACTGTGCGTGAGTCATAACCTCCACTCAGCTGGTTCGACCCATACACCACCTCCAAGACCAACAGTATCCTTGACATGGACACTACCAACATGTGACTGCTGTTCGACACCTGTGGTTGTCCCCTCATTGGTGGAATCCGAACATCTGCTACCCACCCTTGTTAGCCACATACCGGCACCACACACTTCACGGCATACACAGTAGATGAGTACTACAACACCAACTACAGATGTCGTATGACAGCGGTAGTTGTTGTTGTGACACACGTGCAGGTGGGCAATGCACATGCAAATGCTGAGCCATACCCCAGTGCACTTCAATAGCATGTACATGACAATGTGGTTCATGCTATTCCACACAGAGCCATGCAGGTACACACCAGAATACAGACGGCACTCTGGGGGTGCAGTCCCATGGACATACTTTACAACAACAGGTGGGGGCTGTTACACAGTGGTGTACATTCCCATGGGCAGGGTGACTCACTGGTCAGCCTTGGTAGGGCCACAGGATCCCATATCACATACACCATAACTAGCTAAATACACATTACTGCGACACATTCTGAGATGTACCACAGGGCATTTTGGTGGTATGTCAGTAGTCGTATGCAATACCCACATCTGCTCACACATACAACTGTCACTCTGGAACATGACAGTAACAGGTGATGTTGGCAACATCCTGTCTGATGGCTTCATTGCTAACATTACACCCTCTCACTCCTTGCAGGGCCACATTCCTTGCAGGTACATTGCAGTGTACCTGCAGTTGCACCTACACCGTACTGACCTGCACTCTATATGTCCTAGGACACAGGCCCCTTGTCACCCTGCAATATCCCAGGCTGTGATGTCCACAGAACTCTGAACAGCATTTCTCCCCACTGGGATACCATATTCAGTAATAGCCTTGTACCAGACATTGTGGCCCCTGACTGGCACACATCGACTGTAACACTCCTCACAGGTGGCACCACACTTCACGACTGGGACTATTGCCCTACACACCTCACTGGTCTGTTATGCATGGCTATAGGGCACATAATCATGGACATAATTTGTCAAGTCTCTGTTGTGCCCCAGTCCTTTGATGCCAGCTGGGTTGGTCTTGTTGGGGCCACAGCATGCCTCCTACACCTGTTGAACACCTTTCCTACAGTCGCCAGAGTTGTTGATGATGACACGGGTATGCACACACCCTGCATTGTCCTCTCGCTGCCATTCAGCACCATTCTCCATTCTGGTATTGACTACATACACATCCACCTGCACATCACAACATATGTCTCCGGATGTTATTCAATGTGATTAATGGACGGGACACACACACTGAGGGTGGCATACCAAATCACATACTGCAATCCAGTTACATTTGGCTTACCACAGTCCTCAGTCATGAGGCCCTCATGTTCGGTATATGCTTCCCTGAGGTACAGGCTACCACTGAGGGGACTTCCCTGCCTAGCTTTACAGACCACTGCATACCCAGCGCCATTGTTACTCCACCAGCTGATACAGACCTCATCCATATGGGTGTCACTGTGACAGATACTGATATGAACATCATGGCCTCTACCTGCATGAGACTTGGTGTGTACATCACCTTTGAAGTACACCATCCTCCCACTGGTTATCACATAGGTGTTATTCCCCTACATACATGTTGCATTGTACATGTGTGTGAGACACATGTATGCCGCACACACTCCTGTGATTACCACATTGCCACTGTGGCGTGGATATCCTTCTACATGTTCACACATGTCTGTCCTGGGTGTGTAGCTGGTACATAGGCACCCATTGTACCTCTGAACACTGGACGTATACACACATCCATGGGTACAACACCCCGCATAGGGTGTACATTATACAACAGCTTTACATACCCCAACATTAAAACGCCATGATGTTTATTGAGCTACACCTGGTGACATATGCGGCTTATGTACAGACACCACATTTGTACACATTTGCAGACTACATACTCAGGGGTGACATCTGCTGCAAAGACAGGGCCCATGTCTGCAAATATGTTTATGGATATACTCCACATACACAACATACACAATAGCCACTATGACATGATGTTCATGGATATGTGCACACATGCGACTGTGTGTGGCATGTGCTTGGGGGTTGCATTCCCAGACCAGACACTCACCATGCTTTGGGACATGTTTCCTATGTACATCACGCATGGACAGTCAGTAGCAGTGTTCATGTGATACCTCGCTTGCTGGATGGTGGCCACATGTACGCCAGGGATCACTGCAGTGGCTGTACTGTGCAGTGATGCAGGTTACACATGGCTCTTCTGTTCACAGGACACTACCCCGGAGAGGTGCCACTGGTGTTCACACTGTAGTTGTTGTTACACATTGACTTGCCAGACTGCATGGTACACCACTATGAACCTGTGCAGCTATTACATGTCCTTTGTGCATGGTTACTGGTATAGCCCTTCCAGTTAGATTGGCTGTCACGCTATTACAATGTCCCACGACTATGGGCCATATGTCTACTGTTATTGTACATGCCAATCATGTTCATGTTTGTCTGTCACATCTCTTCCACTATTCTAGTATGGGAGTAATGTTTGCGTCCTTTGCAAATGCACAGAGTGGAGTACATAGTTATTTCATCATAACTGTTTATACATATCTTAATTACATAGTACTCACATCACTATATGATACCTTTGTTATGCATCATATGCCTGTTCTCCTGTGTAACATATCTGACATATCAATCTACTATACTATACATTACACATGTTTTACATGGTATCCCATAATTCAACCATTACTTGCACAGAGGGTCCACCATAGACATGTCATTGACATTATATGCCCATACACATGCATACTGTTACAGTATATCTACATATACTATACCCTGCTATGGCACATACTTATTGGACATACCCTGCCACTGACGGCAGGTCGTATGACATTGTCCTATTTAACACCGTCATGTTGCATCCCTTGCGGTGTCTGTGCTGTTTACCGTGTGGCCCACTGCTGGACGCACATCTTCTACAAGCATTGGTATGATCAGCGAGACATCACTACATAAATACCGCTCCCCACTTTATGCATGGCAGACACTGTTAATTACTGCAAACCAGGCTATGCATACACTGACATTACGTAATTCAGAACATACTATACATACAGTTAGTGTTATACATACCTTGATATCGTTCTGGTGTTTCATCTCTATCTCGCTCCTCTGTATCACTCTTTCAACTGTTATACGGTATAAGCATACAGTTTGCATATCTGGCAAGTCATCCTTATATGCATTTATACCTGCAACATGTGGTTTACTGCCACCAATTGGTGGTCCATTGTGACTAATTACATGCACTTCAGCTGTGCAGCTACTGCATTCACCAATTATGCGGCAGCAGTGGGGTATAATTGAATTCTCCACCTAGGCGTTGGCCATTTGCCCTGCCTTCGGGCCTTCGTGTTTTGTTGTGTGTAATTGCAACTGCTTTGTGTAGAGCCAAGTCTATTTTGGGGTCATGTCCCCCATGGATTGTGTGTGATTCTACCTGTGACTGTACCTGTCATCCCACCCGTCTGGTAAAGGACTATTGCAAACACCTGTAACATTGCCGTTTGTTCCGTTATACGATGGATACAATTTTGCATGGCGCCTTTAAATGTCTCTCACAAGGTATGTCAATGGTTCAGCAGATGTAATTAACTAGATGTTTGGGCTGTGGTTATGGTCTGTATTGCTATTGTTTACAGTGTGGGGGATGTAGGCGGGTGTACGTAGCATATACGGTTTTGTGGGGCTTGCATTTCTATGTAGTCCATATATATGTGTGTGGGCCCCTTCCCTAATTACTGTGCTATCACTTAATAGACTTCTATTATGGGAATTTACTGTGGGCCGTTGTTAATTGGTTTCAATATGGTATGCAGGTGTGGTGACAGGCACGCTACACCTTTCATTGTGTGTTTGTCAATGTATACTGTGTTTCCTAGACTCCGCATGTTTGTGTCTGTGCCTGTCACATTACACACCTGCCATAGGTTAAGATTACCTCCCATCCCACTTTGCGAGGGACAATCCCTCTTTGAGCAGTTGTGTCCTGTGAAATATTTGTGAACATAGCAAATGTCCTGTGACTTTGGGACAAACATATTCTCTATAGTTTATGTCATTGTTGCATGTCACTCTTATTCTGTATCTGATCCGCCTACATGTTACAGGACAAGGAACACGTACCTGCGACCATTACTAAACTATAAGCTTTTTATCTATGCAAAACACTGTTGTTCTAGTTTTCGTCCTGGCTGTGTGTGTGTCATCCTGCTGACATCTGGCGTATGTCCCACATTGGTCATTTGAACTGTGGCAACCCTACCGTACGTACATCTTGCCTAGCAATAGTGTTGGGTGATTGTGTACATGACTGCCTGTTCCACTCCTGGCAGTGGTTGTTTTACCCTTCAGAGCAGGCGCTATTTGTTCAGGGGTGACTAATGCTGGTATCACCTGTTCTGTACATCATTGACCATGATCTGCGCAGTGGCTGATGACACTTAGCCCTGTTTCGCGCATATCCGTATAGTCGTATTTAAACATCGCTTACCAGCTGTGGGCAACACTTATTCCCGCTAACGTGTGCTACACATATTCTGATGACCTGCATCCGGACTGCATTACCCGTGCCGTCGGGATTATGTTACATCCCTTGCGGGACGTGGGACCGGGAACATGCACGACAGTCACTGCATGTACCACTTGGACATCTGGGGGTTGTACACAAATTATGTAAATTTGTATGTGCAGTACACTACAGCAGTTACTCCACACTAAACTCACATGGATGACTCCATTAGTTTACAACTTGATGGGTCCAGCTAATGGTATGTCCATGTGATGTTTACTGGCTGTACTCCAGCACTGGGTATGTATATCACAATTAGGTACACCCGATAATTTGCTACACCTTCATACAACCGTGGATGCAGCATGCCGGGGTGACTAATGCCTGTCATGGGTACATCCCTTGCCTTGACACTACATCCATGATTACATTTTGTGGAGCCCCTCAGTAACGTGGCGGGTAATCCGTGATGACTGTGTGTAGGACAGTGCTTACACACATGTGCTCCTGCGATTGCCTCTGCTCCAGTACACGACAGTTGCTTACTCGATGCTGTGGCGACGGGTGTCACTGTTTGCCCCGTTTGGTGTTTTGCCTCTGACAATCGGGCGTGTACCTACCGATGTACCTGGGAACCTATACACACAGCACCGACAGATGCTGATGGGTGCATCTACTGTTCAGGTGTTGACAGTTCTGTGTTCCCATGGCTGTTGTGTGCACAATGTTTGAGGGCTGCCTATGTAGGATTCCACAGTGGGCCACCTATACATCACAATTTACAGGTAGTCGTGTTTGTGTGCCATCCATGTTACTGTGTGCAGGTGGGGAGGGGTGTCAGTCCGTGGGAGCCTACACTGTCAAGGTATGTGCTATACGTTCCATCTTTGCCAAGGTGTAGGCATATTGGGCACGCCTCCGTCTGCCTACTGGGGCTGGCACAGTGTGTCCGTGGTCTGGATCCCTCTGTGCCTGTGTTGGCCTTGGCACTTGTGGTGGGCTGTGAGGCCCTCCCCCATTATGAACCTGCTGTAGCTGTTTCCGCAGGATCATATTATGTAGCATGGCACATACTATGAAGATGTGGGCACACGTGCCTGGAGAGTACTGCAAGGCTCCACCAGATGTGTCCAAGCACCGGAACCGTGATTTCAGCATCCTAAATACATGCTCTATGATGATTCTGGTTTGTGCGTGTGCCTCATTATGGCGTTCTTGCATTGGTGTGTATGCATTTCTGATGGGGGTCATCATCCATGGCTCCAGTGCATAACCAGCATCCCCCACAAGGTGACCTTGTGGGATGTCCCCCCTGACAAATACCTGATACAGCTGTGAGGCATGCCAAATATGGGAGTTGTGGTAGCTTCCAGGGCTGCCAGCACACACATCCATGATAATGCCCTGGGCATTGCACATGACCTGGCAGTGATGGAGTGGAATCCCTTGCGGTTTATGTAGCGCCTACCATACTCACCAGGTGGTGACTTAATTTGTATGTGCGTGCAGTCTATGGCACCCAGTACCTCTGGGTAGTTTGCCACACGGTGGAAGTGACGCATATTGCTGGCCAACTCCTCCTGAGTTCGGGGGAAGTGTATATGCTCATTGGCACATGGTAACATGGCATCCAGGAACTGGTGTAGTACCCTGGATGCTGATGCCTGTGAGATCCCCATTATATCTCCAGTTGGCCTTTGAAAGGTACCTGTGGCTAGTATTCGCAAGCTTACACATACCTTCGTGTCCACTGGGATGGGTTCCGCTCTGTTGTTTCTTGTTCTCAGGCGTGGCTGGCACAGCTCTACTATTTGCTGTAAGATGTCCTTGTCTACCCTGTAACGCTCTACTATCTCCAGATCATGTAGCCCCTGGTAGGTTACCCCTGGTCTGAACACTCTTCTCCTCCTCCGAGGCCTACGGTGGTTGTCGACATCATCCTCCTCAACACCGTCGGTCTGTAACACATGCTGATGAATCACAGCTATGGCAGCTCCCAACATGTACATTTTAAAAGTTCCCCGTCTGTTTACACCTATGGTGCGGTGTTTGGGAATACACAGGTGTGTGTTGGGTGCTTTCACACTTTATACTGTTCTGCTGTGAACACTGATGATGTCATAGGGTGTGTATATACGATCATGGCTACAGGGTATCTTTTGTGTTTTATTTACGAAACCGCTATTGTGCTGCCTTTGGTGTTGCATTACATTTGGATGCCGTGCTTACTACCTGCCCTTCCGTTTACATTTGTGCACGTTACACCTACCATTTGCTGGCATGCATCCAGCTGCCTGCTTTCATTTGTACTTTCCTAGACCTGCGTAATGTGTGCTATTGCCGATCTACTGTGGGTTTGCTTTGCTCTGCTATGACAGTTCTCCTATCTTTGCATTCCAGGTCCTCCACACCTTTCTTTGCAATCCTATGCCTCCCCTATCCTGTTTTGCAGGTTTCTGCATGCAGACTTGTCTACTGCCGTCGATTGGCCGCCGTATGTTGATTGGTGTTAATTGCTCATTACTACGCCAATTATCCTGCTTTGACATTTCCTTCTTTTCTTCCCATGACCTTCCTGTTTGTACTATTGTTCACGGCGCGTGCATCCGCTTAGCGGGTTTCGGGCACAAGTTCATCCCCGTACACATGCGCTTTTGGGCACCATGTGTGCTCTCAGCTAAACGGTGCTATACCCTCCTCCCCACCCCTGTCCTTCAGCTTTGCTTAGCAACGGCCAGGCCAGATTTGCATTGCTCCAATGTGCTTACTGATATGGTGGCACACCCCTCTGCTGATGTCATGTATCATCTTTGATACACTCCTCGGTGTTATAGCTCTGCGCCGTCAGGTACATCCTTAATCCGGCGGGACATTTGCAATTCAGTATTACCTGCCTCATTTGCATGGCATTGACTACTAATTCATAGTTACAGCACCGAACACTGTCGCGGGCCCCTGGCAACCCTTGTGCCTTGCTTGTGGTGTGCCATGCCTACCATTGCATATTATGGTGCAATCCTGATTTGTCTTTCATTGCGATTTTCTGCCATTTTTATATATTTCCTTTGTATTCCTGTTTGCACACACATGCCCTGCGGTTGTACTATGCGTTACTGTGGACATGACATTAAATGTTGTTTTTTAGGTGTTGTGCATCTTTTCTTGTGCCATTGGCTGTGTATTTCTCCATTGGCATATGTTAACTTTGTAATACATGTGTGTGGTCCACTTCCATAACTCCAATGTTCTGTTTGGGAAAATGTAAACCATGTTTTTTGGTTTACATTTCCATGGGCTTGCGCTATGCCTGCACCACTTCGTGAATCGCTGTATGCCTTCATTAGCATGGTGCGACACAGCGCATGTGGTGATTTGCATACCTATGCCAAAGGCTGCGTAGCTCTGGCGTACGCCGTTAGTGCACGTGGGATTGGTTTGTACCTGAATCGCTCGGCGGACATATTTGGTGTTATGCTGCCTACGCTACGCCTGCGCCTGGCGCAAGCTTCATGAATCCGGGGGAGTATCTTTCATGAAGTGAATAAGAAAAAAGTCTCAGACTTAGGGGACATTCTGGAGGCTTTTAATTATCATTATGCAGAGCATCATAAAGATAAAATAAGTGCAAATGAATGTGAGAAGTTAGAGAATATAGTTCCCAACATAACAAGAATTCCTGAGGAACTTAGGTTAGATCTACAAAAACCTATTTCTCAAAAGGAAATTATAGATGAAATTAAAGGAAGTAACTCTAATAAAGCACCTGGAATAGATGGCTTAATTATCGAAATTTATAGAATGTTCCCTTCTTCGATAATCTCTCTCCTACATAAAACCTTTCTTGAAGTTCAAACATTAGCAAATATTCTTCCTTTTTGGAGATATTCTCTAATTTCCCCTCTATTAAAAGAGAATAAAGACCCTAATCATTGCAACCATATAGACCAATTTCTTTGTTGAATAATGATTATAAACTTTTTTATGACAGTGGTGGTCAATAGATTAAAAATACCCATATCTAAAATAATTAATGAAGACCAAACTGGTTTCTTACATAACAGGCATACACAGGATAATATTAAAAGAGTATTAACTCTGATAGATTACCACAATAGAGAAAACCATGAAGCATTGTTAATAGGTCTAGATATTCAAAAGGCCTTTGACTCCTTACATTGGGGTTATTTATTTAAAGTCTTATAATTGTTCAATGTCCCCCTTTTTTATAACAATGATAAAGAAAATCTATGAAAATAGTCTAGCATATGTCAAATTAGGTCCCTTTACTTCCAAAGCAATCCAAATCACTAGAGTTACTAGACAAGGATGTCCCATGTCCCCTATCCTATTTGCTCTGGCCATAGAAATACTTGCCATTTTAATACGCAATAACCCAAAGATAAGAGGTATAAATATATATGACCAATATATTTCTAAAATAATGATGTTTGCTGATGATGTCTTACTTACCTTACCCAACTCTAAGGAAGATGTGAAGTGGATATAGTAACAACAAATTTCTAAAAAATCTCAGGACTCTCTTTCAACAAATCTAAATCAAAATATTTATTATTAAATAAAAAAAGAACATCCAGGTTCCAGTTAATCATATTATTGGAAACCAAGTTTAAACTCTAGACTATTTAGGAATAGTCCTAGGCAAGAATATAGAGGAAACCTTACAGCTTAACTATGCTAAAGCCATAGACTTAATCAAGACAGTAATAAGCAAATGGAATAATTTGTTTATAACATTTGATGATAGGTTACAACTGATAAAAATGGTTATGTTACCTAAAATATTACATATAGCACAAGCCCATATACTTCCACCAGGAAAGAAAATCCTTAAAGAAATCACTTCAACTCTAATGAAATTCCTATGGTACCTCAAAAGAAATAGAGTGGCATATTCTCATCATATCAGAAAATGGGAACAAGGGGGGTTTAAATTCACAGAGATTGAAACTTATATAAAGACATCTATAATTAAAATAGTGATGAATTGGATAAATCCTGGATACTCTTCCAATTGGAAATAGTTATACACAATTATACTAATGAATGAAAATTATTTATCAGATAATGCTTTGGTAACTGACAGAGATAAGATATGGCACTATTTAAGTTTAAATTTACAGTGTAGTACAACAAAATTAACTAAACTAACACTACTAAACAATATTTTTGATGTGTTTAGAAATTTCATTAACACAAATTTAGATATAAAACTGTGGCATAGATTTTTAATACCATTTACTATTGCAAGAGATTTCCCCGATAAAACACATAGAGAGATTTTTGGTTTATGTGAAAATAGTAACCTATTTTGTTGGTTGCAATGTATTGAAAACCAACAAGCTTTGAACACACAAAGTATATTGTCAACCTATGGCCTATCCCCTAATGACTGGTTGGTTCTTCAGAGTGTCACAGCATACACTAACAATCTATGTAGAATAATACATAACTCATCCTTCAAAACCATACCAAAAATTGTAAACTGGATTTTTGGAATTCTATATAATAATAATATCAATGCTAAGAATGAATGATCATATCTATATAACACTTTAATTGTCTATAAGACAGCTCCTAAAGATTCTTACTGGCAATACCTAACTAAATCAAGAATCATTATCAATGGAAGATAAAACAAACATTTTATTTTCATTTAAACTAACTTCTTACTCACAATTCTGGAGGATTCTTCATTGGAAATTTCTACACAGATCCTTTTTGACACCTGAGAAACTCTCAAAAATGAACCCTTCAAACAGCAAGTTATGTTGGAGATGTCATATGTCCACTAATGCTGACTGGTCTCATATTTGTTATGACTGTACTAATATTAAACCATATTGTAATGAGATTAACACATTTCTTCAAGCTATCTATACTGATATATTTGTTTTGACAAAGTCTTTAATTTTATTGAATGTTGTTAATAGTAATAATATGAAGAAAGATGACCTGTATTTGTTGTGGACAATGTTAGCAATAGCCAGAAAATGTATAACTAGAAGATGGAGCGCTAATGTAGCACCCACAATGGAGGAATTCCTATCATCACTGAAGAAATGCATGCTAATAGGTTCATAGGTTCATACTAGGCTATCTGCCCTAGGGCATTTATAAGCCTAGCCAGAGTGTGTTTGGCTTTCACCACCCATTTTAAATTAATTTTGCTATGCCCTTTTTCGAGGTTAGTATACTGTGCCTCTGTCTAACAGTGACACAGAAGTGATACCCGGGGTAAACATACGATCTCCCATCCACTCATCAAGATTCCTCTTGAAGAGAGTCAATGAGGGACTCTGCCTAACCTGGACAAGGATTTTATTCCAGAGTGAAGGGAGCCTCTGGGTTATGAATCTGCCCCCCAGCATGTCCTATTTATTTCAGTGCTGAGGTTCAAGTCTCTTGAGCGCGTAGCTCGATGGGATTTGGATTTACTGAGGTGCAGCATGTCCATTAATTCCAGGTTGTACATGGCTTTATACGTCAGGCACAGATCGCCTCTGAGCAAGCGGTATGCCACTGAGTAGAGCTGGAGTTTCTTTAACCGGGCAGCATATGGCAACTGTTTGAGCCCTTTGATCCTCTTGGTGAGGTACTTTTGGGGTCTTTCCAGTTGCTGCAGGTGTCTGGTAAGGTACATCCCAAAAGGGGCATTGTACTCAATTATGGGCCTGATGAGGGATGAGTAAAGAGGCACGATGACCTCCCCTGATCTAGATGTCAATCCTTCATGATTAGGTGGGCTATATAAAATGTTTTTCTAACCACTTTGGCCACGTGGTTGTCAAATGAGAGATTGCTATCAACTTGGGTCCCCAGGTCCCTAATTACTTCTTCTGTACTTGATGGATTACCACCTATGTGGTAATTTGTGGGCACTTTGTTTTTGCCAAAGGGGATGACTATACACTTTTTGGCGTTTAGCTTGAGGCCATGGCTCTGGCACCAGTTGTCTGTTTCTATGAGGCCCTTTTGGAGGATGCTTGTGTTGGCTGTAGAGTCGATTATGGCGCCCAGTTTGCAGTTATCTGCAAACTTGGTCAGCCACAGTCCTTCCGTGTTGGCCTGTACCTCCGAGAAATATATACCGAACAAGAGAGGTCCCAGGACTGAGCCTTGTGGGACGCCACTTGTAACTGGTTTGGAGTCTGACATGGCTCCAGCAATTCTAACCATGTCGGTTCTGTCCTTGAGCCAGTTTGCAACCCATCTAGTGACATAGGGGTTTATATTTAAGCTGGTGAGCTTATCTATAATGCCCGAGTGGGGTATTGTATCAAAGGCTTTTGCGAGGTCCAGGTAGGCTGTTTGGACCACCTTCCCTTCGTCAATGGCCTTGGTGACTGTTTCAAAGAAATCAACCAGGTTTAAGAGGCAGGATCTGCCCTTAACAAAGCGAACTGGATAGGATCCAGTGTATGTAGGTCCCCAATATCTTTATTTATGAGGTCCATGATGATCCTTTCCATAGCTTTGCAGACCAAGCTAGTCAGGCTTATGGGGCGATAGTTTCCAGGATCCGTTGAGGCACCACCTTTGTGGAGAGGGACCACTGTTGCTGTATGCCACTCTTTGGGTACTAATGGGGAAAAGAACTAAAGAGTTAAGAACTTTTCCTAAGCCACTGGTTAATAGTCCATGAAGGAAAGTTTTGAATTTGATTGATACCCTACAGATGGAACCAAACTCTTCCTAACTATCATAGTTTATATATTAACTTATTATTTAACTACAAATGTTTTTATATGAATCCTTTTTATTAGGCTGAATATAAATACTGTAAATAGTTATTGAATGTTATGAATATTAAATTATTGTGTTATTCATCAAAATAAAAATCATTTGAGTAAAAAAAAGAATCTCTGAGGTCCCTGTCAAGCTGAGTGATATGTTTAGGCAAATACATGCTGAAAGGGGCATTGTATTCAATAAGGGGTCTGATCACTGTTTTCATCATAGATCTTCTTAGAGCGAAATTTTCTTACGTGGCACTATTTGCCTTGTTTACAGTTTTCAAAGCTTTTGATAGTGATGCTGCATGCATTGAGGTCACAGTTTGTATCTATGCAGTTGAACTGGGTCACACAGTGGTCCTTGTAATCCAATTGCCTATGCCAAGACATTATTTATGTTCCTTTCCTAAACATGAGATTACAACTATAGTGGCAGGATCATCTACAAAGTAAATTTAACATCTTGGGAAGGGACCTCAAATTGTCTTTTAAACTGCAACTGCATTGCTAGCTGACTCAAAAAGATCACCTTTTCTCATCATGTGGGGGAATGCTTAGAATCATGTGATGGAATGACTTCCTTCAGGATTCATATTTGGGTGTACATCTCAGATTGAAAAAGGAGTATTATGTGGAAAATATTATTTATTCCTAAAAGCTGGAATTCACAGGGTTTCATCATGTATCCCCTTTAGTTGCTCATCAACAGCTGACTGGATTATAAACATTCCTGCGTGTAGTTTTCTGTTGAGAAAGTGAAATACCACCAGGGGTTTGATTTTGGGCTAAAACTCTTTGGCAGTTAGCATTTCTTTGTATAGTTTAAAGGTGTGCAATGGAAATGATACCTTTCTTTTTTGGCTAATGTGAAGAGTCATATTCCCCAGCTAACTGGACAATTCACTGGTTAGGAATGACCTAGGTCTACATTACACACTTCATATTTATATTACTGGACAGTTAAATTATATTTATTATCTCTGTCTATGTAGTCATATAATCATGTACCTAGTTCTATCTGGAAGAACGTGAAGAAATGAAAAAGTTTTGACAATTTTGCTAGTGAGGATTTTAGTTATAGCCTGGGGAGATAAGTTGGGTTACGAGTGGTTGGATAAGTCATTCTGAACAAAAATACACTTAAACATGGTCCCTGAATGATAATAATTAGAGGGTTTCCGTGTGAGCTTCAGTGCTGTTGTAAAAGCATGTTTTTCTTCATGTTCACATTTCTACTTTTGATATCAGGTGAGATCTGCTATAGAGGGAAAGGCTCATGTTTTTTTTTAGACTGATGGCTCAGAAGTTATAACCTAGAGATTAATCAAAAAAGACTGCAGGTGTTTGGATGAAGATGGATTTGGAAGTCAGGAAAATGCATTGCGGCAAAATTTTAAAACACATATGTGTGCCAGCTGAAAGGTGGGAAGCAGAACGGCTGTGAACTTCTGGTGGGGCAGGGACTGATACATCATTCCTCTTTACATGCTGCACCTGAAAAATGCCAGAGTAAGGCAGATAAAAGGGCCAATATGCATACACTGCATGGATCTTGAAACTAGTTAGGTGGATAATTTCTATGAATTTTTGCAGTACTGACTGTATTACTAATGGGGTCACTGTACCTTTTTTTATATTCAAGAACAGTATTCTTTTTTTGTATGAGAAGAAAGTAAAGGGAATTTAATGAGGTATATCTGTTATATTGCTCTGATTTTTCTGAAGGTCGGCACTGGAAAACTCTTATGCTGCAGTGCATGGATATCAGACCTTTGTAAGTCTGAAGATTATGTATACCTATAGCTGCAAGGGCAGCAATAAAATCAGGGACGGTAACTGAGAGCATGTGTAAAACTGAGATGTGAGCTACATCTGCTATAGCTGCCTTTTTTGTATTCTATGTGAATTACTTCCATGGCTCCTAAACTTCCTTTGGAGATCTTTGTTTCACGAAAAAAGGGACAGTGGTTTCTTAGTATGCATGAGAGTTTGAAAGGGCAGCATTTAAAAAAAAAAGTAAAAGTGATCTGCTTACTGAGGCATCCCTGGAGACTGTAATAATTTCCTTTACCAATAGAATACATTGCACATTTAAGCTTTTGTGCAACGCTGCTGGGGAATTTTCTTTCAGTGAACTCAACTTTGCTGTGGGTAAAATATTGTCAGGCAATCAGCAGCAAATACCTTGGTGAATATGTTTCTTTCAAGGGTCAACCTACGCAAAACCACATCTGCTTCTTAATGGGCTTAGGGAAAATATCTCACAAAAGAAGAAAGAAAGAAATAGACTTTACTGTGATTTTTTTTCCCCTGCAGTGTTTTCTGTTTTTGTATAAATCTGTCAAGATAAACTCACAGCAGCAATTCTCTCGGTGAAAGCAACAGGCCAGAGGTGGTATACAAAAGCACAGCATATCATTATTAGCAGGACTGGAGTAAAATATAGTTTGGCTTATAACCATCCCTCTAACTTGCATGCAATTTTGTCTGCATGAAGTATATGCCCTCAGAAAAATCATAAGTACCAACAAAAGCTTTTTTTACCAATGTAAAATATGGGTAATATAGAAGTGCAAGGAATAAGTGATTGGTACATGCCAGAACAAGTCTAGTGAGAAGCTGTTCTAAAGTTTAACGTGTGTCCTCTGCTACTCCCCATGACATAATAATGACTGATGTATCTGCCTTAAATTCCAGTATGTTTTAAGTAAATGTGGATGGTGACCCCATTCTCAATTAGTACTACAAGTCAGTGTTGTTGCACTTAGTTGTGCAGTATATACTTCTTCTAACAAGTCACATGTGGTACTAGTTAATGGAATACAACAGCAAAATGCTAGAGGGGTTTGTATGGCTGGAATAATCTTTAAAGGTTGTAAACAACTTTTCTTTCCCAAGCACAATACATATTACTTCTTAAAGGATTAAATACTAAAATTACATGGGATATGCTAACAATGATAAAATCATTACAGGGACTGCTTTTCAAATTTGTTCTGCAGATGATAATATATATATAGATATATATATATATATATATATATATATATATATATATATATATATATATATATATATATATATATATATATATAGTTCCCCTTTATAAAATACTGAAATCTCAAATTTCAGTATCTTGAGGCCGAAAAGGCAAAACTTCACAATAACGAAAGCGCATAAGCACAAATCCGAATACCTCAAATCCGCACTTATGCATTTACGCTATGTTACCTGAAGTGTTTGGCTGGGATGGTGTCCGGAGTTTAAGGTGAATGAGGGTATGTGAGTGGTTTTGTAAGTTGTACGTTTGGGTTAGGGTAGGGAGGTGGAAGTATGAGGGTGAGTGTTGGATGTGTTGGTGTTTGTGTGTGTGTGTGTGTGTGTGTTTGTGTGTGTGTGCATGCGAGGGACTGTAGAATGTCTGGGTGTAAGTTTTTTTTTTTTCTGTTTGTGCAATCTCAGAGTTGGTATATAGAAGTTGGGGGTGGGGGGCGGAGGGCTGCTTGCCCCCCTGCTTGCATGTAGTGTAGGATTGCGTAGTTTGTGTGCTGAGGGTAGAATGGTGTGTTTGTTGTGTGTTGTGTGGTGTGTGTATGTTCCTGATTGTGTGTTTCATACTTTTGGGTTTTGGGATTATGAGTCGTTCGCCTTTATAGTGCAGAGATACTGAAATTCGAGATTTCAGTATTTCGAGATTATAAAGGGGAACTCTATATATATATATATATATATATATATATATATATATATGTGTGTGTGTGTGTGTGTGTGTGTGTTATTGCAGTATTTATTATGAACTTATCAAGCGTATGTATCATTTTCATCACTTCCACCAGATTAGGAATATACTGAACTGGAAAAGCTTGCAATTTTTTGTCCACATGACAATGAAAAAAAACTCATCAGTCCTTTGAATAGCAAATGGCAGGGAAGCCCCAACACTGACGTTTTTGATATGTCTGACAATAGACCCACAATAGTAGGTAATTTGATTAATTTGTTTTTGTGTTTAGTTTATCCAAGTGGGACTGGGCATAAGGCCCTTTAGTGGCAGAACTTTGCATACTGGGGATTTCTGTCCAGAACCTAATCACTGTTTTGAAACACTGCCTCTTTATTCCACTTCCAGTGTTATATTTTCCTTTCATTTAATTAACCATAAACTCATCTTGCTGATTTCATCTCTCTCTTAAATTCTTCAGTTTCTATCTGCCAACATGGTGGTAAAGCTATATAGGTGACAAGACTATAATAAAGCTATTACAAAAACACACACATACATTACAGTTATATGCTGTGCATTTTGCAGGATAATGAATGTTGGTGTTGTAGTGGTAATTTTTATTTTATGCTTTGTGTTATTGCATATGGTCACATGTACCCAAGTTGGGGGTGTAAAGGGCTCTCAGTAAGTGAGCAAGTAAGTATTTCACCTTAATGTTTTTCATGATAAATTCTAACTACTGCCTTTCTACCTTTATTTCAGATTACATTATGTCATGCTAGCAGCTGGCTGTCCATCTCTGGTAACTGCTTCCACCCAAATTGTACTGAAACTTGGCTGCAATGGCAGTCTATATTCACCTACTGACCTCTGTTTTGTTGCTGGTTATCATTTTTTTCAGCCAAACTTTCTAAAACCTTAAACAAGTGCAGAAACAGTCTGCCGGATTCACAATGGCTTGCATGGAGTGTACGAGTAGAGTAAGACTCCATGCAGCCATCATGTCCGACGAGCGATCCAGGAACAGCTTGTAGGGGCGTGTAAGAGAGCTCCTAAAACATCTCCTACACGGACAGGGCTGGGATATGCAAATTACCTCACTTGCAGCCAAAAGGCATGCAAATGAGGTAAACTTGCAATCCAGGAAGCACAAACCTGTCCGAGTAGGAGCCGTGTTAGCTGCAGAAATGTACTCAGTTGACAACTGAGTACCGTTCTGCAAATAGCACAATGGAGCCTTGTCAGCTCCAAATAAAGGTTGCATATGGTTGAGGAAGCATGCCAATGGCCAAATATATGGCCAATGGAAAAGTTCCCAGATGCAAAATTAAAATAAAAATACTTTTTTTCTTTCGTCAATTTCCGATGTTTAAGCATAGCGCAGCGCCATGCAAACGGGGTGCACTAAAAAAAATCATAAAATAAGAAAATAAAAGCCACAAATGTGGAATCTATGAAAACTGTTAAATTACAATGTAAGGGAATAGCAGGCTGAAGAGAACATGGCCACCGAGTAGGGGTTGCTAAGGGGAGAAGCCCAGTCTAAGACATGTAACCAAGCATTAGTAGGCAATCCTATGTAAATGAGTGTTAGGATACTGAATCGCACTTTTACATAGCAAATGAGCACAGTCAGTGGAGTGTAGGAGTAGGATATGGGGAGTAACAGAGTAGGAGATGGGTGACATCACAAGGGGGTATGTATGAAAGTAGTGAAGCACATAGGAGCAGAGTGGCATGTGTCAGCTGTCAGTTAGACATCATGGAAAGAGGTGTGTCAACAGGTAGGCCAGGGAAAGCAAAGAAATGGAAGGTGTATACTGTGGATAACACCAAAGTTTCTTGCTGAGCGGGTATGCATGCGTGTGCGCACCTGTAAACACGAGTAAGACAGAGTGCGTGCGTTTAAGCTGGAGTAAGCATGTATAAGGCTGTTTAAAGACCTGTACGCGTGTTTGTGCTGGTGTGCACGCGTTTTAACCCAAATAAGCAAGTTGTAGTCCGTCTAAGCATGTGTGCGCGCGTGTGAGCTGCTGTGAGTGTGTCTGTGCTTGTCTGCACGCTGCTCCCCCCCGAGGAAACAGAAAGGAAAAAGGAAGCACAACAAATAGTAGGAAGCTACCAGGGAATACTAGTAGAGCTAGCAGGTGAAAATAATCAGAATCAGGCAATTACACAGGCAGAACACTAGCCCAGCCCAGCACTTAAAACTCTGCAAACAACAGTGCAGTTTGTTACTCTCAAGAGACACTGCAACAATGGAGTAAGCTACTAGAAGTGAAAACTGAAAAAGCTACACTCAGACAAAAAATGCTAGGGGCTGCCATTGCTGTTATAAGGTGACATATGCAACATGCTGAGGGTGGTGACAATGTAAATGCTGCTGGACAACCCACAGTGAGGAGACCGAGAAGAGTGTACAGGCCCAGGGTCACCTACCAGGGGTTACATGAGCTGGAGATAGTGGAGCGCTATAGAGTGGACAGAGACCTCCTGCAGCAAATTGTTGAGCTGTGCAGGCCACGCCTCACACACAGAACCAACAGGGGGTAACCCATCCCAGTGGAAACCAAGGTATGTGTTGGCCTAAGAATACTAGCAACAGGTACCTTCCAGAGACCAACTGGTGATATGATGGGGATATCACAGGCATCAGCATCCAGGGTACTGCACCAGTTCCTGGATGCCATGTCAGCACATGTCGGTGATCATGTATATTTCCCCAATTCTCGTGAGGTATTGGCCAGCAATATGCGTCTCTTCCAGCAAATAGCAGAATACCCTGAGGTAGTGGGTGCAATAGACTGCACGCATATATGCATCAAAGCACCAGCCAGTGAGCATGGTAGGGCCTACATTAACCGCAAGGGCTTCCCCTCCATCAACTGCCAGGTTGTGTGTGATGCCCAGGGCATAATAATGAATGTGTGTGCTGGCTGCCCTGGAAGCTACCATGATTCCCATATCTGGCATCTGATGCAGCTGTACCAGACATTTGCCAATGGGGACATCCCACATGGTCACTTAGTGTGGGATGCTGGCTATGCATTGGAGCCATGGCTGATGACACCAATCAGAAATGCACATACACCTGAACAGGAATGCCATAATGAGGCACATGCACAAACACAAAATGTAATTGAGCGTGTGTTTGGGTTGCTCAAGTCACGGTTCCAGTGCCTGGACACATCTGGTGGAGCCTTGCAATACTCATCAACTACATGTACCCAAATTGTCATGGTATGTGCTATGCTACATAATATGATTCTGCGAAAACAGCTTCAGCAGGACCAGCATAGGCCTGGGCCAAACAGCCCCCCACCAGTGCCAAGGTCATCACAGGCAGAGCGTGACTCAGAGGAGGAACAACCTGAGCCTGCCCCAGTAGGCAGAAAGAGGTGTGCCCAGTATGCATTGGCCTTGGCAAAGAGGCAACGCATAGCACATACACTGGCTCAGTAGGAACCCTGGAAATGATACCTCTCTCTGACTCCCACATATAGTGAAAGGGATGCCTAAGTTGACACAACCTGCTTTCAAACATGTGCAGGGAGTGTAGTATGTGCATCCAACATAGGCAGCCCTGCAGCACCACCTGAGGCATGATTGCCATGTGTTAAGCAATGTAAGGTAGTGCTAAACAACATTTACCACCATGTAGTGTATGCAAACTTGATGACCTTGAGTATCATCCTAACCTCACCAAACATGATGCCACAATATGAAGACTAGATGATCAATTACAACAATTGGCTTAAGTATTGGTGTCAGTGAAAGGGGATCCAATGCCTGTCAGCCTGGGATGACATGCTCGACAAGACATGATGCTTCGCTAGGGATGGCTTTCACCTGTCACCTGTGGCCTTTTGGATATAGCCAAAGGCTCTTGACACCCCCATAGTGCCTTTTTTAGGTAAGGCTCAAAAGACAAACCCACCTCCATAGGTATCACAAGGGATAAGAAACTAGAAGTAATGCTACTCAATGCCAGAAGTCTAAACTGCAAGATGCACACACTCCAAACTCTCCTCAGCATGAAGAATGTTGATATCTGTGCAGTAACAGAAACCTGGTTCAAGGCTCCCAAGAGCACCCTAGCACTAACAGGTTACACCTCATACCATGCTTTAGAGCCTCAAAACATGGAACAAACTACAAAAGGAGGGTGAGTATCAATATTTGTCAAAGATACCCACACCCCCAGGTTGGTGGCACAGCATGAAGCATCAGAGACTATCCATGTGCAACTAACAGTGGGTAAAACCACCTTCCAGTTCATAGCCTGCTACAGACCACCCTCCTAAACCCAGGAACCACACTTGGCTGACTGGAGAACACATGAAAATATGAAGAACTCCCCAAACACCATTATGTTGGGCGGCTTCAACTACACAAACATAGACTGGGAGCATTACCCTAGCTGCAACACCCTAGCCCAAAGGTTCCTAGAATTTATAAACTCAAATGCTATGGAACAACTTGCTACCAATCCCACAAGAGGGGAAAACATACTGGACCTGATCATCACCAACATGGGGACTCTATGCCCAAGACCAGAAGTGTATCCCTCACTGGTAAGATCAGACCATAGAGTAATCTCACTGGATATTCACATCCCGACCCCAGCCCATGGCCAGAAAACCACAGTGAAAATTTTCACTAAAGCAAATGTCACACTCCTCAAAACCAAGGTGGAATCCTTCACAGCCCCTGTGCCTGTGGAAAATACAGCCCAGACCTCAGAACCCTTTATAAACGCATTCTATGAACACCTTCAGGAATGCATGGATCATGCAATCCCAAATAAAACCAAGATCCAATCCTCCAAAGACAGGCATCCTGTCTGGTGGACCCCAGCCATAAAAAAAAACATACAATACAAGGAGGAATCTACTATATGATAGAGCAAAATCCCAAAAAGGGAAGGCATCTCTGATTAGTATTATTGAAAAACTATGTCCACACATAAAATCGTCTAAGGCCATCTTTGAGATAAAAATTGTACAGGACACTAAGGATAATCACAAGGCTTTCTTTAGTTATGGTAGGAACCTGGGTGGGAATTCCCAGATATGCTCAGAATTAGTCCAAAATGACAAACAATACACCAAACCCACAGACATTGCCAACAACCAAGCTGGCAGGTTCAGTGCAAACTCCCCCCCCCTCCCAACCAAAAGGGCAAATATCTATCCCAGCAGAGTGCTGGCCCCCTGACATCTCAGATGCTCGGTAAGAGCCAGCCTCTCCAAAGCAAAACACACAGCATCAATGGGACCAGATGGTGTCCTGGGCTGTGTCCAACATGAACCCCAAGAAGAATTGAACACAAACATAAAACCACTGCTCAATCTCAGCCTTACCACAGGATATGTACCCAAAGAACAGTGTACAGCAACAGTGGTCCCTCTCCACAAAGGTGGTGCCTCAATGGATACTGCAAACTATTGGTCCAGAAGCCTGACTAGCTTGGTCTGCAAAGCTATGGAAAGGATCATCATGGACCTCAGAAATAAAGATATTGGGGACCTACAGACACTGGATCCTACCCAGTTTGGCTTTGTTAAGGGCAGATCCTGCCTCTTAAACCTGGTTGATTTCTTTGAAACAGTCACCAAGGCCATTGACGAAGGGAAGGTGGTCCAAACAGCCTACCTGGACCTCACAAAAGCCTTCCATACAATACCCCACTTGGTCATTATAGATAAGCTCACCAGCTTCAGTATAAACCCTTATGTCACTAGATGGGTTGCAAACTGGCTCAAGGACAGAACCCACATGGTCAGAAATGCTGGAGCCATGTCAGACCCCAAACCAGCTACAAGTGGCATCCCACAAAGCTCAGTCCTGGGACCCCCCTTGCTTGGTATATATTTCTCGGAGGTACAGGCCAACACAGAAGGACTGGCTGAACAAGTTTGCAGATGACTGCAATCTGGGCACCATAATCGACCCTCCAGCTGACACAAGCATCCTACAAAAGGGCCAAATAGAAACAGACAACTGGTGCCAGAGCCATGTCCTCAAGCTAAACGCAAAAAAGTGTATAGTCATCCCCTTTGGCAAAAACTAAGTGCCCACAAATTACCACATAGGTGGTAACCCATTAAGTATGGAAGAAGTGATAAGGGACCTGGGGACCCAAGTTGATAGCAATCTCTCATTTGACAACCACATGGCCAAAGTGTTTAGAAAAACATTTCATATAGCCCACCTAATCATGAAGGTATTCACATCTAGATCAGGGGAGGTCATTATGCCTCTTTACTCATCCCTAATCAGGCCCATAATTGAGTACAATGCCCCTTGTGGGATGTACCTTATCAGACACCTGCAGCAGCTGGAAAGACCACAAAAGTACCTCACCAGGAGGATCACAGGGCTCAAACACATGCCATATGCTGCCCGGTTAAAGAAACTGCAGCTCCACTCAGTGGCATACCACCTGCCCAGAGGTGATCTGTGCCTGATGTATAAAGCCATGTCCAACCTGGAATCAATGGACATGCTGCACCTTGGAAAATCAGAATCCCATCAAGCTACGTGCTCAAGAGACCTGAACCTCAGGACTGAAATAAATAGGACATGCTGGAGTGACAGATTCATAACCCAGAGGCTCCCTCCACTCTTGAGTAAACTCCCACTCCAGGTTAGCCAGAGTCCCTCATTGACTTTCTTCAGGAGGAATCTGGATGAGTGGATGGGAGATTGTAGGTTTACCCTGGGTATCACTTCTATGTCACTGTTAGACAGAGGCACAGTATACTAACCTTGAAAAATGTCATGGCAAACTCCACTTAAAATGTGCATTGAAAGCTAAACACACTCTGGCTAGGATTATAAATGCCCTAGGACAGATAGCCTAGTATGAACCTATGAAGAGAATCACACACACCAACTAGTACAACTGTGGAGTAATGTTTGGCAATGTCCACCCAAGTTGGTGAATACACAGCAATGTTGGACAAGCCTGGTTTAAGGAGGCCATAGCTGAACAAAATGCAACATGCTCATAGTTGCCCAACTGGCCCTTAACCAGTCTGGCCTGCTCAGTATGAACAGTTAAAGCAGTGATGGGATTCAAACCCATGATACTGTGCACTACAGTGAAAGTACTGAACCAGTACACCATGACAGTATTGCAGTACTCAGCCAGTATGAAAGAATGTTGACAAGTCTTTGCAAACTATCCCATGGAAACCCTGCAGGCACAGCACAATCCCTGTTGAGTTATGACACAAAGGAGTCTGGCAGTAAGAACACAACATGACTTCCAACACATACAGTATAAATCTCAATATTGGTCATGTTCACACACAGCCACAAATGTAGTGGACTTCAGATCAAAACATATGGAAAAGTCACACTGGGCATGCTCACACACTTGGATAAATGAGACACATGTCAGGCACCAAACCATGGAAAGCCTGAACTGGGCATGCTCACACACTTAGGCCATGTCTGAGTATAGCAATCGGCCACACATATCTGGCAGTTGTATGTGTTAAGCCAGGAACCTCCCACGATCCAGCAATCTGCCCTGTGCACACAGTTAAATGACAACAGACACATATATTAATATACTGGAACCCTGTCATGATCAAACATGTTACGCAGATACACATGTTGTTCATAGAAACTGGGAAAGCTACAGCAATAAAGACCTGCAAACAGTATCAGCAACAAATATTGTGCATCCCCAACATAAACATAGGTGCAGAGGTTGATACTAGGCTGTCTGCCCTAGGGAATTTATAAGCCTAGGCAAAGTGTATTTGGCGTCCGCCTCCCCAGTAGAGTAGCCTACTGTGCCTCTGTAAAGTAAGTCACAGAAGTCACCCTTTAAGGCTAGTTTGCTGTGCCTCTGTCAAGCAGGGACACAGTGGAGATCCCGGGGTGAATTTGCAATCTCCCATCCATGCGGCTGGATTTTGCTCGAAGAGGGTTGGCGAGGGGCTATGTCTAACTTTAATTGGGATTCAATTCCAGAATGAGGGGAGCCTCTGGGTAATGAATCTGTCCCTGCTGCATGTCCTATTTAGTTTTGTGCTGAGGTTTAAGTCCCTGGAGTGTGTAGCTCTAAGGGTCTTGGATGTTATGAGGTGGAGCATGTCCATTACTTCTGGGTTTGACATGGCTGTGTATGTCAGGCATAGATTACCTCTGAGTAGGCATTAAGCAACTGAGTAGAGCTGGAGATCCTTTAGTTGAGCTGCATAGGACATCTGTGTGTAGCCCATGATCCTCTTGGGGAGGTACTGTTGTGGACACTGTAGTTGCTGCAGGTGTTGGGTAAGATACACCTCAAAAGGGCCATTGTAGTCAAACATGGGCCTGATGAGTGACTAGTAGAGGGCCACAATGACCTCCCATGATCTACATGCAAACCCCAATGTGATAAGGAGGGCTATATAAAGGTCTTTGCAATGACTCTGTCAATGTGATTAGCAAAGGAGAGGTTACGATCTATGTTGGTCCCCAAATCTGTAAATACATCTTCTGTACTTAATGGATTACCACTTATGTGGTGATTTGTGTGCACCTTGTTTTCCCCAAAGGGGATGACTATGCATGTCTTAACATTTAGCACGAGGCCATGGCTCTGGCAACAAGCATCCATCTCTGTGAGACCCTTATGGAGGAAGCATGTGTCAGCTGCAGTGTTGCTTATGGCCCCCGGTTAGCAGTCATCTGTGCCATTTGTTAGACATAATCCCCCCGTGTTAGTCTGAACCTCAGAGAAGTAAATACCGAACAGGACAGGTCCCACAACTGAGCCCAGTGAGACACCAGTTGTAACTGGGCTGGAATTGGACATGGCTTCTGCAATTCTGACCATGTGGGTTCCATCCCTGAGGCAGATAGCAACACATCTAGTGATATAGGGGTTGGTATTTAAGCTGGTAAGCATATGTATGATGCCTGAGTGGGGTATTGTGTTGCAGGCTTCTGCAAAGTACAGGTAGACTGTGTGAACTACCTTGCCCTCATCCATGGCTTCAGTAACCGTTTCAAAGATATGAACTATGTGTAAGAGGCAAGATCTGCCCTTAACAAAGCCGAATTGTGTATGATCCACTGTCTGGAGGCTCAGAATGTTTTAGATTATGACTTCCATGATAATATGCTCCATAGCTTTTTCTACCACACTAGTCAGGCTTATGGGGTGATAGTTCCTGTGGTCCATTGTGGCACCACCTTTGTGGAGTGGGAGCACTGTATCTGTATGCCATTCTCAGGGTACATATCCTGTAGTATGGCTAAGTTGGAACAGTGACTTAATGAGAGTGTTCAGTTCTACTCAGAGCTCATGTAGGACACAGCCTGGGGCACCGTCCGGTCCCATACATATGCAGTGTTATTTGCTGTGGAGAGGGCACCTTTCACCTGTGCATCTGTGATGTCAGGGAGGTTACATTCATTTGGGATGGCCATCTGTACCCTTGGGGGTAAGGGGGGGGCATTTGTGCAGACTCTATCTGCCAGGGTGTAGGATATGTCTGTAGGTTTGGCATATTTTGTGCTGTTATGCAACAATTCAGAGCATATCTGGGTTGTTTCCACACATATTCCTGACATAACTAAAGAAGGCCTTGTGATTATCTATAGTGTCTGGTCAATTTCACTATCAAAACGTGCAAGTGATGATTATACGAGGGATTGAAGTGTCTTGCCAATACTGTTCAGAGATGTCCTCCCTCTGTGGAATATTGCTCTGTTATGTAGTAGCTTCCTCCTTCTGTTGTACAGCTTATATATGGCCAGGGTCAACCAGACAGGTCTCCTGTTTTGGAGGAGTCATGGTTTTATTTGGGATAGCATGATCAATGCATACCTGCAGATGCTCATACAATGCATTTGTAAAGGATTCTGCAGATTGGGCTGTATTATCCTCCAGCATGGGGCCTTTGAAGTATTCCATCCCAGTCTTCACAAGTGCAAAGTCTGCTTTTGAGAAATTCTTTACAGTGATTTCCTTGGCTGGGTGTGGGGACGTGATATGGATGTCCAGGAAAGTTGTTTATGGTCTGATCTTAACAATGAGGGTTCTACCTCTGGTGTGGAACATAGAGTCCCCATGTTGGTGATGATCAGGTCCAATATGTATTCCCCCTTGTGGGTGTGGTGACTGGTTGTGCCATAGCACATGGATCCACAAATTGTAGTGGCTGTAGGGTGATGTTGTTGAGGGCCTGAGTAGTATCCCCAGTCAATATTTGTGTACCTGAAGTCAACCACTATAATGGTGTGTGTGAAGACCTTCATATCCTACACTGTTCCCAGGAAAGCCGAGTGCAGTTCCTGGGTATGGGGGGGTGGTCTGAACTACACACCAAACCAAAAGGCAGTTTTGCACAATGGTAGTTGTATATGTATGGCCTGTCATGCTTAGTGCAGTGGTACTAACCCAGAGGTGTGTGTATCTGTGATGTATATGGATACACCCCCTACTTGTGTTGTGTGTTACAAGTCCTGTGGTCACGAAGCATGGTATAGAACATAACCTGGCAGTACCAGTGTGCATATGTGACCCTGAACTAGGCGTCTGTTAATGCACAGATATTGTTATCCCCCATACTGAGGGATAGTAAAAGATGTACATTCCTCTTTGGAAAGACTGATGATGTCAGCACCCTATAAATACAGCAGGAGAAGGAAATCATCCAATAATGTGAATAGCGTGCTGCGCTAATGCGTCTCTCTCTCAAGTATCATAACATAGTTAGGTAAGGTTTGAATCCTACAAACACTGTGTGTGGGGTGGCAGGGGGTGTATGTATGCAATTCTCTGTAAAAGGAATGTCCTGTTTGAAGACTGATGATGTCAGCATCTTATAAATACCACAGGAGAAGGGAAATCATCCAGTAATGTGAATAGCGCGCTGTCCTAATACATCTATCTCAAGTATCATAACATAGTTAAGTAGGAGTTTGAATCTTGCAAACGCTGTGTGTGTGGGGTGGCGGGGGGTATGTATGCAATTCCCTTTATGAAGACTGGGATAACACACTAAAAGATGTACATTCCTCTTTGGAAAGACTGATGATCTCAGCACCCTATAAATACAGCAGGAGAAGGAAAATCATCCAGTAATGTGAATAGCGCGCTGTGCTAATGCGTCTCTCTCAAATATTATAACATAGTTAGGTAGGGGGTTGAATCCTGCAGACGCTGTGTGTGTATATATGCAATTCTCTGTGAAAGGAATGGCCTTTTTGAGGACTGGGATAACACACTAAAAGATGTACATTCCTCTTTGGAAAGACTGATGATGTCAGCACCCTATAAATACAGCAGGAGAAGGGAGATCATCCAATAATGTGAATAGTGCACTGTGCTAATGCGTCCCTTTCAGGTATCATAACATAGTTAAATAGAGGTTTGCATCCTACAAATGACATGTGTGTGTTTATCACACAGTTTGTCAATGTGTTGTGTGTTTTGCTTTTATCATTGTATGACATATTATTATAACAGTAATTTCAATGCACACATCAGGTATATGTGTGCCACATACAGATATGTACCCGTGACCTTTAATAGTTCCTATGTGTGAAGCCTGCCTCATATGATTACAGTTGTTATCTTTGCCAGCATGTGCCGCAGCTTACCAGACCTTAGGCCATACATGTATGTTGGTGACAATGCAGGCTACTGCAGTGATCTGTGTCCTAGGCCAACTATGTGACACACACCCATGAAAGCTTTGATACATTAATGTGGGTGAGGGTTCATGTCTGGAGTATATGTCAGACATGTTAAAACACAGCAAAGTCTGTGAGTGATGGACATCCAGTGTAGGTGTATGGCAACTGTTGCCGATATGCATACAGACACCATCTTGCTTAGGTGATACACCGAGGGACTGCAGAATACCTTTGGAAATGTGAATATCACAGGATAGACAAGATAACACTTGTCCACATGTACACACCATTACCCGTTCTACATGATGGGTGCTACCACCTACATGGTACTGTTGGAATACTATGTTAACTACATGTCGATGACAATGCTACAGTTGCGTTACAGCAATACAGCATGGCTTGGACAACAGGTATCTGTCTGTATGATACCCTTGTGGTGGTTAGGTGTGTCATGTGTAGAATGCATTGTAGGCCACTGTATGCATTTGCAGTCGTGGATGGACATATCCATAGTGTGTTGACATGTACGTGAGACTGCTATATACCAAAGAGTATTGTTCCCAGGTATGTGTGGGGCTCAGTAAGAATGGCTACTGGTATAGTGTAGTACTGCAGGGATATCACTGACACCAGGTTCCTACATCTGTGTATCAGTTGAGGAGACACCATGTAATGACCACAGAATGTCAGGCTATGTAGGCTGTGTATAGTACCAGAATGCAGACCATTGAGATATGGAAACCGTATCACCCACAGCATACTGTCAAACCATGTCATGTTCCATGCTAACCATGTTCACAAATGTACACCTGCAACTCTGTGCTGCAAACATCACACATGTACTGTCCACACCCCAACACATGCAGGCACAGGTACACACAACAGCCATGTGGCACATGTGCAGACAGTACACTTTGGGAATTAACACTGGTGTATACAAAACTACAATGACAATCATAGTTAATGCATCATGCATGCTCGAATATACCCACAACAATATCATTACACGGTACTGTTAACAACATGATATTACTACTACAGTGCTATGTAGTCACCCTGTGCATCAACACCATGCTATCCTGTTCCTGCATTAATGTTACAGATGGCAGGAGGTGGCACAGTTTCATCATATGCACAGGGTGTGTACTTGGTTTGCCAGAGTCTGCCATTGACACATCCAATCGACATCTATGTGTGTGTGTGTTATTGAGGGACAACAGTACAACATGGGGCAATGTTGATGCGATGTGTGTGTGTATGTGTTAGCCCTAGGTGTTAGCATTATGTGTGTGTGTATGCTTGCACACAGTTCCACAATGTGGCTGCCATATACGGGTGTTTGTGGACAGCCACAGACTGTACCTGCCAGGTCATACAGATCACTGTCTCTGGCCACGGACACTGTACCTGTGCCTGGCAGGGGTGCTACGGACAGTATCAGGTACTAAGCCAGACAGGGTACTGTCATCAGAAGCAGTGGGTTGTTGACTGGACACATGTCCCTGCTGGGACTGTCCAGAGCCATGTGCACGTGGTCTTCTAGGACGGTGTAATGACAGCACAGACCCAGCATTGCTGGGGCTGGTACTGGCACTATGGGAGTGGCTGCGGGTTTGTTGTCATCCGTGATGACTGCCAGCTGATGATGATGCTGGCATACATCCACGTCGATGCCTCAACCGTCCTGCACTGTCCTGGCTCCTGGACATGTAGTTGTGGAAGAGATCTAATGTGTCCCCCCAACGTCTGTCAATGACCTTGCTGATATTATGGTTGGCAGCTGCAACTTCATGCATAGTGTCATTCATAGTGGTGCGATGTGCTATAAGCTCCCTCAGACCCTGTCTGGTGTACCGTTCCATACGTGCCTGTGCCTGCATTACAGCCCGGAACATAGCTGAGGTTGAAAGACCTCTGTGGGCATGTCTGACAGGGGCAGTATGACCACGGATGCTCCCACGAGAACCCCTGGACATCTGCCTGTGTGGTACCATGTCAGGAATCTGGCCATGGCTGGTGTGAGGGGATGCATATGCCAATGATACCACACTAACCTGGTCAATGCCCACTGTATGCTGTCCTTCAGCTAAGGACATTGGTGACAATGGATGTATCGGCAGGATGACTGTGTGCATTGATGGGGTTGACTGCTGTGTAGTGTCGATTGACTGACCAATGACAGACCCTGTCACACCTCCCTGTGCCATTACACATGTATCATCATTATCACTATCCCCAGCAGTGGCTTCAGGTTCCCTGCTGCACTCCACCAGAGCAACATCAGAACCTGTGAGAGGAAGATAGGAAACACAGTTTACAAATGTGTACACAATGTTAGCACACATGCAAACAGGCACACAGGCACACAGGCACACATGTGCACAGGCAAACAGGCACACTCCTCAGTACAGCAGATGCAAACACAGACACACCTGCAATCCAACACATACACAATACTGTTTGAGGGTGGGTGACAGTATCACAAGGAAAAACATCACTGCACATGTGTTAGCATGCAGATTATGTGTTTCACAGGAACATGCAGTGCAAGTGTAGACAGCCCTTGTTAATAACAGTATACGTGTACTTGATGCTTGTGTGTAGTTGTTCAGTGATTGTCTCCACCCGGGGACACAATGTGTACAAGGACATAACAATGTTGTGCAAGTGTTACAAGTTGTGGGTGCATATATTTGCATACACACACACACACACACACACACACACACACACACACACACACACACACACACACACACACACACACACACACACACACACAAACCACATGATGGTGCTACGCAATAACTGCTATGTGTACTTTTGTGGTCAGTGGAACTGGATGTGGTGTAGTAACGTGAGCCATGATCAACATGCTTCTTCTGGTCAGTCAACAATATTAATGTGTGCTGGACAGGCAGCTAGCATGCTGTACCTGAAGTGCAGTAACATGACTACATCCACAATTACACAGCCACTTGTTACATGGGTGTGTAAGGTGGCCAATACTGAGCATTGCCTAACATGAATGTATTATTTGTTCAAGAATGTTTCACAAAGACATGGTAGGCCTCTACCCCTCAGGTATATTATGTGTGCTGCATAGAGGATAAGTGGGATACTAAAGGGTGGCCATACAGCAGGTGTCATAATTGGACATGTGTAGCAGGCTAAGGTGTAGTGTCTATGCCACACATGTGTGTGTTGTGTACATGTGTATCAGGTATGCCTATACAATGTCCAGTACTGTGTTGCCACACATGTGTGTCATGCTCTGTGTATTGCATGTGAGTGAGGCAGCTACTGAGAATAATGGGATATGCATAGTCTCACAGCAAACATGCACAGCATGCATTATGCGTAGGTGATACATGTGCATACACTACACCTCCATATGCCATGCACATGTCATTAGCAATAGTATTGCTATTACACACTCACCAGCATGGATTGGCTGCCTTGCTGTCACCCCAGAGGGACCTGCAAAAATATGACAATGATTGCCAGTGGCCACAACTGTGCCATTGATACTGTGAGTATGATAAGGTACAGTAGTACAACAGGTGGCTTTCACAGGTGTACAGATTATGCTCAGAATATCAATCTTGCAGAAGAAAAGGCAGGTTAACAGCTACACACACAGTACATATCTCACACACGCATACACTACCAGTACAGAGAACAGTCAACTACAGATATGGCATGTTACCTGCACACTCCATTTCAACATGCTGGGTGGCTCCCGCCTCCATGATGACACATGTTTGTGGATGTTGTTGTTGTTGGCCTGGAGCCACAACACTTAGGAGGTGCTCCTCCACACTGGTGAGGGGGGGTGGATAGGTACCCCACCACCTGTGGCAAGCAGTTGTCTGTGGATATCAGACACACGCTGACGGACATATCTAATTAAATCACTGCAGTGATGGCGTACCTACTCATATGTTCGGTTATGCATGCCTATGTCATTTACCCGACGGACAAGATCTTGCCACAGTGTAGCCCTCTCATGCTGGTTCTAGCTGGTCCTGGAAAACAGCAGAGAAAAATTCTGAACCAGGCTCTGGTGGATCTCCTGATCCTCCTCTGCTGTATAAGGTGGGTTACACTGATGCACCATCAACCTGGAAGGAAAAGAAAAATATGTGAGCAAGTCATGTGGCACACTTAATATTCTAATGTACTGATATCACTTAACTGCCATATATATAATCTGTCTGTCTATTAGGGGATACACATGTTTGATACCACATATCAGTGCTCAGCCCACAACTGTCTGACAGTGCCTGCCACACTCCATACAACAAACTAGTATACACCAGCACTCGGCACACTGTTTGGGATACAATGCACAACCTCACACTGGGGTTATGTATCAAGCTAATGGATGACGAATATTGTCATCCCATGCAATGAATGCAATGCACATTTAACAGTTTAAACATTAATCCACCCTAGTCTTTGATGCCATACCCCTACCTGACATATGTGCACAGTTGTTAATATAGCCAGCATACTGCTGTCACAGAGTATACATGCTGCCAGGTACACAGACATACCCTGTAACACACATGTGATTGCGGCCATGGTACAGGCATCATTACACACACATTACACATACATACAACACACAAATGTATGATGACACAGATGAGCATTAACTGTGTACCTTATAGTACTTTGTGCCCCTACTTACAGATAACTATGCATGAGGTATGTAATCTGTGCAGACTACAGGAAACACACCAGACAGTGTTACCAGGGAATGTGAACATACACCATACGGTAGTGTTTAGGCCTACAACTTCAGGTAGTACAACAGTTCATATGTGAGCTGGATTCAAAAGCAGTACCACTTACTGAGCATACATGTATTGCTTCTGCCTACAATGGGACACCACAGTCATACACAGGGAACTACAGCACAACATATGCCAATCTACTATGTTTGCATCCTGATAACTGACACATCTTTCTCTGGCCTCACACGTATGACACAAACTACCATGACAGACATAAACCCACGCTAAGCTATCACACCTTTACAGACCTTGCACACAGTCAGTGTCACACTCATTCAACCTCACATAGCTGGTATTGCACTGAGTACATGTGTGTGTGCATTGTGTCATAGGTAGGTACTATGCTATTGGCCCTGGGCCTAGGGCAGCCTAGCCATATGCTACCCTGCCCTTTGGGACACATGTATTGTGATTTTACTTGTTCCTGAGAAACGGTTACACAGAGGTGACTCACAGGGCATATTACCTATCTCCATAACATTCATCAGGGGTATGTATGACATCTACTAATAAGGAGCATTGTTTGTTAATGCTGGGTGGTTTAGTCCAGGGTATGGCATATTTGTGTATGGAAACCTGTACCTCCAGCATGTGCTGTTTAGTGCGGTGACAAGGATTAGGGCCCTAGGTCATGTAGGCTGGACGGATTGTGAGGTATTGCCATGGTGGTTGGCCGACTGGTATGGGTGTGACATAACTCTGTATGTCCAGCAGTGGTAACCTCTGTGTAGGAAGTATGCAAGGCACTCTTGCTGTAGTTTTGTGAGTCAGTCTGTATAGGGAATGTGTTTGAGGGCATTATCAGTCTTTGTTAGGTATGTCTGTGGCCTTTCCACTTGCGGTAGTTCCCATGGGAGGTACATACTGCATAGGACATTGTGAGGTGTAGAGGGGCACACTGACTTACATTTCCCTAGCTGACACACCTTTTGTGATGACACGTACCATGTACAGAGATTACAAGACTAGTGTGCCACTGTGGATATCAAAGGGGAGGCTACTTTACACCTGTGTCCCATGTTCCCTTCTGACACCTCCAGTGGTAGGCAGGCAAACACCTATGTGGTAGTTAGTGGGTAACATGTTTTGGAATGGGATATGGTACTGTAGTATCAACACTGGTGTTCAGTCCATGCCTTGGTCACCAGGCACCTGTTGCAGTACATCTGCCCCCATGTCCCCCTCATTCACTCTCTCTTGATATATATATATATATATATATATATACACACATATAAATATATATATATCAATATATACATATCCATATATACATATAAATATATATCTATATATATATATATATATATATACATATATATATATATATATATATATATATATATATATATATATATATATATATATATATATATATATATATATATATATATATATATATATATATATATATATATAAATATATATATATATATATATATATATATATATATATATCTATATGTATATACATATTCTATCTATATATCTCTATCTATCTATACATACCTCTCTATCTATGTACATATATATATATATATATATATATATATATATATATATATATATATATACATATATAGATATGTATATATATATATATATATATATATATATATATATATATATATATATATATATATATATATATATATATATATATATATACACACACACACACTTCTAAACATCCATTGCTGTACATATACATGCACATGTAGGCACATAGACTGCCCACCTTTCATGGTGGGAATATCACTTCTGAAACAGTTGTGAGACATAGCATTCTGTAATGATATTGCACAGTGTTGTGCAAAATGCATTATGCTGTCCTCAGGCCGTATAGCTGTAGCAGGCCTCACTGGCTCAGTCCCACAGATGTTTACCACCACATGACATATACCTGCACTGCATGCAGTTTTCAATGCCATACACTACAACCTATATTGATATGTGCACATAGCAACCTTCAACTACATATGTATGTCCAGCCTTCACTAACAGTTGCAGTATGTCCCTTGCCCTATGCACATCTGCATATACATATAGATACAGACTGCTAACACATATGGAGGGTTCACAGTATGTAGATTTTTAGATTATGTAGTTTACATTACCTTTGTCAGCTTTTTTCTTTTGGCTTGCTGGTTGGCTTGCTTGCTGGCTGGCTTGCTTTCTGGCTTGCCTGCTTTCTCTTTCTCTCTCTCTCTCTGTCTCTCTCTCTGTCTGTCTGTCTGTCTCTCTCTCTCTGTCTCTCTCTCTCTCTCCAGTTGCTGCAATGATATTATTGCATGTGTGGACTGGCAGTACAGGCTGCTTTTGTAGGTATCTGCACATGTGCATGTGATGGCCTCTGCACCAGTTTGTGGCCAGCATTTAGTAATTGCATGCAGCCTGCTGTGTGGTAATTGCAGTTCTCACTGTGATTTCAGGACACTGCTATAAAATGATAGGTTAGGTAGGCATAGGCCTTTGAGTTTTGCAAGGTGGGGACCATGCTGGTTTGCTGTGGACACTGTTGTGTCAGTCAGAAGGTTGGTATATCTCTCATATCTGAGGCTGTGTTGTAGCCACTGAAATGCATGTTGTACTGAAACCTGACTGTTGCTTCTTCCAGTGCACTCTTCTCAGTGTGTATGTTAACTCACACCTGCTAATGCTAACACTTTTTACATGGGAGTATGTACTTTCCTGTGGGATTTGTGGATTAACCGGCATACAACAGTAGTTCTTGCAATGTGTTGCTATAGCTTTTCTATTTTCCCTTTACATTCACTCCTTGAATGTTTGATATTTGCCTTTACTGGAATGTGTTGCTATGGCGTTCCTATTTTCCATTTACGTTCATTCCTTGTAATGCATGATATATTTCTTTCAGCACTAAGTTCTTGCATGTTTGGTGTGACTTGGTGGTACTTCATGCAGTCTGATGAGCCCAAGGTCTGGGGTTTGACACTTGCAAAGGTAGTTTATTTTGCTGCTGAGCAGTACTGGGGCCTTGTCATACAGAGTGAATATGGCATTTTTAAACAGTTGTAAGCAGGAAGCAGGAAGTCATTGGGGACACCAGCTAGGGATGTGCAGGCTGGGTGTAGGGAAGGTCCATAGCTGCACATTTCTTTAACTGCAATAGCTGTACATATGTTTGACATTTGCTGGGACATTTGAAACCTTCCACCCCTGAGAGAGGGGTGAAGACAACTAAGTATATTGTAGTAACAATTATGAATATCAGGCACATGCAGTGCTTGTGAACTGCTATACTGTCATTAGTATGTTAGATGGCTACATCCTTTGATATTTCTGTGTTGTACTCCTACATAGGTTCATAGGTTCATACTAGGCTATCTGCACTGGGGCAATTATAAGCCTAGCCCAATTTTGTTTGGCTTACGCCACCCCTTGATTTGAGTATACTGTGCCCTTTTTAAGGTTTAGTTTGCTGTGCCTCTGTCTAATAGTGACACAGAAGTAATCCCCAGGACAAACCTACGATCCCCCATCCACTCATCAAGATTCTTCTTGAAGAGATTCAGTGAGGTGCTCTGCCTAACATGGATTGGAATTCTATTCCAGAGCGAAGGGAGCCTCTGGGTTATGAATCTGTCCCTCCAGCAAGTTTTATTTATTTCAGTGCTGAGGTTCAAGTCCCTCGAGCGTGTGGCTCTAAGGGATTTAGATTTACTGAGGTGGAGCATGTCCATTAATTCTGGATTGGACATAGCTTTATATGTCAGGCATAGATCGCCTCGAAGTAGGTGGTATGCAACTGAGTAGAACTGGAGGTTTTTTAACCGAGCAGCATATGGCATCTGTTTGAGTCCCTTGATCCTCTTGGTGAGGTACTTTTGGGGTCTTTCTAATTGCTGCAGGTGTCGGGTAAGGTACATCCCAAAAGGGGCATTGTATTCTATGATGGGCCTGATGAGGGATGAATAAAGGGGCATGATTACCTCTCTTGATCTAGAGGTGAATCCTTTCATGATGAGGTGGGCTATGTAAAAGGTCTTTCTAACCACTTTGGCAATGTGGTTGTCAAAGGAGAGATTGCTATCAACTTGGGTCCCCAGATCCCTAATTTCTTTCTCTGTATTTAATGGGTTACCGCCTATGTGGTAATTTGTGGGCACATTGTTTTTGCCAAAGGGTATGACTATACACTTTTTGGCATTTAGCTTTAGACCATGGCTCTGGCACCAGTTATCCATTTCTGTGAGACCTTTTTGAAGGATGTTTGTGTCAGCTGGAGAGTTGATTATGGCACCTGGTTTGCAGTCGTCTGCGAACTTGGTGAGCCATAGTCCTCCCACGTTGGCCTGTACCTCGGAAAAGTATATACCGAACAAGAGCGGTCCCAGGACAGAACCTTGTGGGATGCCACTTGTGACCGGTTTCGAGTCTGACATGGCTCCAGTAACTCTCACTCTGTAGGTTCTGTCTTTGAGCCCGTTTGTGACCCATCTTGTGACATAGGGGTATATTTAAGCTGGATAGCGTATCTATGATGCCCGAGTGGGGTATTGTGTCAAATGCCTTTGCTAGGTCCAGATAGGCTGTGTGGACTACCTTCCCTTCATCTATGGCTTTGGTGACTGTTTCGAAGAAGTCAACCAGGTTCAAAAGGCAGGATATGCCCTTGACAAAGCCAAACTGGGTAGGATCTAGTGTCTGCAGGTCCCCAATGTCTTTGTTTATAAGCTCCATGATGATCCTCTCCATAGCCTTGCAGACTAAGCTAGTCAAGCTTATGGGGCGATAGTTTCCAGGGTCCATAGAGGCTTCACCTTTGTGGAGTGGGACCACTGTTGCTGTACGCCATTCTGTGGGCATATATCCTGTAGTGAGGCTGAGATTGTACAGCTGTTTTATTTGAGGGATTAGTTCTTCTTGGAGTTCATGTAGGACGCAACCCGGGATGCCATCTGGTCCCATGGAAGCAGTGTTTTTTGCTTTGGAGAGGGCAGCCTTCACCTGAGCATCAGAGTTGTTTGGGAGGCAGCCCTCTGCCGGGATAGATACTTGCTCTTTTTTGGGGGGGGTGGAGAAGTTTGCACTGAACCTGTCTGCCAGGATATTGACGATGTCTGTGGGTTCAGTGTATTTTTTGTTGTTTAGAATCAACTCAGAACAAGTCTGGGAGTTGCATCCCAGGTTCCTAACATAACTGAAAAAAGCCATATGATTGTCTTTAGTGTCCTGAGCAATTTTTCTCTCGAAGCTGGCCTTGGAGGATTTTATGAGGGGTCGTAATTTTTTGCTAGTACTGATCAGAGATGCCTTCCCTATTAGGGATTTTGCTCTATCATGTAGTATCTTCCTCCTTCTGTTGTACAGTTTATTTATGGCTGGGGTCCAACAGACTGGACACCTGCCTTTGGATGTCTGGGTTTTGGTTTTGTTTGGGATAGCATGATCCATGCATTCCTGGAGATGTCCGTAGAATGCATCTATATAGGATTCTGCAGTTTGGGCCATAGTTTCCACTGGCCCTGGGGCCTTGAAGGATTCCACTTCAGTTTTGAGAAGTGAGAAGTTAGCTTTTGAGAAGTTTTTCACTGTGGTTTTCTGGGCTGGGGGTAGGGTCGGGATATGGACACCCAGTGAAATTAATTTATGGTCTGATCTTACCAATGAGGGATATACTTCAGGTGTGGAGCATAGAGTCCCCATGTTGGTAATGATCAGGTCTAGTATGTTATCCCCTCTTGTGGGAGTGGTGACTAGTTGTTCCATAGCATTTGAGTTTATAATTTCCAGGAACCTTTGGGCTAAGGTGCTGGGGCTTGAGTAGTGCTCCCAGTCTATGTTTGGGTAGTTGAAGTCACCCAATATAATGGTGTTCGGAGAGATCTTCATGTTCTCCAATGTTTTCAGGAAAGCCGAGTGGGATTCCTGACTTTGAGAGGGTGGTCTGTAGGATGCTATAAACTGAAAAGCAGTCTTGCCCACTGTTAGTTGCACATGGATGGTCTCCGATACTTTGTGCAATGCCACTAACCTGGAGGTGTGGATATCCTTGATAAATATGGAAACTCCCCCTCCTTTTGTGGTTCGGTCCAGGTTTTGGGGCCGAAAAGCATGATATGAGGTATAACCTGGTAGTGCTGGGGTGCTCTCTGGAGCCTTGAACCAGGTTTCTGTCACTGCACAGATATTGATGTTCTCCATACTGAGGAGAGCTTCGAGTGCGTGCATCTTGAGGTTAAAACTTCTGGTGTTTAGCAGCATTACCCTTAGTTTCTTGTTTCTTGTGCTGTCTATGGAAGTGGGTTTGACTTTAGAGCCTTGCCTAAAAAAGGCACTATGGGGATGGCAAGAGCCTTTGCCAATATCCGAAAGCCCAGTGGTGACAGGTGCAAGCTGCCCCTAGCGAAGCAACGTGGCTTGTCGAGCATGTCATCCCAGGCTGACAGACACTGGATCCCCTTTGAATGACACCAAAATTTTAGCCAATTGTTAAAATCGATCATTTTGTCTTTGTACTGTGGCATCATTCTGGGTGAGGGTAAGATGCTGCTCAAGGTCAGGGTCATACCGGCCTGGGCTACATGATCAGAGAGCTCCTCTATGTCTCTTTTCATGTAGTCCAGGGAGGTACATCTCAGGTCATTCACACCAGCATGTACAATGACTGAGTCATATTTGTATTTGCTTTGGAGTGACCTGAGTGCTTGCGTTATGTGGCGGATCCTAGCGCCTGACAGGCAGCTCACTGTGACCTTCTCTTTATTCAGCCTGGTGAGTGGGACGTCAGTGTGTCTAACAATAGAGTCACCTATTACAAGAGTATCAGTTGTGTTATTCAGCCTTAAGGGCTGTGGCTGCTTGGCACACTGACTTTGTGGGCTATGTGTTGTGCGTGTTTTGTTTTGGGGTAGCGTTTGCTTGGATGTCTGCTTTGGAGGTCTCTGTTGCTTAGGTAGATTTTTATTTAGAGCCTCCGAGTATGTTTTTGTGTATTTATGTGTTTGGTTCGCTAATGTGGTGGGACTATGTGATACTGGAATTGTGTTGTGTGAGGTTACCTTCTCCTGACTGGTTTCACCAGTTTTGAGATGAGAGAGCTCAGCCTCCAGTTTGGCTATATGGTTGCATCTCTCACATATATTTGAACCTGTCTGGAGGAGGAGAGGGTTGTCCGTGTACATGAGACAGTTGTAACATTGCCTCAAAATTCCCAGATTCACCAGCTGGACTGGAGAGGAAACCATTGACTGACCTTTGGACATGCTAGAGTAATATAGGGAAACTGAATTAAGATGGACCAATAGGGGACAAGGTAATCGTAGAGAGTATAAGAGTAAGTAGTGCTTATGGTTTAATAGTGCTAACTTGTAAGATTACTTATTTGGACCAGTGAAGGGCCTTAGAATGAGAATATGGTGTTTAAATTGAGAGATAGAGCAGTTCTAAGGGAAAAAGTAAAGAGCAGACTTTGTGGAGCCAGGAATTGTTTAAATCCAATTAGGCGGCGCTGCCCGTTGTTGCTCTATGCACAAAAACGCACAAAACTGCGCAAAAGAGGGATTTAAGAGAGGAAGATCAAGGAGTTAGGAATTGACCAAAAATGGCCAATAGAACTACAGTTTCAAGTCAGCAACCACTCCCACAGGGGCAGGCAGGCTGCTCAATGTTTATCACTGCCACTGATGAACAGAGAGTCTTCCCTTTAGCCCAAGAAAACAATGGCCTCCAAGAAACTTACAAACAGTTCAGAACAGGAAGCCTGTAACTGAACTTTTTTAAATCTCTGAAAAGTGGGAAAAAAGCAAGATTTTTTTGTTTTTTTGTTTTTTCAGAGATAGCAGAGGTTCACAAGTATCAACAAGTTATAACAGTGCAGTAAATGACCCCACACTTGAGTGCTAGGCCAGAGACAGATAAAATGCAAGTTTAGAGAAAAAAACAATTTTAAAAATAAGTGCAAACAGGAAATTCAGTAAACAGCTCTAGGTTGTGCTCTAAATACAGTTACTAATGCAGAAATCAAGTTTAACAAGCCAGAAAAAGCTCAAAGTAGGCAGCTATGCAGAAAAACTTAGCAAATAATCTGAAGAAAAATACTTAAAATCTCAAAAGTGGCTCCTTTCTTCTCTCAGCGTTTTCTCCTCTTGTTGGGTGCTTCACCAACAGCCAACAAGTCTGAAAAGGCGCCAAAACGACGAGGCAATCAGGATTTAAGAGAGGAAGATCAAGGAGTTAGGAATTGACCCAAAATGGCCAATAGAACTACAGTATCAAGTCAGTAACCACTCCCACATGGGCAGGCAGACTGCTCAATGTTTATCACTGCCACTGATGAACAGAAAGACTTCCCTTTAGCCCAAGCAAAAAATGGCCTCCAAGAAAATTACAAACAGTTCAGAACAGCAAGCCTGTAACTGAACTTTTTTAAATCTCAGAAAAGTGGGAAAAAAGCAAGATTTTTTTGTTTTTTTGTTTTTTTCATAAGGGCATACTTGTGGAAGTAATTCTACAGCTATTCGCAGAGTGTATAACAGCAGACATGCTGATATGCCTGTGTGTTTCTGACACTTCCGGGCCTCAGATACTCTCAGGTATATATTTGACCAGCCTCAGGGAAAGGTACATAACAGTGGGATACACCTGTGATATATTTCATATATTCTGCAGTTGTGACTGTGGGGTATTTTGAGCATATGTATTACTACACCATTTCTGACATGCAAGTAGTGTCTACTGTAACTTACTGACAGTTACCATAATGTGGGATTCCCCACCTTTCTGCCTACTGTGAGTACATTTCACAGGGAGTCAGTGGGGCACAGGTAACATTTGTTTGCAAATCAGGGACATCTCTGTAAATCAGTCACAGTTGGGAGGTCTGGCTTCTTACCTATTCAAATATGGTGATGTTTATCCTGCTCTGATACTGTGTGGGGTTTGTAAGGTGCTACTGTAACATTATTACCTACCAGCATGACTGTTTCCCTTATCACACTAATGTAATGAAATTCCACAAGAATTGTCAGTAAAGATACACAGAACAAGCTTTGTGTAATGGCCTTCCTATTTTACATTCACTCCTTATATTTCATGATATATTTCTTTCAGCACCAAGTTCTTGTATATCTGCTGTGGCTGAGTGGTAATTCATGCAGTCTAGTGTTTCCAATGTCCTGGGTTCGAGACTGACGGAGTTATTTTATTTTGCTGATGAGCAGACTACAGGTTTTGTCATACAGAGTGACTAAGGCACTTTTAAGCAGTTGTAAGTGAGTTTGGGTGAGTTTGCGCGATGCTTAGCTACGCTTATCTACGCTTAGCTAAGCGCACACAAGTGCACACCCACTGACTACTGCTTAAAAGTGCTTACTCCAGCTAACACCCGCGCTATTTTCTTTTAAAGAAAAGAAAATGGGGAAATAGGAAAGTGGTGAAAAAGGGGGCACAAAGAGGGTAGGACAGTAGGAAAACAAGCTCGGGATGTGCAGGACAGATGTAGGGAAGGCCCATAGCTGCCCAATTCTTTACCAGCAACAGCTGTGCATATGTTAGAAATTTAGAGTGAGATTTGACACCTTCCACCCCTGAGAGAGGGGTGAGGACAACAAAATATGTTGTACAGCCAATTGTAATTATCAGTTTACATGTCCAGCAGACATGTATGCGAAATGGGCAGCTATGTATGGGGCGTAATTTTTTTGTGGGAATAGAGTGCCCTTTTTTTTTTTCAGGTGAGAGTGGAATGTGAGGTACAGGAAGTAGGTATATTTGGGAAGGTAGGTTGGGGAGGTTAACAGACAAGACAAACAAGACGCATACAGGGGCGGAGTATGACACATGTGGGAGGTAAACACAATTGACGGGGATGTATGTTTGGATATCGCAAGCCCATGAGCCCACAGATGGAAACAGTGCAACTGAGATCCCCACCCATGGGCAGTTACCACTGTGTCTTCACAGCCCAGGCCGGGGCTGTGCTGGGGGCTGGATAGGATGGGCAGGCACACCCGTGTGTTGTGCCACTCTTGCCTCAAGCTGGCATAGGGGATCAGTCATGGAACACCTGATCTCACTATGCACCACAGACTGGACCCTATGGAGGGAGAGTGGAGGCTCTCCTCCGGCCACGCTTGCAGAGGGGGGACAAGCCCCATCCCCTGCAGCGCTTCCACCTGAAGGTGGCACAGGGCCAGCGGAGGAGGAGGTCCCAGCCTGGGAACTGGTGCCAGGTGCACTCGCCAGCTGAGGTGGGAGAGGTGGGTCCACTGGAACCCACCTTCCCTGTTGTCCTATGTTTAGCAGTATTGTATGGTATTTTGGGTTAGTAACAAACAACACCATTCAAAATTAGTTGTAACAGCATGCATCAGTATTCCCATTAACCAAACACACATGAATTCCTAACATTGAGCAGCAAGCATAACACATGCATATTTAGAACAACAGTGGACATTCCAACAGCATGCAGAGTTGATTGGTGGCAACAGGCCATCAGGTTTGGATATGTGAACAGGGCACATGTATCAACATACATGCGGATATGTATAAACCAACAGGACAAATGTCCATGGGAATTAATTGTGAATACACATACCCAGTTTGGTGTGAAATGGCATAATTTGTGAAAATAGGGTAGGGTGGAGAAATATTACATTAACAACTTAAACTACCTATACATATACTGTACATTCCTAGTAGATGCAGATATATACCCCCTACATGTATTATTACAGTTTCCAGTATGTAACCTTAGGAATGGTTGTGATGGGGATGTTACTGCTACATTAATATACATTCCATTTTTATTCATATATGTTCATATCTGGCTGTGTTCAGGTAAAGCATCCTGCTACATTTGATTTATATGGGTCTAGACAACTGTGGATGTTCAGCATTTCATACAACCATACTATCTCCATAATGCAAGGGTACAGCAACATATCCAAATTGTGGGATGGACACAGTCCAGGTTCTGTACTTTATTAAAGACATTTCACTCTTTGGTTGTGGCTGTCTCATTCATTTCATTATGTAGTGAATGCAGTATACCTTTATTCCAGACTTATTACAGCTTTCTTGGTAGTTTCAAACTCTTTCTCACACTCTCTCACTTATTTTATATTTACATTTCAGGATAGTACTTAATTCTAGGCTTTATTAACATTTATTACTGGGTTACAACAATCCTTTCCAGTTGACTCACATATTTCATATGGCAGAATTTACAAGGATGTATTCGACAGTTGTCTATCCTTTGTTGATTGATTACAACACTCATTTTCAGGATGAAGCAGTTATCTGATATTACAATACAGATGGAAACTCTATTTGAGACTTGTTTAATCTTTATTACTGGATTGCAATACTCTTTTCCAGGCTGCATCACTTATCTAATCTTACAATACTAGCAGAATCTTTCTTCTAGGCTTATTTCACCTTTATTACTGGGTTACAACACTGAACTCTTTTACAAGCTGTCCCACTTATATTCTATAACAATACCAACAGAATAATTACTAACCTGCCTGGTGGCGCAACCTCGTCAGCCTATCAGCATAGGCTTGCCGATTCGTGGAACGAACACCTGCAGCTTTAATATAAATGAAGGAATATTGTAACATACCTATCCATACTATAGGCTAGGATAGCATTTCTTACATACTTAATTACATGGATACTTACTCAGTAGTGGGGCATTGGGCATTTGGCGGGCCTCCTGGATCCATCAGTTCAGTGGGTCCTCCTTTCATCGCTTCAGGTCCGCATGGTGGTGACGGACCTGTTCACCAGTCATTGGAATGCCTGTGGCACTGGTGAGATCATGTGCCAACCGGTTCCACGCCTCTGCCTTATACGCTCCACATTGAACCTGGCCCTGCATGAGTTGTGCTTCATGATCATGGACTAGGAGCCAAACCATATATTTTGACTCCTCAACACCCCACCTTTGTGCTCTAAAGCGATTTCCCTCTCCTGCACCTGCCATCCTGACTGCAAATGGGTACCACAATCAGTTATGGTGTGTATTCCCGCCTATGGGGCTTATATATGCCAGTTTTCCCGCACTTATCTGTGATTGGCCATTTTGGATATTTGTCTGCTTACAGCAAACCTGCTTTGTCATGGTTATATTTCCATTCATTCCTATATGTATGGTAATACTGTTGATCTCAATGCAACTGTCATGGCTTAGTGGTTCCGTATTTTGACTGTGGTGCACAGTATCCCTGGTTCGATCCTTGTCATTGCTTTTTTATTTTACTACTGTCTAGACAGGCTAGTAGGTGTGTCTGTGTAAAGGCGACTTTGCTACAGCTTGCCCAACATTGCCCGACGGTACGCTGGTTGGCGCGTTGCGCAGCTCCGCGCAAATGGCTTACGCTGGGTAACGCGTTATTTAGCCATAAGCACTCATATTAAGCTTGTTAAAGCGCCACTCAGCTACGGGCATTCATATTAAGCTTGCTAAAGTGCTGCTCAGCTACGGGCACTCATATTAAGCTTGTTAAAGCGCTGCTCAGCTACGGGCACTCATATTAAGCTTGTTAAAGCGCTGCTGAGCTACGGGCAGTTATGATCCTTTTTATATATACATCTTATAGGTTTTGTTCATAAATACATGGGCCATTTCATTACATTTTACTTAAATTAAATTTATATATATCGGGGAATTGTTTCATACTTATTTAAAGAAAAATGGTGGGGGATGTTGTAGGGCTCGAACCATGACTACCTATTCTTTGGGCGACGTCTCTACCGCTACGCTATTGCTACTTTGCTTAATTTGCATATGTAGATATTATATGCTTTTCAATGTCATATCTGCTAACTGTGGTTGAGTGAAGGGCATACCCGCGGAAACGAGCGCAAATGCGGGCAAACATTTTGGAAATTATTAAAAAAAAAAAGGAAACTGCTATTTTTACATTTTACATATTTTCAGTAGGGTTTATTTAGTCTGCGAGGATGTGTGGTGTTGTGTTCCTAGATATTTCAGCGGACTCGCTTGTGGGTGTTTACTTTCAGGACTCTGACTCTTCTGGGGGCGTGTCCCTTTGCTGTACTCGGCAATCGGACACGCCCCTACTTTCCTACATGGACCGTGTTAGACTTGCGTATGATTCAGCATGCCCTCATGAATTTGCATGGCATGCTGACGTCATACCGTTCAACTGCAGCCTCCGAGTAAGACATATTAAGTCTTACACGGAGGTTTTGTGAATCCGGCCCAGTATTTCTTCTTGGTTATAGATGTTGACCTTGTTGCTGGTGCAGTCATAATCTCTACTAAGCTGCATAGCAGAGTTTGTTCCACAGGCTTCTTTCATGTGATGGAGATAAAGCTGATTGTCTCTATTGCTGCCTAGCGCCATCTTCCATTTTGCCATAAGCAGCATTACAGTTGCCTTTATCTAGTCTGTAGGTATCATGCAACAGCGGGAAACTCTCTGATTTTTTTCAGTTGTCCTCTCGGCCATTTTTGTTTAGTCTTACTTGGCCCAAGAGTTGTGGATGCAGTTTACATTGTCCCAGTACCCTGATCTTTTATGTTCCTCTTACAAACTTGCCTTCCTGTCTTTCATCTACATGGTAACCATTACTTATCATGTCAGCAGAATACTAAGGTAAAGAAGCTTTTAAGTACTCTGGTCATGTCTGTTGTCCCTCCATATTTCAAACAACATCTTTCTAGAGTAATTTAGTTTCACATGTCATTTTATCCATAATCTCAAATGTTAAGGGCTACATAAAAACCTGCAGCTGAGTTAAAGTGCAGCAAAATAGACGATTATGAAAAAAACTGTATACAAACTTTTAAATCTTTTTTTAAAGATGCAGCAAAAATGTCAAATACAAATATTGTGAAACATTTTGTGACAAAGATTGTATAGGGCATGCAGCTGTTTTATGGTGACGACCTGCAGAAACATGCAAAGGAAATTGTGACAACCAGAAACACCCACACATAGACTTGGACATAAGCACACAAACTTATCCATGCTGAACCAGCCATTTCCTAATGCCTAAGCCTTCTAGAAAGTCTACTGGTTGTAGTTTAAACTTTAATTGACAAAGAAGATGCTATAGAAGTCTTAAAAGAGGAGATTAGATTGAAATAACTACCAGTGTGAACTCATCCTTGAGCATCCCACCAAGGAATTCTTAGTGACAACTAGTTTCAATCACTATTTGTTCATTTCAGATTGGATGTTGATGTCTCAAGGCTGATTATAGTGTGGGTAGATTTATATAAATTTGTAGCTAGTGGCTAGGATTAGATATCCAGCTGCATAGCTGGCATTTTTCTAAATGTCACCTGCTTGTCTGAAACCTATTTATTTTGTGTTTCCCTGCCCATTCACATACCTCTGCATATTTATTTTTCAAGCTGTGTTGCTTAATTTTTTTAGTAAACTTTTTTTATTTGATCTTAATAGCTTGTGGTCAATTATTTACTAATTGATGTAAATAGCAATTTCACTGTGCAATATGTAATTACTCTCATCTGCCACTGAGAAAAAGAAAAGTTGTTCAGCTAAAACTACAATGAAACTTTATATTATAGTTATTTCATTTTTAGGAATGGTTCAGTAGAGCATCTGGCAGGTGGCACTACCATAAAGCAGGAAGGATTAGTAGCACTAAAAAGCATTGCAAGTTTCTCCTGAAAAAACAGTTTGAGTACGTGCTTGTGTGTGTGTGTGTGTGTGTGTGTGTGTGTGTGTGTGTGTGTGTGTGTGTGTGTGTGTGTGTGTGTGTAATAGATCCATTAATATTTACTGTGGATAAGCAGGCACTGTAAGGTACTGAGCTCAGAATAAGGTGTGAGAGTATTTGGGAAACCAGTGTTCATAGGTTCATAGGTGTGCACTAGGCTAATGGCCCTGGGGCCTTTAGAAGCCTAGCCATAGGATTACCCTGGCATAGTGCCTCCCGACCTTAGTTCCCAGTGCCTCTGTCGAGTAGAGCCACTGGAGTTACCCCAGGGTGAATTTTGTGTTACCCATCCACTCATCAAGATTTCTCTTGAAGAGGGTCAGCGAGGTGCTCTGCTTGACATGTATGGGAAGTCTGTTCCATAGCATGGGCATTCTCGGGTTATGAACCTGTCCCTCCAGCATGTTCTGTTAATTCTGGTAATGAGGTTGAGGTCTCTGGTGCGTGTGGTGTGGGGAGATTGGGATTTCTTTAGATGTAGCATTTCTAACATAGCTGGGTCAGACATGGCCAAGTCAAGCAGAGATCGCCTCTAAGTAGGTGATATGAGACAGAGAATAGTTGGAGTCTTTTGAGTCTGTCCATATAGGATAAGTGTTTAAGGCCTAGGATCCTCTTTGTGAGGTACTTTTGCAGCCTCTCCAGTTGTTGCAGTTGCCTAGTGAGGTAAATGCCAAATGGGGCATTGTACTCGATGACTGGCCTAATGAGGAAAGAGTAGGGGGAGATAATGACCTCTTTCTTCCTGGATGTAAAACCCTTAGTAATGAGATGTGCCACATAGAAGGACTTTCTGACCACAGTGGCAATGTGGTGATCAAAAGAGAGGTTGCTGTCAACCTGTGTTCCCAGATCTCTAATAACACCTACTATGTTCAGTGGACTACCATCAATGTGGTAATTCATGGGAACTGGGTTTTTCCCAAAGGGGATGATGACACATTTTTTGACATTGAGCTTAAGACCATGGTTCTGACACCAGTCGTTGGTCACAGTGAGGCCATTCTGTAGGATGTCAACATCACTTAGGGAGTTAATAATAGCTCCCAACTTGCAATTGTCTGCAAATTTTGTCAGCCAGAGTCCCTTCGTGTTGGCCTGGACATCAGAAAAATAGATACCAAACATGAGAGGACCCAGTACTGAACCCTGTGGGACTCCACTCATTACTAATCAGCAGTCTGACTTGGAATCAGCTACTTTCACACTGTGGGTTCTATCTGTAAGCCAGTTAGCAACCCACCTAGTGATATAGGGGTTGATGCCAAGCTTAGTGAGTTTTTCTATGTTTCCTGAGTGGGAAATGGTATCAAAACCTTGGCCAGATCAAGGTAGGCTCTATGAACCACCTTGTCTTCATCCACAGCTCTAGTGACTGACTCAAAGAATTCAACCAAGTTTGCAGGCATGATCTACCCTTCACAAAACCAAACTGTGTGGGATCCAGAGTTTGGAGATTCCCTATATCTTTGTTTATTAGTTCCATGATGATGTGCTCCATACCTTTGTATATCAGACTCATTAGGCTAATGGGGCGGTAGTTCCCTGGGTCTGTAGTCACTCCTCCTTTGTGGAGAAGGGTGACTGAAGCAGTGCGCCATTCAGCAGGGACAAAGCCTGAGGTGAGGCTGTGATTGAACAGGGCACACAGGTGAGGTGCCAGTTCACTCTGTAGTTCATGTAGAACACAACCAGGGATATTGCCAGGTCCCACAGAAGCTGCATTCTTGGCCTTGGACAGTGCTGTTTTAACCTGTGCAGCACTAATACTGGGTGCCTGGCAATCTGCTGATATTGTGATTGGTCCTTTGTAAGGGGAGAGAGGGGTAAAGTTAGCACTGAATCTGTCAGCCATTATACTGGCAATATCTGTTGGCTTGGTATAGCAGACACCATTGTGCAGTAGCTCAGAGCAAATCTGGGTATTGTCATGGAGATTCTTTACATAACTATAGAAGGCCTTGTGGTTGTCTTTATTATCTGCTGCAATTCTGTTTTCATACCTAGCTTTAGAGGATTTGATGAGGGATCTCAACTTTTTGTTGAGGCAGATAAGGGAGTTATTCCAGTCTTGGGACTTCACCTTCTACCCAACAGTTTCTGCCTTCTGTTGTAAAGTTTATTTATGACAGGGGACCACCAGATTGGCTTCCTTTTTTTGGAGGAGAGTGTCTTGGTTCTATTGGGTATGGTGAGAGCCATGCATTTGTGTACATGTTCATACAGTGCATTGGTGTATGATTCTGCAGTCACGCAACTATTCTCCATTTGCACTAGTGCCACGAAGTTAGCCACCTCTGTTTTTAGGATCCAAAAATTAGCTTTGGAGAAGTTTTTCATGGTGGTTACCTTTGCGGGGGGTGGGGGGTGGGAGGGATGTGGATTTCCAAGGTGATTAGTTTGTGGTCGGATCTAACCAGGGAGGAGCTGACTATTGGTGTAGAGCAACGGTCACCCATGTTAGTAATGACCAGGTCAAGGATGTTGCTACCTCTTCTAGGGGTAAGAACAAGCTGGGCCAGGGCATTAGAATTAATGAACTCCAGGAAACGTTGGGCAAGTGTATTGGGTCATGAGTAGTTTACCCAGTTAATGGAGGGGTAGTTGGAGTTGCCTAGTAAGAGAGTGTTAGGTTGGACCCTAATATTCTTCAGGGTGCATAGGAACATGGAGTGTAAGTCTTGGGACATGGTTGGGGACCTATAGTTGGCTGCAACCTGAATTGCTGTCTTACCCAATGTTAGCTGCACCTGAAGTATCTCTGATGTGTTATGTTGGGCTACCAGTCTGGAGGTGTGCTCATCCTTTATGAATATGGAAACAGCACCACCTTTGGAGCTTTGGTCCAAGTTCTGGGGCCAAAAGGTGTGGAATGAGTTATAGCCTGGTAGTGCAGGGTTGCTTTCTGCCGCCTTGAACCCAGTCTTTGTTACAACACAAATGACAATGTTCTCCATTTTAAGGAGTGCCTTGAGTGAGTGAATTTTGAGATTTGGCTTCTAGTATTGAGCAACATGACCCTCAGATTGCATTTGTTTGTATCTGTTACGGTGGTAATTGGGTCTTTGGAACACCGCCTACAAAAGGCACTTTAGGGTTGGCAAGAGCCTTGGCCAGTGTCCAGAAGCCCAGGGGTGACAGATGCAGGCCATCTCTGGCAAAGCATCGAGGTCAATCAGTCATGTAATCCCTGGCAGACAGATACTGGATCGCCTTAGAATTACACCAGAAACTTAGCCAATTGTGAAATCAGTCATAACATTAGCCTGCATCTGTTAATGTGAACCTTATTTGAGTGTGGCCTGTGTACACAGCAGTGTTTATTTTTTTGGACATTCTTAAGACCAAGGTACCTTTGCTTGTTAATTCATATCTTAATATTGCCATTTATTTATTTATTTAGTTGTTTGTTTATTTATTTATGTATTTATTTATTTATTACTTTGTTGATTTTTTTTGTTTTCTGTACTTATTGGCAGTAGTCATTTTGTTCAGAGGACTGTAATCCTTGATAGATTGGGGACATCTGATGGATTATGGCATATTTATTGGTTTGCCATTTGTGTGGTTAGTGTAATTAGACTTATTAAGCCTGCAAAAGTTTGCCAATGAAGGTGTGCATGCCTTTGCAGTTACAACCTAAACATAGGGAATCATACATTGCTCAGCAGTTATTTTATTGTCTGACAGAGTAATTATGAAAGGTGCATATTTGTGTGTGAAGAGAATGCCAGAATACCAGTGGCACAGCCTGTCAAAGACAACAAAGTAAAGGCACTTCCTCATGCTGGTCTGAACAAATATTAGTTGATCACCAATTTTATACAGTCAGAGTTCAGTACATTGAACCTGGAAGAAACCTAGGAGGGGTTGTAGCTTTACAGCACATAGAAAAGGGCCCACTTAATCCATCCCCAGATTACCTAAACAACAAACTAAAACAATGAGTGAGAAGGTCACTGAAAAACCAATCAGTAAAACAAAATGAAAACTCCAGCAAAGCTAGAATTTCCACTGAAGGACCTTCCAAACCTCTTGTATCAGAGACACATGGGATATATGCAAATGACCCTTATGCACATCAAGTGTTTCAGCTCATTGGCAATTCTGAATGCCCATGACTTGTTTCATCATTTTACTGGACAATTTCAGACCAATAAAGCCAACCCCCACTAGCTGTGGATATGCATATTTCAGCCTTATTATGCCCTTGTTAGCACAGCACAAGCAGAGTGTTTGACTAAACATTAGAAACACAGGGCTGTTATACCGAGCTGATGTCCATTATCATTAGGCTCAATGCAAAAATATCACAAACAACAAATTAAAACAATGAGTGAGAAGGTCACTGGAAAACCAATCAGTGAAATCAAAAGGAAAACTCCAGCAAAACTAGAACTTTCACTGAGTGACCACCCAAACCTCTTATATCAGAAACATGTGGGATGTATGTAAATGATCCTTATGAACGTGAATTGCTTCAGCTCATTGACAATTCTGAATACCCATGACTTATTTCATCGTTTTACAAGGACAATTTTAAGCTAATAAAGCCAAACCCCACTAGCTGCAGATATGCATATTTCAGCTTGATTATAACCTCATCATCACAGCACAAGCAGAGTGTTTAACTACACATTAGAAACACGGAGCTGTTATATCCAGCTGATGTCCATTATCATTAGGGTCACTGCAAAAATATCCCAAGCAACAAACTAAAACAATGAGTGAGAAGGTCACTGAAAACCCAATCAGTAAAAACAAAATGAAAACTACAGCAAAGCTAGAACTTCCACTGAATTACCTCCCTACACCTCTTGTATCAGAGGCACATGGGATATATGCAAATGATCCTGATGAACATCAGGTGTTTCAGCTCATTGTTAATTATGAATGCCCATGACTTGTTCCATCGTTTTACTGGATAATTTCAGGCTAATAAAGCCAAACCCCACTAGCTATGGATATGTATATTTCAGCCTTGTTATGACCTCATCTGCACAGCACAAGCAAAGTGTTTGACTAAGCATTAGAAACACAGGGCTGTTATACCCAGCTAATGTCCATTATCATTAGGGTCACTGCAAAAATATCCCAAACAACAACCTAAAACAATGAGTGAGAAGGTCACTGAAAAACCATATCCACAGCTAGTGGGGTTTGGCTTTATTGGCCTGCAATTGTCCAGTAAAACAACAAAACAAGTCATGGGCATTCAGAATCACCAATGAGCTGAAACACCTGATGTTCATAAGGATCATTTGCATATAGCCCATGTGTCTCTGATACAAGAGGTTTGGAAGGTCACTCAGTGGAAGTTCTAGCTTTGCTGGAGTTTTCATTTTGTTTTTTCTGATTGGTTTTTCAGTGACCTTCTCACTCATTGTTTTAGTTTGTTGTTTGGGATATTTTTGCAGTGACCCTAATGATAATGGATATCAGCTGGGTATAACAGCCCTGTGTTTCTAATACTTAATCAAACATTCTGTTTGTGCTGTGCTGATATATTCACACCTAGTGGGGTTTGGCTTTCTTGGTTTGAGATTGTCTAGTAAAACAATGAAACAAATCATGAGTATTGAGAATCACAAATGAGCTGCAACACCTGATTCTCATAAGGATCATTTGTATATATCCCATGTGCCTCTGGTACAAAAGGTTTGGGAGGTTACTCAGTGGAGGTTTTAGCTTTGCTGGAGTTTTCATTTTGTTTTTACTGATCCCCATATTACTTCAAAACACAGCTTGAACTAAGGCAGCTATAATCTGAAACTGGAGGTGAAAACTGGGAAAAACAGAAAAAATATAACTTGAGGCGAAAACTGGGACTGAGAATAGACAGCAACAGAAAGAGAGGGAGAGAGAGTAAAGCCACATGGAAAAGCAGATGCTGCACATGCAGGAAATATCTATGAGTGCCAGGCATGTAAACCCAACCCTAGCAGTCACAGTCAGTACTAAATTACTTCCTCAGTATAAAGTTGAGATGAACAGATATGTTTTTTTTTTTTTTGGGGGGGGGCATTCAAATACATGTGTGCAGTCAGTGTCATAAAGACCCGAGGTAATTTTTTTAACTTCCGATCATAGATAAGCCAATTTATGCTATTGCCAAGTTAAATTACACTACATATCTGGAATATTTAAAGTTAAAACTGTGCTGTGTGAGTATTTAAAATTAACTCTTTCTTGAATCTTACAAAAAAGGCTTATAGAACATAGCAGAAAAGCAGAAAGTGTGATTTAATTCTTTACAAATGGTTTACATTAATAAGTAGATGAACAGATATGACATTTCCACTTTAGAATTTTTAAGACCTTATGCTAAGAGAGATAGCACTTAGTACATTATCTAACAATATGAAAAATCTGTTTGACTGACCAAGAATATACAAATCTGAGAAGATGAGTAGAAAGGGTTATCACTGTATAAGCATGAAGGTGCAGCTGCAAAAGAAAGTGGTAGCTAGCATCACAAATAGGTATAAGAAAACCCATTGCTAGTCTAAGCCATCACATAAAATGCTAAAACATGCCTAGGTCTTGGTGATAAATGCTGTCAGTGTGTAACCAAATGGGGTACATACAGTACAGATGTCGACAATGACAAAGTGGGGAACAAAATGCATATGAGGCATACCTCTCTACTGTAGAAATTTTCACAGAATGTCCAGATTTTTTGCCTCATATTTTTGGTCCATTTTTTTATAAAATTGTGTTTTTTCTGGCAAATTAGTGGCAAATCATTAAAGATTGAAGTTAGAAAATCATGACAGATATTTGAGTTTCAGACTTCATAAGTTCAGAAAATGTATGGCAATGCAAAACGTATTATTCTATCAACTGTCCAAGTTTATAAGAACAATATTTAAAAATGTCTGCACTTTTGGGCCTTTGTCCCATTTTTATTTATGGCTTTCTCCAGATTTCTTGCTCTCAGAGGTTGAGAGGTATTATGTGAGGCAGCAGGCAAAGGTTGCACTAGAGTAGTCGTGGGTTGTCTAGAGATAACCACTGCTCCAAATTAGAGACCATTACTAAGAAGGATACAACATCAGACATAACTATTGGGAAGCCAGTGTTCATAACATTACTTTGCAGCTATTAATGTAAACCTTATTTGGGTGTGGCTGGTGTGGAAAGCAGTGTTTTTTTTTCATAGGTTCATAGTTCATAGGTTCATAGGTAGGTACTAGGCTATCGGCCCAAGAGCCTAAGTAAGCCTAGCCAACAAGGTTTCCTGGCTTATGCCACCCAAGAAAGTTATTTTCCTGTGCCCCTGTCAAGCAGAGTCACAGAAGTGATCCCCAGGGTGTATTTCCTATTTCCCATCCACTCATCAAGATTTTTCTTGAAGAGTGCTAATGAGGAATTTTGCTTGACATAGATGGGTAGCTTGTTCCAGAGTATGGGAAGTCTCTAGGACAGGAATCTATCCCTCCAGCATGTCCTGTTTATTGTGGTGACAAGGTTTAGGTCCCTAGAGCATTTAGCTCAGAGGGATTGGGATTTCCTTAGCTGTAGCATGTCCAACAGCTCTGGGTTTGACATAGCTTTATATGTTAGGCAGAGATCACCTCAGAGTAGGCGATATGCTATGGAGTAAAGCTGGAGTTTTTTGAGACGGTCAGTGTAGGGCATCTGTTTGAGGCCAGTAATCCTCTTTGTGAGGTACTTCTGTGGCCTTTCCAGCTGCTTCAGATGTCTTGTGAGGTACATTCCAAAAGTGGCATTGTACTCTATAATGGGTCTAATGAGTGTCGAGTAGAGGGGAACAATGACCTCTTTTTTCCTGGATGAGAACCCTTTTGTGATGAGGTGTGCCATGTAGAAGGATTTCCTGACTACTGTGGTGATATGATTATCAAAGGAGACACTAGTGTCCACCTGGGTCCCAAGGTCTCTTATCACACATTCGGCATTAAGTAGACTACCGCCTATGTGGTAGTTCATGGGTATTGAGTTTTTACCAAAGGGGATGACAATTCACTTTTTGGCATTAAGCTTGAGGCCATGGCTCTGACACCTGGCATCTGTCTCAGTGAGGCCCTTCTGTAGGATATCCACATCATTTGGGGACATGACTATGTCTCCTAGTTTGCAGTCATCTGCGAACTTCATTAGCCAAAGGCCTTCTGTGTTAGCCTGTACTTCAGAGAAGTAGATACCAAACAGGAGAGGTCTCAGGACTGAACCCTGTGGTACTCCACTTGTCACTGGTTTGAAGTCAGATTTGGAGTCTGCAACTTTTACAGTGTGGGTTCTGTCAGTGAGCCAGTTGGCAACCCATCTTGTGACATAGGGATTTATACCTAGTTTAGTGAGTTTAGCTACAATTCCAGAATCGGGGATGGTGTCGAAAGCCTTGGTGAGGTCAAGATAGGCTGTGTGAACCACCTTACCTTCGTCTACAGCTTTGGTCACTGCTTCAAAGAAGTCGATCAGGTTCAGGAGGCATGATCTGCCTTTCACAATCCTGAACTGGGTGGGATCCAGAGTTTGGAGGTTACCAATGTCTTTGTTTATGAGTTCCATGAAGATACGTTCCATGGCCTTACAGATCAGGCTCATCAGGCTAATAGGGCGATAGTTCCTGGGATCAGTGGTGGCTCCCCGTATGTGGAGTAGGATAACTGTTGCTGTGCTCCATTCAGTGGACACAAAGCCTGATGTGAGACTATGATTGAACATGGTGCTTATGTGGGGAGCCAGTTCATTCTGAAGTTCATGTAAAACGCAGCCTGGGATGTTGTCCAGTCCCATGGATGCTGTGTTTTTGGCTTTAGAGAGTGCAGCTTTTACCTGCATAGTTGTGATTACAGGGACTCTGCATTCTTCCTGTATAGATATGGGCCCTTTAGGGGTGAGGGGGGTAAAGTTAGCACTGAACCTATCTGCCAGGATGTTGGCAATATCAGTTGGTTCTGTAATTTTCAGGCCGTTGTGCTGTAACTTAGAGCAGATCTGAGTGTTGCCATTGAGATTCTTGACATAGCTATAGAATGCTTTGTGGTTGTCCCTAGAATCAGTGGTGATTTTGTTTTCATAGCTAGCTTTGGAGGATCTTATAAGGGATCTCAGCTTCTTACAGAGGCTGAACAGGGAGCTCCTGCACTCACGGGATTTTACTCTCTTTTGCAACAGTTTCTTCCTTCTGTTGTAGAGTTTGTTTATGACAGGGGACTACCTGATTGGCTTTTTTTTTTGGAGGATAGCGACTTGGTTCTGTTTGGGATAGCACGATTCATGTACTCATGTAAGTGCTTATAGAGTGCATTTATGTAGGATTCATCAGTCTTAACTGTATTGTCCATCTGCATGGGTGTCATGAAGTTAACCACTTTTGTCTTAAGTAGCATGAAGTTGGCTTTGGAGAAAAGTTTTACCATGGTTACCTTAATGGGGGGTGGGGGCGGGATCTGGATATCTAGGGTGATTAGCTTATGGTTGGATCTGATCAATGAGGAGTTGACTTCAGGTGTGGAACACCGGTCACTCATGTTGGTAATGACTAGGTCTAGGATATTGTTGCCCCTGGTGGGGGTGTGGATAAGTTGATCCAGGACATTGGAATTTATGAATTCCAGAAAGCGTTGAGTGAAGGAATTTGTACATGAGGTGTTTTCCCAGTTAATGGTAGGGTAGTTGAAATCGCCCATTATTAGGGTGTTTTGTTGAACCCTAATAATGTCCAGTATATCAAGAAAAGAGGAGTGGGAGTCTTGGGGCATGGTGGCGGATCTGTAACAAGCTACAATTTGGATTGCAGTTTTGCCCAGAGTTAGTTGCACTTCGATAACCTCAGATGCATTATGCTGAGCAACTAGCCTGGAGGTGTAGATATCCTTAATGAATATGGACACACCTCCACCTTTGATGTTCCGGTCCAGGTTAGGTGGCTGAAATGTTTGGTATGAGTTATAGCCTGGAAATGCAGGGGTACTCTCTGGAGCCTTGAACCAGGTCTCAGTCACTGCACAGATATCAGTGTTCTCCATTTTCTACACACTCTTAAGGCCACACTACCTTTGGTTACTTATTCATTTCTTAATATTTTTATTTTTTGTTTTGTTTTTGTTTTCCTTACTGATTAATAATAGTCATTTTCTTCAGTGGACTGTAATCCCTGATGTATTGGTGAAATTTGATGAATTATGGCATATGTATTGATTTGTACTTTGTGTAGATAAAATAATTAGAATTATGTAGCCTGTATATAAAAATATAAGTGAATAAATGAAGCTATACTTATCAGTGTAGTTCACTTCTGTTAAGACTTAGAGAGGACAACGTTGGTATTACTGGAAAAAGTTTGGTTGGACTGGATAGGGGCAAATAACAATTAAATTTCAGTGTTTGGTGATATCTCAGCAGTTTCTTTATTAGGAAATGATTTTAATTATTCATTACTTTGCTTACATGCAATTACACATAACAGGGCATGAAAGTGGCCCAGGAGAATCACAGCAATGGGTGACCTAGCCACTGTCCACACTTCAAACAGAAGCTGTTGATGCGATTACTTCAGGGGAGGGGTTGGGTAGTAGAAACAGGCCTGAATCTGAGCCACAGATCTCAAAAGGTACTGGGATTTCGTTGGAAGTGTCTTCTTCAAGGGGAATAGTTAGGCACTAGCAGCACATTTTAATCTAAGCCACAGCTGTCAAAAGGTACTGGGCTACTTTTGGAAAGGGCTACTACAAGGAAAGAGTAAATTAGTAGTAGTAAGACTGAAGCTGAGCTAAAACTGTCAAAAGTCACTCAACTTACTTTGGAAGGAGAACAAGGGACAATCACAAAGAATGAGATGATACAGACTAATTTGCTGCACCTGAGCAAGACAGTCAAGGAGGATCCTGATTCTTGTTGACAAGGCCTATATTCAAATCATAGCTACCGACAGGCCCCCAAATGTGACTTAAGATGCCCATTCCACCTATATGGAGCTCTTCGAATCTATCAAGATTCAACCCTTTATCCTGATCCTGGGTGACTTTAACTACCTAACCATAGATGGAAAAACCGCTCATGCCAGTACACAAATGCCCAGATATTCTTCAATTTTATCAATGCAAATGCCTTGGAACAATTAGTCAATACCCCCACAAGAGGTGATAATATCTTGGACATGATATTCATGAACATGAGTAACCACTGCTGTACCACTACAGTATCAATTTCTGGTAAGATCCGACCATAAAGTGATAATTTTTGAAGTCACCATCTCCACTGACCCCCTCTAGTTAGGGTCAAACAAAAAAAACTTCTCAAAGCTGATTACAACCTCCTGAGGGATGGTATAAACAGCTTCACAGCCCCCTCCAAATCTGAAGGAGCTGGCACTGATGTCCAAATCTACACCAAAATACTATACAAGCATTTATATAGATGCATGGAATCAGGAATACCTGACAGGACAAAATCATCCTCCGCAAGGAAGAGTAAACCTATGTGGTGGACATCTGCAATAAATAAACTATAGAACAAAAGATATATATATATATATATATATATATATATATATATATATATATATATATATATATATATATATATATATATATATATATATATATATATATATATATATATATATATATATAAAACAAAAAAAATCATATAACTGACTTCATCCAGGTCAAGGTAGGTAGTGTGCACTGTGACCCCCTGTCCAGGGCTTTGGTGACTGTGTTAAAGATGCCACCGAGTGTAACAGTCATGATCCCGTCTTTGAGAAAGCCTAACTATGCATGATGGAGTATATGGAGGTTGCTGATGTCTTTGTTAATGAGGTTCACTATAAACTGTGCTATGGCCTTGCAGAACAGCCAAGTTAGGCTGATGGGTGTATAATTTGACAGATTGGTGGATGCACCATCTTAGTGTAAAGGGGTGACAGTGGTTGTCCTTCACACAGCTGGGACAAAGGGGTTAGTCAGGCCTACTTTGAATACAGTGCCTTATGTTGTTGCAAGGTTATGCTTGGAGTCATGTAGGATGCGTCCTCTCATGTAATAGGCTCCCATGGTGGATGTATACCATGACTTTCACATGGCAGTGGTGACCTGTTCCCTACATATAGGAGATGAGGGCAGGTATTGTGGACATCCTGATGTACTGATGGGGGGGTAGGAAGTGAAGCCTACACTGACTCTGTCAGGCATCAAGTATGCTATACCTACAGCACTGTTATAGCTGGTGTCCTTGAACACCAAAAGTGAGCAGATGTAGGTGCTACCTGTAACGTTGCAGACATATGTGCAGAATGGAAGATGATTGTCTGTAGTGGATGTCAACAATGTTGGCTCGGTGGTTGCTGTGCAGGTTTCCAGGAGTGATCCCATTCACTTGTTCACACTAATGAGACATTGCTTGTAAATGGCCAACTGCCGCTAGTTTGTCCCAGACAGCGGTATGTCATCCCTGTTATAGACATTTATGTATTACAGATACAGATGTCCACCTTACAGGTGCACAAATCCTTGCAGAAGATGATGTAGTCCTGTTGGGTATACTTGACTCCATGCATCTATACAAATGCACATCTAGCACATGTGTGTATATGTGGATATTGGTGCCAGTCCCTACAGAGGGGTATGGGGCTGTGAAGCTGTGTATACCACCCCCCAGGAAGCTGTATTCCATGTTGGAAGTGTATGTATGTATGTGTGACCCTAGCTAGATGGGTATTGTGGGAGATGGTGACTGCAAACATGACTGCATAATGGTTGCTTTGCCATGGAAGATGAAACTGTAGGGATGCTGCAGGAGTAACCTGTGTTGTATAATATCCACTGCAACACACCTTCACCTCATGTGGGGGTAGCCCCTAGCTGCACCGAGGTGTATGTACTTTCACTGTTGATGGCTCTCTGGGCATTTGTGTGCTGGCATGGGTACATCATCCAATGTATGTTTGGGTCATTTAAGTGACCCAAGATCAGGGTACAGACCCACATCAGAAAGCCGTTGTGGATGATCCATATAGGCAGGATGTGCTTCTGGTCACATGTGGTGGCCGGTAGCTATATATGATTTGAATAGGTGTGTTGGCAATGGTGAAATGCCCCTGTGGTATCCCCTGGGCATCCCACTGCCTGTACAGTGTGGAGTTGTGTATATGTCTCATATATACTGAAATCACATGTCCCATGCCATTTCCACCCACACTTTGGGGTATGATGGGATTGTTGACCACGTAAGGCTGGGGTGCTCTCTGCACCTTTGAACCATGTGTGTGTGTGACTGCACAGATGTCAGCATTTCCCTGAATTAAGAATGCTTGCACTGAGGGCACAGTCATGTGTAGACACCTAGGGTGTAGCAGCATGGCCTTCAATGTGTGCTGCACTGACAGCTGTATGTTGGTACTGACAACCTCACCCACTTTTCCTCATGAAGGCATTATGGGGGTGGTTAGAACCATTGCCAGATGCCTGAAGGCCAGTTAAGACAGATGGAGGCCATCTGTTGCAGATCATCATGATCTGTTGACTATATCACCCCTGACTCACAGGTACTGGAACCCCCTGGAATATCACAGGATAGAAGGCCACATGTTAAGGGCAATCATAGGATCATAGGATCATAAGAGGTTACTAGGCTAATGGTCCTAGGGCCGTTACAAGCCTAGCCAAGAGATTATCCCAAAATAAAACCTCAGTCAGCAGCTGTCACCCCTGTCAATGAGGGACATAAGTGGAACCCCTAAGACAAATTTATGGTTTCCCATCCACTCATCAAGGTTGCACTTGAAGAAGGACAGTGAGGTACTCTGACATGTATGGGAAGTGCATTCCAGAGTCGGGGCAGCCTCTGGGAGAGAAACCTGTCTCTCCAGCAGGTTTTGTTGATGCTGCATATTAAATTTAGGCCTATCAAGCATCTGAGTGACAGCGCAATGCTGCATGAGGTTAGGAACATACCTGCATGTGACACATAATCAGTGTGCTCACTCATGTCTCACTACATATAGTCCTGGGACGTACATCTCAGGTCAGGCACAGCAATATGGACTGTGACAGAACCCTGACATTACTTGTTGGTGAGATACAGTGATATGGCAGCATCTGTTACCTGACACACAAGTAACTGTAACTATCCACATATACAGCCAGGTGAGAGGCACATCAGTGTGTCTCACAATGGAGTCTCCTATGTGTAACATGTTTGACATTGCTGATGCCTCCATGACTGTGGGGCACAGGTGTGTGGCCATGTGTAGTATGTGCTGTGTACGGCTGTGGGGTTCATTTGTGGGTTTGCCTCAGAGGTCTCCTTTGTTTGTAAATGTGCGTGTTGAGGTCCACTGCATATGTGTGTGTCATGTAGGTGTGGGTGGTGTGTGAGGTGTGCTGATTGTGTTGACAACCTGTTTGTGGACAGATATGTGGCCTTGACAGGGAGAGAGCATGGACTGCAGGTTTCTATTGAGATTGCATCTCTCACACAGTGTGTTCCATGGTGGTGTTTGTAGATGGTTGTCCATCTGTGTACATGAGGCAGGTGCTACACTGTGCCAGGATACCCATATCAACCACACTGGCAGGGGGAATTGTAGGACATTGTCGAGCCATATAGTTCAGAAGGTGATGGGGGAAGGTCAGGGAGACCTCAGGGATGGCCTATAGCTCAGGTGCATATTACAGCAGTAGGAGGCTGACACCACAGCATACCATGTAGACAGGCGATGAACAAGCAGTAAGAGGTGTAACAGGTAAATGCATTTGAACACCTCATAGCACATGCAGCAAGTAGCATGAAACATCATGATCAGGATAGCAATTCATGATGTATTGCCACTATATTGCAGATAGCCACATACTGTATATACTGTGGTGATAGCTTGTGGGGTATGATGTGGGAGTTAGTGATGGGTAGTGGTGGCAAATGTGGATGTGCAGGGTGTGTACATAATGGTGAGCACTGTATATGGTCCTGTGATGTGTTTCCCTCTTCCTGTCTTTCAGGTGGGATGTGCAGATGTCGCAATCCACCTTTCTCAGAAGCTAAGACTGCTGCCATTATTGATGCCCTGAGACTCCATCACCAGGTGCTGTTGACAAGGGCCCACCATAACCAGCAACACTGTGCTGCACTGTGGGCAGACCTCATAGCAATGGTGAGTAATGTGGGCCTACAGGACAAGAGCTATGAACAGGTCCGACACCATGCTACAGATATAATACATCATGCATGGCAAAGGGCTGCAACTGTGGCCAGGGACCATGCTGGCACCGGGGCAGGGCCTACTACACAACTCCCACTCTCAGTCACAGAGGAATTCCTGGCAAACCTGAGTGCAGCCACCAGCTCACAAGAAACTATCACAACATATGTCATGGAGGTGGGTGGCACAGATTGCACAGCCGGGTAGTGTCCAGATAAGTTTCCAGCTGGTCATCACGCAAATACTGTAGCATTCATAGTGGCAGCCTCTGCATACCTATACACATATGTCAGGTCAATCTGCATTTGTGGGTGGAGTTTTGTAATGCACACATGTGCAGACATATTGTGAATATCAGCAATTTGGGTAGTATCACAGTATGTACTGTACATGTTGATAAATGCACATATTATCCTGTACCAATGACATATGTGTGCCTGCTGACAATACCTCTCCCCTACAAATTCATAGGTACCTCTGGTGTTTCTGGGGACCATCATCCTGTAGCCAGTGAGTGTGTAGCTGTCTTGTTATGGATCTTCTATTCCTTAGGCATGTTAAGGGCTGCTAGTTTGCCATGGACACTACTGTTAAGCTTAGCCATATTGCAATATGTGCATGTTCAGTTTTAGTGTGATTCTCTACAGTGCATCACATCAGTAAACACAGTAGCATATTTGCAGGAGCTGTAAAATATTAGCACTTATTTTTGAAAAGGTGTAGCCAGTCTGCTATAAAGGGGTGCATTACTATTTTGTAAATGAGTGCACTATATTTTAGGTGAAGGTCCATCACATACTCTAACTTGTCACATATCTTACAGGTGTATAGTACTAGCAACATGTAATGGATGTAGCTGCACTGCATGTTGTTGAGGGCCTGTCCGGAGTGTGTCTGTTGTGGTCTGATTGTGTATTGTGCATGGCATCAGTCAGAAGGTGTGGTCTGTATCATGCCTTTGTGGCACCTCGTGTGTGTGTGTGTGTGTGTGTGTGTGTGTGTGTGTGTGTGTGTGTGTGTGTGTGTGTGTGTGTGTGTGTGTGTGGAACAGCAGACATTATAGTGCAGGAATTAATGTAGTTATGTTGTCTTCCCCTCACAGGTGACCATGGGGATTGGAGTGTGTCCCCCTCACAACCTGATGTCAGTGTCTTATCAGACTTTGATGATGATGGGGGCCATAGTGAGGCAAAGGTGGGGTTGTTGAGTGCTGAATATGTCCCATTGGTTGACATTCCACTTCCACCCCCAATGTCCCTGCACACAGTCTGTATGCCCATACATACCCAGTCCCCAGCAGCCACAGATATTGGGGCAGTCAGAGGGTGGTGGTATTGAACAGGCGAGTGTGGCAACTATGGCATCTATGCCTGCAGACACTAGCCATAGCCAGAGAGCTGGCAAGGTCCTACACAGGCAGATTGACAGGGGTGCTCGAAGGAGGATTGCTGCCCATCCAGTACCTGTCAGAGGTGTCACAGCATGTGTCACCCAATGCATGTTTCAGTCCATCATGGAGGCACAGGCATGTTGTGAACAGTACACCAGATCAGGGTCATGGATTCCACACTGCCTGGCATGTATGACTCCCTCCACGGAATTGGTGATGCCTTATATAATTTTGTTGATGTAGTGGATAGACAGAGGGGTGAGACATTGTCAGTCCTTAACCATGCAATGTCTGTGCTAGAACATGTGGGAGTAGGGCATTGGATATGTGAACATAGGTCAGTAACAACATCAGCTGACAGTCCATGTGGCCATGTACAGTCACAGTCCTGTAGTGGTAGTACCACCAGCACTACTGAAGGGAGGGTGCTGTCCACACCACAATGTGGCAAGCCATGGGCACATGATCCAGGGTGGCCCCGTGAGGGACATGGACTCAGCAGACACTGGTAACCATCAGCAAGTAATACCACATCTGGCCCTGGGCATGGTGGTGCCAGTGCCACTCCTGGCAGAACCAGTTCCCATGTTTATGGCCAGAAATGGTGAACTGTACATCCTGCCATGTACGGTCCATGGCTATCCAACATACCCTCATGTAGGGCTAGCACATGGCTTGACTGTGTGCATGCACACACTCACACATCACTGTCACATGCAGGTCCCTAACAGACATACACACCTCCTCTCCATGGTCCAGCTGACCAGCACCCCTACACACACACACACACACACACACACACACACACACACACACACACACACACACACACACACACACACACACATGCACACACACACACACACACACACACACACACACACACACACACACACACACACACACACACACACACAGAATGTCAACTCTATGGCACAGTCTAAGCCTTTGGCACCCCAACACCACACCCTGTGCATGTGATGACACCTGTGCTACATCCCTGTTATCCATACTATTGTTGCAAAGACATGCTAGTATGTGTCTGATACACAGGGTGAATATAGTACAGTTAATGACAGTTTGTAGTGTAGTACTTTTATGTTCTGTAAGGTGCTGTTTGTTGGCAATTGTCATGTGTACACATCAAAGTGTATGTACCTTTGTGCCATGATGGTTTATTGCTGTTAGTACTGCTGACTGACTGTTGTTTGACAGACCTTATTCTGTTTCTGTTCCAGATGTCTGTGTGTCTAAGTCATGGGGACCTGCTGCCATTACAGAAGCTCATGATGGTGTAGAGGCAATGCACAGTCCTTTTCCTTACGAATGTATGGTTGTATATGTGCATATTAACCTAGTTGTGTATGCGTGGAACAGTGTATAGGGTTCCTTACATGCCTAGCCATTACTTTATCACCAACAGAATCATTGAGCAGCACCTTTTGCCCTTGGCATTGAAGGATACAGGTTGGACCCCTGGGACAGAGTTTTGTTTTCCTATCCACTCATTACTGATGCACTTGATGAGGGTCTGCATCATACTCTGTTTGACATGTATGAGAAGTGCAATCCTAAGACAGGGCAAGGTCTGGGAGACAACCTGTCTCTCCAGCAGGTTTATTTGCTGTCGCATATGTGATTCATGCTTGTTGTGCTGGTAATGTGCACAGAGTTAGACTCACATGTATGGGGCAGCTGTTGAACGGCTGAACACAACGTTGCCATCTAGGCATGTCACAGCCCAGCTGTGGACAACATGCCCGATACCAAGTGGGCCACTACTAATTCAAAGCTGTCTGCATGGAACAGGTGTTGAAGGCCATGGATAACCTTTGTGGGTCTTAACATAGCCTTTCCAGTTGGTGCAGATGTCTGCATAGGTATATACCAGACCAGCCATGATGATAATGTAGTGACTGAGGACTATACAGAGGTAATGTCCACCTTTTGTCTGGATGCAGTCTCTTTACCTATGTGATGAACCATGTCCAAGCCCTTTGTGACTACTGCCAATACTTAATGGCTGAATGCAACAGTGTTATTAACCTGAGTAGCCAGGTCTGTCAATGCAGTTTGTTTGTTTATGGGGTTGCCATTGCTGTGGGAAATAGTGGGTCCATGTCCTCACCATATGGTATGATGGTACTGTTTGCTGCATTCAGCTTGAGGCCAGGACCCTGGCACCATTCCATACCTGCTGTATGACCCTGTTGCAGTGTGTTAACATCAGTTTGTGGGTCAATGACAGACAGAACACTACTTACAGTTGCCATAGCTGAGATGGTACCTACATATGTGGGTAGTAGCAGTTAGCATTCATACCCTAGATAGATGTGGGTCTTTGAGGGTGGCAGATTTTTACAGGGCCTACAAATGTCTATATACTGCACATACATAGGCAACACAAAGTAGGATTGCAACCTTGTCAAATGTGAAATGTAGGGCAAGTCTTGGAGTACTGTGACAGTTGGCAGGACATACCATACCCATGGCAAGTGCAACAGACAGGCCTTCCCTTGGTTTGCCAATATGACAGCTTTGTTGTGTGACATTACCATAGGTTATGCTATTTCTCATAACATTGAGGTGCTTCTGATGTGAAATAACTGCTTTATGCAAGTAGTACACAACTTTAGGAAATGTTAGTTGTCCTACACTCCGGGAACCTCTGTATTGCTTGTGTCATTGTCACAGGTCACACTTGGCTAAACATGGACTGCAACCTGCAGGGTGAGACAGGTGGTGGCCATACTTCTCACCGCTATATATTTCTGAAGAGTGCCCTGATGTTTGCCGCATATTTTTGTTCCGTTTTTTATAACATTGTGTTTTTTGGCAAAGTAGTGTGAAACCATTAAAGAATGACATTATGCAATAATGACAGACATTTTCCTGTCAGACTTCATACCCTTCAGAAAATGCATGTGAATGCACAACCTGTTATGCTATCTATTTTGTATGTTTGTCAGAGCAATATTGCAAGAATGACCCTAATATTTGGGTTTTGTCCCATGTTTCTGTATGGCTTTATCCAAATGTCTTTCTCTGAGTCAAGAGGTATGTTTGGGGCCCTAGCACAGTCACACTGCTTCAAGGGGATATACATATGTATGCACACACACACACACACACACACACACACACACACACACACACACACACACACACACACACACACACACACACACACACACACACACACACACACACAGTTGCCAGTGCTGGTAATTCAATCATTACCTATATAACTGTTTACACTATAACACTATGTACCTATCGCATGCGCCATGGGACTTGCACATGTAGAAAGTGTTTGTCAGTGCTGTTGGGGTAGATGACATCAGTAGCTGGGGACAGGGAGACCACTGTTGTGGAAGACAATAGTCACAGAGCCAAAATATGGGTGGCCATTATACAGACATAGGCCTGTTGGGTGTGTGTATTCTGCTGTACGTATTATACACACACACACACACACACACACACACACACACACACACACACACACACACACACACACACACTCACACACACACACACACATACACACACACACACACAGATGCACATGCACATGCACACACACACACACACACACACACACACACACACACACACACACACACACACACACACACACACACACACACACACACACACACACACACACACACACACACAGCGACTGATTTGAGATTACAACCCTTCCCTACCTACTATTACACACATAGTATTTGCACACGCCACTGGTTAAAATTGGTGTACGTGTGGCTGCTGCAGTATATCACTCTATGCCTTTCAGGGTATCTCTTTGTCTCTCTCTGTCTCTCTCTGTCTCTCTCTCTGTCTCTGCCTCTATCCTATACCAGCCCTCCTACTGCCCAGCACTATCCCCTCTCTTCTCCCATTATTCTCCCTCCAGACCTCTCCAAAGCTCTAACCAAGACCTACTACAAATCTACAATCCCAAGTCTAAATTTGGACGCAACATGTACAACTATCACCCCACTATTGCCTGGAATAAGGTCCCACTAGAAATCAGGACCCTTACACATCCTAAACAGTTTAAGACAGCCACCAAAGAGCACTTTAAAAGTCACTGGTCCTGCCACTGTACTCTCCATCCTTAAACAACCCCTACTTCTCATACCTTAATCTACTTTCTGTGCTTAACTCACTCTTCTCAATAGCTCTCTCTAATTTTCCTTGACTACTCTTTCTACTGTCTTCTAAAATCTATTAAGCAAATCACCTCAGAGAAACATTATATTGTAATTGTCTTGCCTTCATGCAACTACATTATGATAAAACTGTGTTTTTGTAACAACTTACCCAAAAACTATATACATCTTAATGACATATTTCTTTTCATACATCTTGAAATAGTTTTACTATACTCCTGATTATTGACACTGTATAACATTGTATTGCTACTTAATGCCTTGTAATAATCCTGTAACATTGCTTTTTAATGCTAATTTATAATGAAAATTGTATAATATGTTGGAGTTTTTCTCCCTGGGCCTCCACTGAAAAAGGGCTCTTCAGCTCAGTTGGACAATCCTGGTCAACAAATGTAAAATAAATAATAAATAAATAAATAAATATGTTACCTATATATCTATATGTATATCACACTCAACAGATGCAGATAAATCTTATATGTACTACATATGGATAGATGAGATAAACGTGTGATGGGGGTGGGAATAGACAGTTAAGGTCTACATAGCTGTCTGTATGCAGAAGGGATATATGCACATCCCATTTCTATAGTCAGATGTGGGTTCAGACATGGGATGAAAGTAGCTAAGTGTAGGAGCATGCCCAGTATGACCATCAATAGTAAGAGTGTGACTTCAGGCCAGACCTACCTGTACTCCAGTCCAGGATTTTGTGTGCTACAGTCTATTAGCTGATGAACCTCTGTAAACAGTCCAGCACCTGACTGATATAGTGGCTGAGGGATCTTCTGGTTGTGAGCTATCCTTATTAACTGAGTCATATCTAGGCTGGGTGCAGACTGTATTGGACTGAGCAGAGTTTTGCATAATATGTGAGTTACATTTTGCACAGCACTGTGATGTCCTGGTAAGTCAGTGGCAGATCAGTATGGATTAATGTGAGGAACTGCTGACAGACATTTGTCTACTGACTGCATACACTACAGAGAACCCATGCTAATGCACAAAGTGTTCTAGTCTGCACATTCTACATTTGTCTGGCCAGTGGTTCCTCCTCCCCCTTGTGCGTGCCCTTTGTCCTGCTCTGCTCCAGTCACAGGCTTTGTCTACAGTTGCTGCTCTTATGTATTTGTAGTTATGGTGTGATTGGGGTAGAAGTTGTAACATCATACACAGGGTTATGGACTGCACAACTCTGACTGTACCTGTTTAGCAGGTTGGCCAGCATTGTGCCCCATACTTTTGCTCTGGTCTTCAGATGGTTTGTGTTGCACTCTTCTTCTAAGGCTACTTTTTGGCCATACCTCTCAAACTCTTACAGCCAGACATCTTGACAGGGCCATATATCACAGTCAGACACAGGCCCAGACATGGGGACAGAATCTTAATACTGCACTTCCAAATGTAGACAGTTGGTAGATTGGTTTTGTATTAGCTTGGATTTTGTTAAGGTTATGAAGTCTGCATCTCAACTGTCTGTCATTGATGTTTTCACATCAACCTGTATTGTTTTTCCAATAGTTTGCCAGACAAATGCAATGTTATGACAAACAGAACAGATATATGAGGCATACGTGTGGACATTCTGAGAAACCCTGACATTCGTTGGGTATGGATGGTGCCCACTAACTTGTTGTGAGTACTGACACAGTTATGTGGCAGCCTTTGTATCCTGGCACTAGACTGACTTGCCACAACCTGCTGTTCTAGGAGGCACCATCTAGGATACTTAGAGCTGTGTACTGTCCATATCTGTGGCCTCCTGTCCCTCCATTGTCCAGCTTTCCTGCAGTAACAAATATTGACTTCTGGACAGCCTGTAGATCTCCTACCATAGGTTTAGCTGACATGCAAAATAGTAGGCACAGCCAGTCTTGAACCATGGACCCTGTCATCCACAGTAATGTACTTAGCCCAGTCAGCCACAACAGCCACCAGACAGTGCTATCTACTTCCTGACACTATTAACCACACACATACATAGAACATTGACCCCTGCATATTGTGGAAATGGAACATGTTAGCAAGTTAATTGGGAAAGCCCTGGGAATGTGTAGTCTGCTGTTTTTACCTTACAAACATAACTGTTACTGCAGTTCTATGGGGACACGGGTGTGCTGGGTTAGGGGACGGTCGGGGACCATACCTTTCAACTGTACAGATTTTTGCAGAATGTCCAGATGTTTGCCTCACATTTTAGGTCCATTTCTCATAACATTGTGGTTGTCTGGGAAATTACTGGCAAATCATTAAAGACTGAAGTTAGAAAGTAATGATAGACATTTGTGTTTCAAACTTCTTACCCTTTAGAGAATTCATGCTACTGCAAAACCTGTTAATCTATCAACTTTCTATGTTTGTAAGAGCAATATTTAACAATTCTGCCTGTTTTTGGGCCTTTGGCCCACATTTCTTTATGGCTTTGTACAGATTTCTTGCTCTACGAGGTTGAGAGGTATGTATGGGACTCCAATATTGACATCCATGCATCTGTCCTATGACGCCGAGGTTTGTAAGTCCCTCACATAGTGCAGTGGATTTTGGTGGCTTGGGGCCTACTGCATACTCTGGGGCAGCCAGTATTTGGCAGAGAGTTCCTGTTGTCCCACATAGTTGTCCATTCTTTGCTGCTATCCTGGTAGCCCACTCCATTCAATTGCATACATGCAGCAATACCATACATATGCTACCGCAGTCTACTACACCATTCATTTGTTGTTAAGAAGAGTGACTTACCTTGTGCCTGTAGCAGTTGAGTGGACAGTGCTTCAGGGCTGACTCTGTTGGACGCATGCAGTACACAGCCTATACATGGTAAGGTACAGGTAGTATGATGTGGCTGGCATCCTTTTTACTGTGTGTATGTGAGTCAGAGTGAGTTGTCAATCCCTGGGTCCCTAAGTTGTCAGTGTATGTGCTATGTGTTGCCTCTTTGCCAAAGCCAGGGTGTACTGGGCATCCCTACATCTGCCTACAGAGAAAGGCTCAGGGGGTTCCTCCTCTGAGTCTCCGTGTGCCTGTGGAGACCTTGGCAATGGTGGGGAGCTATTTCTCCCTTTCCTGTAATGTTCCTTCTGCAGCTGTTTCTGCAGGATCATATTGTGTAGCATGGCTGATACTATGAACATGTGTGCACATGTGGCTGGAGAGTACTGCAGGGCTCCAGCAGATAAGTCAAGACAGTGGAACTGTGACTTGAGCAGCCCAAATTCATGCTTAATGAATTTCCTAGTTTGTGCATGTGCCTTATTATGGCATTCTTCTGTTGGTGTATGCATTTCTGATGGGAGTCATCATCCACGGTTCCAGTGTGTAACCAGCATCCTCCACTAGATGGTGATGTCCCTCCTGGCAACTGCCTGGTACAGCTGTGATGTGTGCCAGATGTGGGAGTTGTAATAACTGCCAGTGCTGCCAGCACACACATTGATGATAATACCCTGGACATTGCACAGGACCTGGAAGTTGATTGAGTGATACCCCTTGCGGCTGATGTAGACTCTACCCTCCTCACTGGGTGGTGCTTTGATGTGCACATGAGTCCAGTCTATGGCGCCCAGTGCCTCTGGGTAGTGTGCTATATGGTGGAAGAGATGCATATTGCTGGTCCTCTCCTCAGGGGTGTTGGGGAAATAAATGTGCTCACTGGCATTTGTTAGCATGACATCCAGGAACTGGTGGAGTACCCTGGATGCGGGTGCCTGTGAGACCCCCATTATGTCCCCAGTAGGTCTTTGGAAAGTACCTGTAGCTAGTATTCTTAAGGCTACATATACCTTTGTTTCCATTGGGATGGGTTCCTCTCTGTTGGCTCTGGGTCTGAAGTGAGAGTGTCAGAGCTCAGTGAGTTCCTGTAGTATATCCCTGTACACCATGTAGCACTGTACTATCTCCAGCTCATGTAGCCCCTGAAAGGTTACCCTGGGCCTGAACACTCTTCTCCTCCTCAGTCTGGGCCTATTGTCAGCATCATCATCATCACTGACCTCAGCCTGTAGCGCATACAGATGCAGCAAAGCAGCAGCAGCCCCTATCATTTTGTCAGTTAAAATTCCCAAGTGTGTACTCCAATGGTGCAGAGTATGTGGGAAAAATCAGATTGAAGGGTGTATGCATACTTTATACTGGTGTGCTGCAGATGCAACCTGTGTGATTGGCTGACTATAATGCATTCCACCTGCCAGCTATATTATTGAGGGGTTTGAATGGGCCAGTGTCAGTGGAACAGGGCTTATCAGTCATTTATACTTGATTGGGTTTCCAAGGCTATTTCTTTTTATTTTTTTTTCCAGTTTCATCCACTGCTAAGCCATACGGTGCTCCATGCAAACCTGTGGAACTAGTGTAAACATTGGTCAGCAGTTTGGAACCTTTCCTGTATATGGGCATGCTTAGCTTTTCTTTAACCAGCTGAAACGTGCCATGGGGCTAAGCATACTTTAGCAGCCTTAGACACACACCCCTGCTTAGCTGTGCTTAGCTGAGTGCAAACAGGTGCTGCTAAGCTCCAATCTGCTTACATATGCCGTAATACCACCCTTTTGATGGTACCCATGTGTTCTGTCTACACCAGCGCAGTTCTAGCCCTACCACAGTTAGTACCTATAGACACAGTGGTCCTTTCTGCAAATCAGTAACCCTGGCTCATTTACATACACCTAATTGTGTATACTCTGGATACAGCAGTACACCAGGGCATCTCCTTAGCTACCACTATAACCTGCCACTGTATGACTCTGCATGCTGACCACTATAATGTAGTAACTTTGCATACCTTTATATTTCATATTTTACACATTTTATTTATTTATTTATTTTTTAAAAAAAATAGCATGTTTGCTCGCTGCTTAAATGTGGGATATGTATTAAAAAAAGATTAATTTTTCATATATTGCATTACTTTTTTGTGTTAATGGCCATAGATTTGGCCATTTGCATGGCTACTGTCACAAATACAACCTTTTATTTGGGCTGTTACAGCCCATGTTTAAATTTTATAGTCCAGTACATGGTTTGTAATTGTGTACATTTTTCTTGCAGTCAGGGCACCTACACAGATGCCTTTCTGCTTGCTGAATTGGAAAAGCACCTCATTTGCCTGGTTTTCACCAGCAGATGAGGTGATTTGCATTCCATGGACACCTCCGTGTTTGCACAGTGTCCACACACTCATGCACGCCCCCAGCCTTGTTTCCTGGATTGCTCAGTGGCAATATTCCAGGTTCAGGCTGCTACACTATTCCTACACAGAGAATTGCTTCATGTAGGGTTTATTGAATTACCCTCAGTATTTTTTCACTTACATTTTGAAAAATGATTAGGAAGGAGTGGGAGAAAGACTCAGTGTGTATTTGGATGTTTCTCCAGTAAAATTGTAGAAAATAATGACTTAATTCATTGGACTATGCAAATGGGCAGTGTAACTGACGATATTGCATGTTGGGACCATTTTTTGTAATGTATTTGTTGACTGTGTAAGCCAACTGGATAAAATGCCACTCCACCCCTCTTTTAAATATTTTTATTGCAGATTTTTGCTTATGAAGACTCTATTGAACACTAGAAACAGTAAAGGTTACAAATAAAATAAACCAAGAATGCCTATAACAAAAGAACAGTGAAGATATTTTATATGCACAATACACACACTAATTAGACAAAGTATCTCAGCACTACAACAGCAACATAATTTACTTTTTTGTGTCCCACCAGTCAACAAGTTAGTATAAAATATCTAATATGATGTTACTAGATTCAAGAGCATTTTGGAATTCAAAGTTGTGTTTGTAAATTAATTTGATTGCTTTATAATGTTTATTAATTACTTTATTAAATTCTGACTATGATAAGTTTTATTGTTTTTCTTTCAGCTTTTCCTAGTTAGGGGTCACCTTAGTGGAACTCCGGTCTGCTAATGATTGGCAGTAAATTTTTTATGGGTGCCAAGGTGCCAACTTGGCACCCAACCTTCAACAAAGGCACACCCATTCTATGCATGTCTTTTGAACACCACTCAACCATGGGGAGGACATGCAGACTCCACACAGAAGGCACTCCAGCCAAGAATCAAACGGGAGGCCCTCTTGCTGTGAGGCAACAATGCTACCACTGCATCACCATGGCTTAATTAATTTTAACATGGAAAAATGATGATAAAATGGCATAATTTGGTAGGTATACCAGGGCAAATTGCCAGTCAATAAGTGTAATGATTTATAGGGCATACTATTCCTTAGGTTCTTAAAGTATTGAAAGGACCACAAGACATGAATAATAGCATTATGTGAATTACATGCTAAACAAGCATTATTTTCTAATACTTGTTTAGCATGTAATAACACATTTATTGAGGAAGTAAAAGTATGCATCATTTACCATCATCGAGTGTGGTACAGTTTTTAAAGGGAATATATTTTACACTAATTAATATTTCTCATTTTATTACTTCAACAGATGATAATAAGGGATACTGTTTTTGCCAAATATTAGTCTTGAAATTTAATGTTTTAAAGAATAGTGTATATGCAAGTGATGTTGATTTTGAAGGTTAATGTGCTAAACTAAATTTTTGAAAATGTTCAACTTTATAATGTTCTAGTCCAAGAACTTTGTAGGTTTGGGATGGATTTTTGTTCAAATTTTGAATAACTCCCCAGGCTAAACAACTCTTTTTTTTTTTTTGCAAAGGAAAAGGAGTGAGCTCAATCATTGTGTTATTCAGTTGAATATTTAGATTTTTGTGAATCCTTTAGAATAAATCTGATATTAGTTCTAAATCAAGAATTGTCATAGTTTATTACAGTGATCAATATTTTGTTTTATTGTCTTATCAATTCAAAATGTTTTACATTCTCTGTTTTTGACCAAAAGGTAAAGCTTTGATATTGCAGATGTGAGTTTTTATATGTTGGTCCCATATGTGTACCCATGCTGGAGACCGATTATTTGAACAAGATCCACATTTACCACTTTAAGCAGTCTATAGGATCTTATAGTTAAATAATAAGCAGGAAATCAGGTAGGTCAGGGTCTATATTATATTAGCAAATGCGATACAATTGACCCAAACACTCCAAAGATGCAAAATGTCAAACACACGGATCAGCGATTTTTTTCCCAGGGAAAAAAAATGTCATTCCGTAAAAAAAAAAACACAAAATAAAGTGGGTGCCTCTGCCTCCCACAGCCCCCTACTTAAATATACCAACTCCAAGATTGCACCACAGTGGAGGAAATGGCAAAGTCCTGAAAATGGCCCAGTGATTTATTTTCCCCTAGGAAAAAAAATTGTTGTTCCGTGCTTTTGCCATTTTGCCATTTCACATAAACATGTTAGACGAAACAGTGTTTGAAACTTTAAGCATTCACTTAAATGATAGGAATCCGGTAGGTCATGTCCCCCCCCCCCCATTTTATTTAGATAAGTTAGCCTATTGTATGAAATTCTGAAACATCCAGGATTCCACATAACTTTTGAAAGAGTTGAGGTTATTCTTTTAGAAAGTTTTAAGGGGGTATTGTGAATTGTTGAAGTAAAATAAAATAAGTCTGGAAAAATGTTTATTTTTATAATTGTTATTTGGGATATAACTAACTGAAAAAATGGATTGACCTCTTTGGATATCAGTTTGGAAACTGTTACCATTTTCATGGGAGACATGCTTAGACTCATACTGTAGGTGAGTGAAGGTGCAAAGAATCAACAATTGTAACCTACATACAGGAAACTAATTAAAAGCTCAGAGCTTTTGTACTGTGCTAACTTCCTGATTAAGTTACTGTGGCATTTAAACAGTCCATTGTGGCAATGCTGTGGGTGTGGATGAGCCCCAGTTAAAAACACCAACGGTGCTGGATATTCATCTATTATGGTTGGGCTACTCTGAACATTTATTTGAAATTGATGCAGTTTTCAATACAGTGATTGATGTTTTGCAACAATCATTTACATCTCCCCTCTCTGTAGTTTACAATATCCAGTCCACACAATTGCAGCTGTCAGAAATAGCTCTTTTTCATAGCAATAGTCCAAGTTATATCTATTCTGCTTGCAACAATTGCTTACAAAACATTTTCTTTTCTTTTAGTGTGCACATTTTTAAGAAAGGATTTAAAAATGATGTCTCTATAATTTAGTGCTTGTTGAATAAGTTTTGGCCTCATTCCTGTAACTACACCTTCATTATTTCACACACAAACTTTATTATCATACCAGTTAATAACACAAACATGAATAGGTACATCAAGCAAGTAAATATTTAACATATTAAACAGTCCATTTACTTTATTCCAGACAGTGCAAAAATCTCATTTTGTTCATATTTAATCTTTAAAAATATCTGCCAAAATAAATCCCATTTCTTTTACCGAATTTATGACAGGATTTATGTAAGAACCAACTTCTCAAAAGGAACCAATAAAAGGGTAAGAACCATGCCATCATGATAACATGTCAGTGTACCCAAAACAAGGAAGCCACTTGTTTAAATAAGTTGTCCCTGTTGTACATTTGCTCTCTATACTTATAATTTCATTCATGGTTGTGACTAACAGATATGCATCGGAGGATGTCATACTCTTCCACTTTATTGTAATTAACTTTTAGCCACTTTCATAACCAGATATAAGATTTTATTCTCTTTCATTTTTAAGATGTGTCTCTCATTCATGCCTTACAATAACAATGTATTAGAGCTACTGCCTGCTCAATTAACGCACTCATTAAGTCTATTTCTTTGAAACAAATTAGAACCTAGCAATCCCAAAATATGTGTCTTGGACTTTCTGATTGTCATCATTTCTACAACAGTGATCTGTTGCCTGTGAGTATATATGCTGCATTTTGACAGCGTACAAATACCAAAGTAGACAATTCCATGAAGAAAAAAAAAAGATTCCTTTCCCTTGTGACATGCGTGGTAACATACAGCCTTCCATGTCTCCGAATATTTCACTAGCCATATTAGCAGCCCATGCATCTTTCCATTTTAAAGTGATATCTAATCATAACTAAGCCAGCCCTTTATAGCACCTGCTTAATAAACCTCTAACCATAAAATGTTCCCCTAACCTGAAACAAAAAGGTAACTATTTCTGGCCCAGTATCTTACTGCTGCTTAAAAATATTTAATGTTCTTGCGACCATTGCAATAAAGCTATCGTGCTTCCATTCACAATCTCCTCTCTGCCCAATTTCACTTTTTACATGCCTTCCATCTACCCCAACTAATTCATTTTCCAATAACCTGTAGAACTCTTCATGTTGTTTTGAAAGTTTTAAAAATGCTATTATCATTGATTTATTACTTTATTTTGTAAAAGAATATGTTGTGCCACTGCCTGTTGTGTAATATTTTATGTTTAAGGGAAGGGAAATATTTTGAGGGGTTATGCTTAAAACATCATTAGTCAAGGCACTAATTGTTGATGTAATAAAGAGTGCACAGATTTTAGTTCCACTTCCAACCAGGAGCCAGTGGAACAGCAAAGGAAGAGGTCGGCAGAGCCAGTCCCAAATAAGGGGAAGAAGTACAACCAGGCACAAAAGGAAGCAAACGGACAATATGGCGAGTCCTTACACCAAAAGAAAGTGTTTTTAAGCAACCAAAGTTAGTTGTAAATTTGTCACAGTATTCTTTAACACATAATAAACTCAAGGTTTTAGAAAAGGACTGTCATTTATTCCTACAATGGACTCTGACATCACTGAAGTAGTCTTAGATATTAAAATGTTCACCAGAAACCTTATGTTGAAATTGATGTTTTCTAACAATAGTATGAGTAATGAATTTGTGTTTAGCAAACCTAGTTGTTTTATACCTAATATGAATCCACTGATTTCTGCATTTGAAAAAAATATGCATTGATGAAGCTCATAAGAAATTTAATGAACAAGAAATGTTAGATAATAAAAACAAATGGCATAATTTATCTAGGGATGAATATGTTGCCCTGAAAAAATTAAGAACCAATAATTCCATCATGATACGTCCTGTGGATAAAGGGGGACCCATAGTGATTCTTGATAAGGATGATTATGATAAAAGAATGTTCCTTCTCCTAAGTGATAGAACTTTTTATATACCTATCACTTTTCTAAAAGTTAATAAAATGATTAAATACATTCATGAACAGTTAAAGCTCTTGGTAGACAATAATATTATAGATGAGAAACTTTTTCAATATCTTTTTATTGCTAAACCTACAATCCCAATAATACAAGGGCTACCCAAACTACATAAAAGCTTAGACAATCCTCCAATGAGACCAATAGTGTCTGGTAGGAATTGGTGCACAGAGGCAATTTCCATTTATTTAGAAAAAACTTTGAGAAGCCTTATTAATACTTCAGAACATATCCTTAGGGATACTGAACAATTTGTTAGAGATCTAGTTAAATTTCAGGAATTTGATATGAGTAAACAGACATTATTGGTCACATTTGATGTTGTCTCATTATTTACAGTGATATCTAATGAATATGGAATAAAGAATATAGATGATTTAATGTATAGTAATGGTAACTATGACTGTAACAAGATAGACTTGACATGCAAGTTATTAAACCTTGTTCTGGAGAATTATGTTTTCATATATAAAGATAAGGTCTTTTGGCAAATCCAGGGTGTTGCTATGGGAATGTATTGTGCGGATAGTTATGCCAATGCTGTAATGTTGAAATGGGAGAAGGAATTTCTGATGAAAGATTAATTTGTAAATGATGTATTATTTTACCGTAGATTTGTAGATGACCTTTTTATGATATGGAATGGCTCTATTGAAAAGTTGCAATTGTTTAATGATTATATTAATAACTCTACAAGCTTTCTTAAGTTTACTCTGAATTATTCAGATAAGGAAGTAAGCTTTTTAGATGTTTCTATTATGCGGGCCACAAATGGTGACCTGAATATTAAAATGTATAAGAAAGAATGCCATGTTAATAATCTCCTTAGGAGGGATAGCATGCACCCTCAGTTCATTTTTAAAAATGTAGCTCAAAATCAAGTTTACAGAGCTTCCAGGCATAATGCTATGGATGAAGCATTTGTAACACAGCTAACCTCAGTAGAAACTGATCTATTAGAGAGATGTTATGATAGGAAATTAATTGATTCTAGTATCAATGCAGTAAAGAATGTGAGACACACTAGAGCCAAACCCTAAGTTTCTAAACAAATAGAAAGTAGTATTAATGATCAGGTCAGAAAAATACAAACACTCAAACCATGTTTCAGTTATTCAAGAGACATAAGGTGTTATACTGATATTATTAATAAGCATTGGAATATTTTAACTTCGGATAAGCAAATAAATAAATTGATAGGTGCTTCTCCAGAATTCATTTTTAGAAATAAAAAAATCTTTAAAAAGACAATTATGTGGCCCCAGAGACACTGACTTACGAAACAAAGACAAAGGAACCAGACCATGTTTTAAATGCCAATTTTGTAAATATATAAATGCAGACAGTGTATTTGTGCATCCAGATACAGGCAGATGTTTTAATTTTAATGTTAGTGCTAGATGTGATTCTTCACATTTAGTTTATCTAGCTACATGTAAAATATGTAATAAGTTTTACATAGCTAAAACGGATAGATTATTAAAAGATAGAATCAGAGAGCACATTTATAAATGCAATTTCAGTAAATACCATAGTCTATAAAACACATACATAAATATGCAGTCAATAATTCAACAACTAAATATCTACGTAGGGCTCTGTTTTTTAAGAAAAGTTTCAATGGCACATGGTCATTCAGGCCATGTCCATAGTCAGCTCTCAGTTTAACTATCCATTTTAGTTGCAGATTCTCTGTTTGTATCTTAGTGTCACCACCCCTTATGTTTTCAAAATACCTGTTTATCACTCTAAAAGTAAATTGATGCTCTATACTAGTTTCTTTTGTGCATTTAGCTAGAGCATTAAAGGAACTTCCCTTTTTAATATGATATGATATATATATATATATATATATATATATATATATATATATATATATGGGAAATATTTATATATATTATTTATGGCTTCATATATATCATGAAAATATGGATAGGAGTTTTTATAAAGTTGACATTTTAATTTTATTTTTATTTTAAAGTATTGTATACCTTTAAGTTCTTTATTAGTTAATTGAGAGATGCATAGTATAAATATGGGTGTGTTGTTAGTTCTTGTATACACTTGAAGAAGCCAATTGGTGAAAGCGCTTGTGTGTGACCTGTGAATAAAGCTTTTTGGAAGAGACCTGCAGCCTGCCTCTATTCATTTACATCATTAGTTTTATCTTCTGTACTCTGAGGTACCTGGTTATCCTAGTGACTTTATTTTGTTTCTGTGACAGATTTTAGTTTGTTCTGAATTTTTTGCATAACTAAAGTCATTAGTATAAGTATATGTGGGGGGATTCAGTAATTCTCCATGTAAGACTAACTATGTCTAACTTGGAAACGGCCGCCTAAGAGCATGATGTCAGCATGCCATGCATCTTCATGAGGGCATGCTGACTCAACTCTAAGGCTAACACGGACCGTGAAGGAGTGAAGGGGGCATGTCAGACTGCCGAGCAGTCCCAATATCTATGCCCCTGCAATTGCCTAAATATGCAAATATCAGCAGATATGAGCGAGTCCGCTCAAATGTGTATACCCCCAACACTACACTCCCCCACATCCAAACCCCCTGTAAAAATGAAATAAAATGTAAAACAATTTTTTTATTATTCCCAAAATAGCTGCCCGTATTTGCATGTGTGTACGTGGGTGTGCCCATTGTTTAGTTACAGTAAGCAGTTTAGACATCGAAGAGGATAATAAACTATTAATATGCAAATTAAGCCAAATAGCAATAGCGTAGTGGTAGAGCCTTCACACAAAGAGGAGGCATTCCCGGTTTGAGTCCCGCCACTCCCCTTTCCATTTTCAGTAGGAAATCTGTGCATATAAATAATTCCTGACATTTACCTTTTAAATTTTATTAAAATGCACTGAAATGGCCTATGTAGTAGTGAACGATATTTTAAATATATATAAGAAGGTGAAACGGTCATGCATACTAATGAATGCATAAGTAACCTATCTTAAGCAATGTGAAACACTGCTAAGCAATATTTACCAGTATTAAGCAAATTTAAGAATAATTGACCATAGCTTAGCATTGCTTTAACTAGCGCAATGGCTTTGTGCGTAGCTGCACATCGCGCCAACTTGCGCATACAAAATATGTTTGCTCGGAGCTGCGCAACGCGCCAACTAGAGCAATGTTGGGCAACGTCGGGCAACATAGAGCAAGGTAGAGCAATGTTGGGCAAAGTAGAGCAATGTCGGCTAAACATAGCCACACCTCCTAGCCGGTCAGGCCAGTAGTAAAATAAAAAGCAATGACAGGCTTCGAACCCGGGATACTGTGCATCATAACCAAAGTACAGAACCACTAAGCCATGACAGCTGAGCATAAACATGCACTGTTAACATACATATACTTATAAATGTAAGTTTAACCATTGCTAAGCAGGTTTGCTGTTAGCTGAGAATTTTCAAAAATGGCCAATCACAAATAAATGCAGGAAATGAGGCATATTTAAGCTCCATAGTCAGGAATACTCACCATAACTGATTGTAGCTCCCATTTGCAGTCAGAATGGCAGGTACTGGAGAGGGTACTTGCTTTTGGGGGATCGAGGAGTCAAAATACATGGTTTGGCTCCTAGTCCACCATCATGAGCCAAGACTCCTGCAGGGTCAGTTCCAAGGGATGGAGTACAAAGCAGATGCTTGGAGCCAGTTAGCTCATGATCTCACCAGTGCCACAGGCATCCCTCGGACTGGTGAACAGGTCCATCACCACCATGCAGACCTGAAGAGATGGAAGCAGGACCTACTGAACCGATGGATACAGGAGGTCAGTGACAGTCAAGATGCTACACTACTGAGTAGGTAGCCATGGAATGAAGTTTGTAAGAAATATTATTGTAGTCTATATAATGGATAGGTATGTCTCAATATCCCTTCATTTACTTCACAGCTGCAGGTGTCCGTGCTGCGAATCAGCAAGCCTATGCAGATAGGCTGCTAAGGCTGCGCCACCAGGCAGGTTAGTAATTATTCTGCATGTACTGTTATATAAAATAAGTGAGAGAGCCTGAAAAGAAGTGTTGTAGCACAATAATAAAGCCATAAAATGCCCTGAATAATTCCTCTGCATGTACTGTTATATAAAATAAGTGTGAGAGCCAGAACAAGAGTGTTGTAACCCATTAATAAAGATAAAATAAGTCCTGAATAATATCTCTGCATGTACTGTTATATAAAATAAGTGAGCGAGTCTGAAAAAGAGCGTTGTAACCTATTAATAAAGGTATAATACATCTTGAATAAATCTTCTGCATGCACTGTAATATTAAATAAATGAGAGAGCCTCTAGAAAAGTGTGTAATGTAATTAATAAAGGTATAATACCTGGAGTGTGTCCGTGTCACTTACTTTGAAATGTTGTTGTACTCTTGCAGTATCTAAATGGTACTGTTGTAGTAAGCGCTGTAAACCCACAGTTGGGCAGTCCCATATAAAGTGGATGAAGGTAATGCCAGTAGCTGTGAAGCATATATACAGTCCTCAACAGCTGGTTAATGGCTGGCATGCATAGGTAAATCTGGCACATGAGTAGCTTGTTAATGTGTTCCTCAGAAATGTGAGTGTGCTGCTAGAAATGTAAGGGGCTGTAGAAATATAACTGAAAATGTCACGTGAACACATCCAGATATGTAGATATATAAATATAAATAAAATAAATAAATACATAGCAGTAACATCTGCATCCTGGACAGTTAGTATGTCAGATATAGGTCAGGTATATAATGAACTAGCCAAACCCATTACACAACCTAATGCATGTTGCCTAGTGTAATAATACATCTAGGGGATATACACCTGCAGTCAATAGGAATGTAGTGTAAACTATAAGTACATATAAGATGTTAATGGAGGTATCTTTTTACACCCTACTGTATGTGCATAAACAATGCAATTCCACACCTCAATGGGTATGTGTAATCTCAAAACATTTGTTGGGACATATGTCCTATTGTTCTATAAATATTTGCATTTACTTTGATGCATGTGCCCTGTTCAAACACCACAATCTTGGTGGTCTGTTGCCACCAATCATTCCTGAATGCTGTTGGAATGTGCACTGTCGTTCAATATATGCATGTGTTATGCTTGCTGTTCAACTGTTGTAACCCTGGTGTGTTCGGTTAATGGGAATATTACTGCATGCTGTTGCAACTAATTTGGAATGCTGTTGTCTATGTTGTCATTAAATACAGCTAAACACAGAACATATGGGAAGGCCAGTCCCAGCGGACCCACCTGTCCCTCCTCAGCTGGCGATTGCACCTGGCACAAGCAGGTCTGGTGCCCAGCCCAGGCCCCCCTCCTCTGTTGGTCCTGTGCCACCTTCGGGTGGAAGCGCTGCAGGGGATGGGGCTCTTCCCCCCCATGCAAGTGTGGTGGAGAAGGGCCACTTGTCACCCTCCGAAGGGTCCGGGCTGTGGTGTGTAGGGAGATCCAGCATTCAGCCGCTGATCCCCTATGCCAGCTCGAGGCAAGAGTGGCGTGACTCACGGGTGAGCCTGCCCCTCCTACACAGCCCCCAAGCACAGCCACCCTCCGGGCTGTGAAGGTGCAGTGGTGACTGCCCATGGGTGGGGATCTCAGTCCCACTGTTACCATCTGTGGGCTCATAGGCTTGTGATTTCCAAGCATCCTTCCCCGTCAATTGTGTTCACCACCCCATGTGTCATATTCTGCCCCTGTATGTGCCTTGTTTGTCTTGTCTGTTTACCTCTCCAACCCACCTCCCACAACATACCTACTTCCCCTACCTCACATTCCACTCTCACCTGAAAAAAAAAATGGGCAATCTGGTCCCGCAAAAAAATCACGCCCCATACATAGATGCCCATTTTGCGCACATGTCCGCTGGACATGTACACTGATAATTATAATTAGCAGTACAACATACTTCATTGTCCTCACCCCTCTCTCAGGGGTGGAAGGTTTCAAATTTCACTCCAAATTTCTAACATATGCACAGCTGTTGCTGGTAAAGAAATGGGCAGCTATGGACCTTCCCTACACCCATCCTGCACATCTCGAGCTGGTTTCCCTACTGTCTTTCCCTCTTTGTGCCCCCTTTTTCACCACTTTCCTATCTGCCCATTTTCTTTTCTTTCAAAGAAATTAGCGCGGGGGTTAGCGGGAGTAAGCACTTTTAAGCAGTAGTTAGCAGGGGTGCGCGAGTGTGTGCTTGTGTGCGCTTAGCTAAGCATCGCTAAGCATCATGCAAACTCATGCAAACCTGCTTACAACTGCTTAAAAGTGCCTTAGTCACTCTGCATGGCAGGGCCCTTGTTCTGCTGAGCAGCAAAATAAAAAAACTCTGTCAGTCTCGAACCCCAGACCTTGGACACACTATACTGCATGAAGTGCCACTAAGCCACAGTAGACATACAACAAGTTAGTGCTGTAATAAATATATCATGCATTACAACGAGTGAATGTAAAGGGAAAAGAGTAATGCCAAAACACAAATCTTGTTCTGTGTATCTTTACCAGCAGTTGTTGTGGAATTGCATGACATGACTATGAAAAGAGAACCAGCCATTCTAGCAGGAAATAATGTTACAGTAGCACTTTACAAACCCCACACAATATCAGAGCAGGATAAACACTGGCATCTTTGAATAGGACAGAGGCCATACTTCCCAACTGTGACTCCTTTTCAGGGATGTCCCTGATTCGTAAACAAATGTTAGCTGTGTCCCTCTGAATCTCTTTGAAAAGTACAGACGTTAGGCAGAAGAGTGGTGAATTACACTTAATGAACAACGTCAATAAGTAAGAGTAGACACTGCTTGCACATCAGAAAAGGTGTATTAATACATATGCTCTGATTCTCTCACAGTCTCAGCTTAATGTCTGTAATATATCACAGGTGTACCTCACTTATATGTACCTTTCCCTGAGGCAGTTCAAATATATATATCTGAGTGTATTAGAGGCCTGGCAGAGGCAGAAAAACACAGGCATATCAGCTTTTCTGCTGTTACACACTCTGCAAATAGCTTTCGAAGGAGATCCACAAGCATACCCTTATGTAGGAGTACAACGCAGAAATATCAAAGGATGTAGCCATGTACTGGTAGCAACCAACTGTGACAATGCCATTGTTCCACTGTTGAAAAGACCAGTGTGGTGCACAGACAAAGAATAATAGGCTAACCTCTGGCTACCATCTGGATATGTCCACAAGTGGGAGCTACGCAGACAGACTACTTGCCTTGATAGTCTAACAGGTACACAGCAACCCTGTATGTTCAGCAAGATAAACATCACAAAATAATAAATAATGCTCTCTGTACTTCTGCACCCCTACCCAAGAGTACAATATACCTGTGTATTCAGGCTCTACCAAGGATGTAGGTAGGCATACTCAGTACTGAAATCTGTCCAGTTGTCTTGAGCAGCCTGTGCTAATGTCAACACAAAAAAACCCACAAATTGTTCAGAAGTGAATAAATTAATATTTACAGTATAGTAGTTCACAAACTGTTCATGTGCCAGAAGAATACATTGCAATAACTATTTTTGTATGGCAGTTAATTGTCTAATTAGAAAAGAAAGTACATACTCCCATGTATCTTGTGTTAGCATTTGGAGTGGTGAGTAAAATTCTACACTGACAAGTGTCTACTGGAAGCAGCAACATTCAGGTTTGAGTACAACATGCAAATCACTGGCTACAACCCTAGCTTCAGATATAAGAAGTATACCAACCTTCTGACTGACACAACGGTGTCCACAGCAAACAAGCATGGGCCCCACTTTGGAAAGCTGAAAGGGCTATGCCTACCTAACTTAGCATTTTATAGCAGTGGGCTGCAATTACCACACAGCAGGCTGCATGCAATTATTAAATGGTGGGCATGAATTGGTGCAGAGGCCATCACATGCACATGTGCAGATACCTAGAAAAGCAGGCTGTACTTGCTGTCCACACATGCAATAATATCATTGCAGCAACAGAGAGAGAGCGAGAGCGAGAGAGAGACACAGACAAAGACAAAGACAAAGAGACAGAAACAGACAGACACAGAAAAAGAAAGAGCAACATCAACAGACAGAGAACCCCCCCCAAAAAAAAACACAAAAAAAAAAAATAATTACAAAAAAAACCTTTAAAAACAGATGGAACAGAGAAATACAAAGGAAAGGTATGTAACACATATGTATTTGCTGGCATATAGTAGATGTTTTTGAAGAGTACTCTGCATACTGTGAATCATCCATATGTGGCAGCAGTACATATCTATATGTATCTGTACATGTGCATAGGGCAAGGGACATACTTCAACTGTTTGTGAAGGGTGGATATATATATATGTTGCTGAAGGTTGTTATGTGCATATTTCTATGTAAGTTGTAGTCTGTGGCAAAGAAAACAGCATGCAGTGCTGGTATATGACATGTGGTGGTTAAACGCTGTGGGTATGATTTGTCAGTTTTGCAGTGTTGCAGCCAGTGAGGCCTGCTAAAGCTACATGGGCTGAGGACACCTTCAATGCATTCTGCACAACACTGTGCAATATTATTACATAAATGTATATCTCACAACTGTCGCACAATTGATATTCCCACCATGAAAAGTGGACTGTATATGTGCCTATATGTACAGCAATGGGTGTTTATATGTATGTGTGTATGTATGTATATATATATATATATATATATATATATATATAGAGAGAGAGAGAGAGAGAGAGACGGGGTCATACTTCCTGCGACAGGTGCCTGGTGACCAAGGCATGGATTGAAGCTCAGTGTTGACACTGCAGTGCCATCCCTCCTTGCCAAAACACTGTACCCATTAACTACCACATAGGTGGTAGTCTACCTAACACTGAAGGTGTGATAAGGGAACATGGGACACAGGTGGACAGTAGCCTCCCTTTGATAATCACAGTGCCACACTAGTCATGTAATCTGTCTACGTATATACGTCATCACAAAAGGTGTGTCATCCAGGGAAATATATGTCAGTGTTCTCCTCTACTCATCACACTTAAAACCCATTATAGAGTACAATGCCCCATGTGGTATGTACCTCACATGACAACTACAGCAACTGGAAAGGCCACAGACATACCTCACAAAGAGTAATACCGGCCTCAAACAGATGCACTATGCAGACCGACTCACAAAACCACAGCTAGACTGTGTTGCATACCGCCTACCCAGAGGTGATCTCTGCTTAACATACAGAGTTATGTCACACCCATAGCTGTTGGACATCCTCCACATAAACATATTACAATCTCTCCAAGCTACACACTCTAGGGTCCTAAATCTTGACAGCTCACTAAACAGCACATGCTAGAGGGATAGATTCCTATCTCAGAGACATGCCATACTCTGGAGCAAACCACCTATCAATAGCAAACAAAGCTCCTCATTAGCAGTTGTCATAAATACTCCTGATGATTGTTTGGGAGATAGGAAATACACCCTGGGAATCACCTCGGTGGCTCTGGTTGACAGGGGCAAGTGAAATTAAATTACATGTGTGTCAAAGGCCAGGGTAGCATATGGCTAGGCTGCAGTAGGCCCTAGGGCCAATAGAGTATTACCTACCTATGACACGATGCACACACACATGTACTTAGTGCAATAATTGCTATGTGAGGTTGACTGAGTGTGATGTTGAATGTGTTGGTGAATGTGTGCAAGGTCTGTAAAGGTGTGATAGCTTAGTGTGAAATTGTGTCTGTGGTACTGCTGGCGAATCAAACTCCCGTATGAACTGTAGTACTACCTGAAGCTGTAGGCCTAAACAGCACAGTATGGTGTATGTTCACATTGCTTGGAAACACTGTTTTGTGTGTTCCCTGTAGTCCTCACAGATTGCAAACCTCAGGCATAAGGTTTTATAAGTAGTGACACACAGTACTGTATGGTACACAGGTAAAGCTCATCTGTGTTGGCATACATTTCTGTGTTGTATGTATGTCTGATGTGTGTGTAATTATGCCTGTACCATGCCCTCAATCATATGTGTGTTACAGGGTATACGTGTGTATCTAGCAACATGTATAGTCTAGTACAGCAGTATGCCACCTATATTATTAACAACTGTGAACATATGTTAGGCAGGGGTTTGGCATCAATGACTAGGGTGGTATACTGGAAATACTGTAACTGTACTGTACATTCATTGCAATGGATGACATCTGTCTTTCTGCATTAGCTTGATATATGCCTCCTCTGGCTAGGTGGTGCATTGTGTCACATACAGTGTGCCATGTACTGATGTATAGTCTTACATACTGGCTTCTCTTTGCTGCTGTGCAGAACATGGTTTGATATATAGAGCATGCCAGGCATTGTCAGCCAGTTGTGGCCTGAACACTGATATGTGGTATTGAACGTGTGTATCCTCTGACAGCCAATCGGATGCTATATATGGCAGTTAATTGATATCTGTACTTTAGAATGTTAAGTGTGCCACATGACTTGCTCACACATATTGTTTAATTGTCTTCCAGGGTCATGGCCAACAGTCGAAGCCCGTGTTATACAGCTGCAGAGGAACAGGAAATACACAGCAGCCTGGTGCAGCACTACAGCCTGCTGTTCTTTAGAACCAGCCACAACCAGCATGAGTGGACTGCACTATGGCAAGATCTTGTTCATCCAGTAAATGGCATAGGCATGCATAACCAGACATATGAGCAGGTACGCCATCACTGCAGTGATTTAATTAGACATGTCCGGCAGCGTGCATCTGATATCCATAGACAGCAGCTTGCCACAGGTGGTGGGGTAGCCATTCATCCCCCCCTCACCAGAGTGGAGGAACTGGTCCTAAGCGTGGTGGCTCCTGGCCAACAACAGGAACAGCAACATACATGTGTCATCATGGAGGCCGGAGCCGCCCAGCATGTTGACATGGAGCGTGCAGGTAACATGCCATATCTGTAGACTACTGTTACCTGTATTGGTATATTATGCATATGTGAGATGTGTACTATGTGTTTAGCAGTTGTGCTGCCTAGTGTTGTGCAATACTGATATTTTGAATATAATGTATATGCCTGTGAAAGTTGACTGTTGTTCTACTGTAGTTTAGCAAACTCACAATAGCAATGCCACAGTAGTGGCCACTGACAAACTGTCTCATATTCTTGTAGGTCCCTCTGGTGTGACAGCAAGGCAGCCAATCCATGCTGGTGAGTGTGTTATAAATTTAATGTTGCTAATGAAATGTGCATGTCATAGATGAGGTGTAGGCCATGTACACGTAACACACCTACGCATAATGCATGCTGTGCATGTTTGCTGTGAGACTATGCACATCTCAGTAATGTCAGTAGCTGCCTCAATCACATGCAATACACAGAGCATCACACACAATTGTGGCAACACCGTACTGGACATTGGATAGGCATAGTTGATACACATGTAAACAACATACACAACTTTGTCATACGCAGTACACCTTAACATGCTACACATGGCGTATACAGACACCCGCTGTAAGGTCACACTTCAGTATCCCACATGTCATCCACACAGCACACATAATATACCTGAGGGGTAGATGCCTATCATGGGGCTGTGCGACACCCTTCAACAAATAACACATTCATGTTAGGCAATGCTCCCTACTGGGCACCTTACAAACCCATGTAACAAGTGGCTGTGTAATTGTGAATGTAGCCACGGTACTGCAGTTCAGGTACAGCATGCTAGGTGGCAGTCTGGCACACATTAATAGCCTTGAGTGACCACATGATACATGATGGTGATGGCTCATGGTACTACACCCCATCCAGTTACAGTGACCACAGTACTACACATAGCAGTCATTGCTATGCACCTCAATGTTGTGTGTGTGCAAACATATGCACCTATACACAATATGCATAGCAATCACCATTTGTGTATGTTTTGTAATGCTATTGAGTGTATAGGTCACATGACACACATTGGGTATGTGTGATGTTTAATGTTGCAGTCATGTTGTAGCATGCCATGTCATGGCTGGCACTGGCATGTCCACAATATGTCCTACACTCACCACAACCACTATACAATGGCCATGTTGAGCAATGGTATTGCATCACATATACATGCACTACTCATCCTGTGTGTATACATAGAATGCATGTGCTAAACCTGTGTCCACAATTATCTGCTACAGACACAGACACTGTAATCAGAAATGGATATCTATGTGACACACAGATACACATCCAGCCATGGTATGTATACCTGTGAATGATGGTGCACAAGACATTACAGAGCTTTTAATACTTGCACAGCAATGTTGTGCCCATGTACACATTGTGTTCCAGGGTGAGGCCAATCACTAAACAACAACACACATGCATCAAAGCCATGTATACTGTTATGAACAAGGGCTGTCTACACTCGCACTGCATGGTCTTGAGCAACAGATTTTCTGCATGCTGACACGTGTGATATGACTGTTTGCCTTGTGATACTGTAACCCACCTTCAAACACTATTGAGTATGTTTTGGATTGCTGGTGGTCTGTGTGGGTATCTGCAGTAGTGAAGAGTGTATTTGTGTGCATGTGTGCATGTGTGCATGTGTGCAGACATCATGTACAGGTCATAAAGTGTGTTTCCTGTGTTCCTCCCACAGGTGCTGTGTTAGGGCTGATTCACTGCAGCAGGGAAACTGATGTCACTGCGCCACATATTAATAATGAAGATAGGTGCATTGAGGCACAGGTGTATTTGCCAGGGTCTGTTGTTGGGCCACAAATCGACAGTACACAACTGTCCACCCCATCCATGCACACAGTCATACTGCCAATATATCAATCACCAATGGCCTTAGGTGAGGGACAGCATACAGTCGGCATTGGCCAGGACAGTGTGGTATCTATAGCACATGCATCCCCTTACAGCAGCCATACCCAGATGTCTGGAAGGGTACCACATAGGCAGATGTCCAGGGGTTCTTGTAGGAGTACTGCTGCTCCTCATGCCCCTGGCAGACATGCCACAGGACTTACTACCTCATGCATGTTCCAGGCTGTCATGGAGGTGCAGCCATGTATGGAACAGTACACCAGACAGGGACTAAGGGCACAGAGGCAACATAACACCACTGTACTTGAGAGTATCCATGACCTAGCAGGTGCCATCCACAATTACACTGAGGTCACTGATAGACATTGGGAAGAGACATTAGATATCCTATGCAATGTCATGTCCATGTGGGGATGTCGACGTGGATGTATGCCAGCAACATCAGCAGCTGGCAGTTGCCGCAGATGTCCCTCAAGCCACAGCTGCTCCCATAGAGCCAGTACCAGCCCCATCAATGTTGGGGGTGGGCTGTACATAGAACGTCCTAGAAGACCATGTGCAGGTGGCTCTGGACAATCCCAGCAGGGACCTGTGTACAGTGTACAACCATCCACCTCTGGGGATAGTACCCAGTCTGGCTTAGTACCTGGTACTGTCAGTAGCACCCCTGCCAGGCACAGGTATTGTATCCATGGCCAGAGACGGTGATCTGTAAAGCCTCGCAGGTACAGTCTGTGGCTGTTCCACATATACCCGTATATGGCAGCCACATGGTGGAACGGTGTGCATGCAAACACACACACATACTCCGTACACATAGGGCTAACACATACCCACACACATTACAACAACATTGGCCCATTACAGTATTCTTGCCCCTTACACACACACACACACACACACACACACACACACACACACACACACACACACACACACACACATACATGTTGATTGGATGGCTCACTATAGGCCTCTGGCAAACCAACAATACACCCTGTGCATATGATGAAACCTGTGCCACCTCCTGTCATCTGTAACACCGATGCAGGAACAGGCTACCATGGTGCTGATGCACAGGGTGTCTATATAGCAGTATAGCAATATTAGCATGTTGTCAGTAGTACAGTGTAATGATATGCTTGAAGGTGTAGCTGAGCAGGCATGATGCATTAAAGCTATGATTGTCATTGTAGTGTTGTTTACACCATTGTTGTATCCAATTGTTTATTGTCTGACCATGTGCCACTTGGCTGATGTCATGTGTTAGAGAGTGGACAGTATGTGTGGGATGTGTGTAGCACAAATTTGCAGGTGTACAGTTGTGAACATGGTGGAGGTGTACTGTCTGCATGTACGTGCATAGTGGACACATGGCCAGGGTGACATGCTCTGTGTTACACAGTAACACTCCATAGTTTCTATTGGTGGCCAGTATGCATTGTACTACACACATTCCAGAATCTGACTACACATGTGTGTATGACATGGTTTAACACTGTGCTGTGGTTGATACTGTTACTATCTGTCATTGTTTTGCATTGTGGTACTATACATCACTTCAACAGCCTGACCATAACCAATCGTTAGATGATGTCTAAACAACCGACACACAGATGTAGGACACACTGCAACATTTGGATTCTTCAGGTACTATACAATGGCAGTAACCACTGGTATTCACCTGCACCCATTAATGACACCACTCCTGTTTGGCATATAGCTCTCTTAGGTACAAGCAATCACAGTAGGGATATGTCCGTCCATGTCTGGTAATGCATACTGTGGCCTATAATGCATTCTCCAGATGATATGCACATCCTCCACAAGGGTATCATACAGACAGATGCCTGTTGTCAAACACATGCTGTAAAGCTATAAGCCAAACTAAGCATAGCCATCCACCTTTATGGAACATATTATCCCCACAGTACCACATAGGTAGTAGCCACCAACAGGATGAACAGGTACCGATGTGTACATGCAACCAAGTGTTATGTCATCTTTCCTTTGTTTATCACATTTCCAAAGGTATTTTGGAATCCCTTGGTGGATCACATAAGCAATAAGGGCTCTGCATGCATATCCACATAGGTTGTTCTACACCTGTTATGAATAGTCATCATTGACAGACATTGTTGCGTTTGAACAGATCTGACATATTCCTTGGCCATAGACCCTCACTTACACATTCCAATAGGAACCGTAATGACTTTGTGTGACACAGATGACCTAGGCCAGGGATCACTGCAGTGGCTGGGCTTGTCACAAGCATACAGATGTGACCTAAGGTCTGGGAAGCAGCAGCACAATCTGGCAAGGATCACAGCTGTGTTCTTGGGGAAAGCAGGGTTTCCACACATGCAATCATTGAGGTAACATGTATGTATATGTATTTGCCGCACAGCTAGCTGACATGTGCAATGCATACTGATATGTGATACAGTGGTAAAAGCAAAACCCACAACACATTGACCAACAGTGTCACACACATACAGCACACACACTCACAATGTGGAGGATTCAAATCCCTACCTCACTACTTCATGATACTAGAAGAGTACGTATTAACACAACGCGCTATGCACATTACTGGGAGTTCTCTTTTCCACAGGTATATTTGTAGGATGGTGACATCATCATAATTGACAAAGGTTAGTTTACAGCTTTTGAGGTCTCTTACTACTCTCCTAAAAGGTTGCTCCTTCCCAAGGAGAACACACACCGTTGTCCAGTGTAGGATTCAAACCCCTACCTAACTACTTCATAAAACTACAGGAGTACGCATTAACACGATGCACTATGCACATTAGGAGGAAGTTCTTGTTTCCACATGTATATTCGTAGGATGGTGACATCATCAGACTTGACAAAGGTTAGTTTACCGCTTTTGAGGTCTCTTACTACTTTCCTAAACGGTTGCTTTTTCCCAAGGAGAACACACACAGTTGTGCAGTGCAAGATTCAACCCCCTACTTAACTACTTCATGATACTAGAGGAGTACGCATTAACACAACAGGCTATGCACATTCCTGGGCGTTCTCTTTTCCACAGGTATATTTGTAGGATGGTGACATCATCAGACTTGCCACAGGTTAGTTTACCGCTTTTGAGGTCTCTTACTACTCTCCTAAAAGGTTGCTCTTTCCCAAGAAGAACACACACAAACATCCAGTGCAGGATTCAAACCCCTACCCAACTACTTCATGACATTACAGGAGTACACATTAACATGACGCACTCTGCACATTACTGGGAGTTCTGATTTCCACAGGTATATTTGTAGGATGGTGACATCATCAGACTTGACAAAGGTTAGTTTACTGCTTTTGAGGTCTCTTACTACTCTCCTTAAAGGCTGCTCTTTCCCAAGGAGAACACACACAAAGTTGTGCAGTGCAGGATTCAAACCCCTACCTAACTATGTCATGACACTAGAAGAATAAGCATTAACATGACGTGCTATGCACATAACTGGAAGCTTTTCTTTCCACAGGTATATTTGCAGGATGGTGACATCATCAGACTTGACAAAGGTTAGTTTACTGCTTTTGAGGTCTCTTACTACTCTCCTAAAAGGTTGCTTCTTTCCAAGGTGAACACACACAGTTGTCTAGTGCAAGATTCAAACTCTTACCCAACTACTTTATGATACTAGAGGAGTATGCATTAACACAACACACTATGCACATTACTGGGAGTTCGTTTTTCCACAGGTATATTTGTAGGATGGTGACATCATCAGACTTGACAAAGGTTTGTTTACCGCTTTTGAGGTCTCTTACTACTCTCCTAAAATGTTGCTCTTTCCCAGGGAGAACATACACAGTTGTCCAGTGCAGGATTTAAATCCCTACTTAATTACTTTATGACACTACAGGAGTACACATTAACACGACGCACTATGCACATTACTGGGAGTCCTTATTTCCACAGGTATATTTGTAGGATGGTGACATCATCAGACTTGACAAAGGTTAGTTTATCACTTTTGAGGTCTCTTACTATTCTCCTAAAAGGCTGCTTTTTCTCAAAGAGAACACACACAGTGTGGTCCAGTGCAAGATTCACACCCCTACCTAACTACTTCATGATACTAGAAAAGTACGCATTAACACAACGCGCTATGTACATTACTGGGAGCTCTTTTTTCCACAGGTATATTTGTAGGATGGTGATATCATCAGACTTGACAAATGATAGTTTACCACTTTTGAGGTCTCTTACTACTCTCCTGAACGGATGCTCCTTCCCAAGGAGAACACACATAAACACACAGTTTCCCAATGCAGGATTTAAACCCCTACCTAACTACTTCATGATACTACAGGAGTACACATTAACATGACACACTATACACATTAGTGGGAGTTATCCTTTCCACAGATATATTTGTAGGATGGTGACATCATCAGACTATACGAAGTGAGTTACATTAGGTGACATTAGATGGGGTACATTGAAGGAATGTCTAAACACTTTGGCCATGTGATCATCAAAGGTCAGTTTACTATCTACCTGTGTCCCCAGTGCCATAATGACTATCTCTGTACATGCTGAATTACCACCTATGTGGTAATTTGTGTGCACTTTGTTTTACCCAAAGGGGATGACTATGCATTCTTTGCCATTGAGCTTGAGGGCATTGTTTTGACACCAGGTATCTGTCTCTGTAAGACACTTCTGGAGGATGTCTGTGTCAGCTGTACAGTCAATTATGGACCACAGTTACCATTCATCTGCAAACCTGTTCAGCCATACAGCTGCCATGCTAGCCTGTACCTCTGAGCAGTATCTACTGAACAGGTGGGGTCCAAGGACCAAGACCTGTGTGATGCCATTTGTGACTTGATTAGAGTTGGACATGGCACCCGCAACTATGAACATGTGTGTTTGATCTATGAGCCACTTGGCCACCCATCCTGTGACATAGCTGTTAATGTTCAAGCTGGTACACTGGTCCATGATAACAGAGTGGGGAATGGTGTAGTAAGCCCTTACTGAGGTCCAGGTGGGCTGTATGGACTGCTTTCACCTCCATCTATGTTCATGGTAACTGTTTTAAATAAGTCAACTAGGTTTGGGAGCCAGGCTCTGCCTTTAACAAGGCAAAGTTGTGTAGAGTCCAGTGTCTGGAGATCTCCAATATCTCTGTGTATGGGTTCCATGACAATTTGCTCAATAGCTCTGTAGACCCGGCTGAGTAGACATATTGGGCAATGGTTTACAGGTTCTGTTTTGGCACACACTTTGTGGAGCTGGATGACTGTTAGTGTATGCCATTCTTTGGGTACATAGCCTGTGGTACGCTTGAGTCTGGACAGGGAATGTAGGTGAGGGTGTAGTTCCTTATGGGCCTAGTGTTAGATGCAGCCTGGGACAACATACAGTCACACTGATGCTATGTTCTTAGCTTTGGTGAGGGCTGTCTTTACCTGCATGTCCATGACGTCTGGGTCTCTGCATCCTTCTGTGATGGACACAGACCCTTTTGGGGGTGATGGGGGGAATTTACACTGAACTTGTCCCCCTGGATGTAGGCAATGAAAGTTGGTTTGGTGTATTTCATTCCTTTTTTCAGTAGCTGACAGCATATTTGGAAGTTGACACCTACATGTCTGGTATAGCTACCGAAGGCTTTGTGGTTGTTATTCTTATATTCCTTGGCTATTTGTCTTTAGAAACTGTCCTTGGATTATTTTATGAGCGATCATTGCTTCTTCCCGATAATGATCAGTAATGCCTTCCCTTTAGTGAAGTTGGATCTATCATGTGTTCATTTCCTCCTTCTCTTGTCTAGCTTATTTATGGACAACAAACACCTGCTTGTTGTCCTATTTTTGGATGAGTGCATCTTGGTTTTATTTGTGATGTCTCATTCCATGCATCCCTGTAGATGCTCATAGGATGCACTTGTAAATGATTATGCAGATTGCATACCATTATCCTATAGCAAGAGGTCTTCGGAACGTTCCACTTTGGTCTTGGGAGGTGTGCAGTTTGCTTTTGCAAATGTCTTCACAGTGGTTTCATTGTCTGGGGGTGGGGGCGGGATGTGGATGTCCAGTGTGATTACTTAATGATCTGATATTACCAGCGAGGGGTTTATCTCTGTTGTGGAACACTGGTACCCCATGTTGGTGATGATCATGTCCAGTATGTTGTCACATCTAGTGGGTGTGCTACCAGCTGTTCCAGGGTGTTAGAGTTTCTTAACTCTAGGACACATTAGGCAAGGGACGTTGTATACAAGTAATTCACCCACTCAATGTTTGGGTAGTTGTAATCTCCTCCTATAATGGTGCTTGATAGGACCTTTATATTTGCCATTATTCTCCGGAATACTGAGTGAGGTCCCTGAGACAAGGTACATGATCTGTAGCATGCTACAATCTGATGGGCAGCTTTGCCCAATCTTTATTGCACTTGCATGATCTCCAAGACCTCATGCTGTGCCAGTAACCTGAAGGTGTGGATATCCATAAGGTATATGGCTACACACCTTCCTTTTGTATTTCACTCGTGATTTTGGATCCAAAGGTCAAAGTGATTGTGAGTGTTTTACGTGGATCATATCCAACAGCTCTATGTTTGACATAGCTTTGTATGTTGGCAGTGAACACCTCTGAGCAGGCGATATGCAAGGGGGTACATATGAATGATTTTACGATGGTCTGTGTATGGTATGTATTTCAGGCCCTGATGCTCTTTATGAGGTATTGCTGCTGGCTTTCCATTTGTTGTGGTTGTCTTGTGAGGTACATAACAACAGTGGCGTTGTACTCTTTTATAGTTCTAGTGATTGGTGAGTAGAGAGGAACAATGTCCTCTTCTATTCTGCATGAGACACATTTTCTGATGAGGCATGCCACATAAGAGGGTTTCCTGACTACTGTGGGAATGTGCTTATCACAGTTGTATCCACTGGCCACCTGTGACCCAGGGTCTCTTGTCACACTTGCAGTGTGAAGTATACTACCACCTATGCTGTAGTTCTTGGCTACAGAGTTTTTTACCAAGGTGATGATAATGCACCTTCTGGCATTGAGCTACAGCCCATGGCTTGGACAACAGACATCTGTCTCAGTGAGGCCCGTTACTACAGCGGCTCCTGACCAGATTGTTAGACCGAAGGCCATGAAGGATGTTACAGGTGGGCTTCCTGCAATTCTGCCGACTACTGAAGGTATGGTGAGAGCGAATGCTCCTATGGATGTGCTGGGCTCTTCAGTAACCATGGATATTCAACTAAACAGCAGGTTACATGGTGCCGGCTCCGCTACTAATTCCTATCGAGCAGACCCTGCAGTAAATGCAGCACCTCATGGTAACGTTTCCTCTGAATATATTACTAAATTTTTGCAAGATAGGCAGCAGAAATTTATGAACCCCTTCGGTTCTTTAGGTGGCCGTACTGTTAATCCTACGTTTCCGCAGGACATTCAAGATAATATAAAAGAATTTGAAAAGCTGCTTTTTAGGGAAACACGGTGTCATTTTAATTTATTAGGGCTTCAAAGATATGTGGATCTTGACATTTCTCCACGAGGCTTACGGGCTTTTAAAAGCCCAGCGACACCGTTTGATAATGCAGACAGTGATGATTTGATATTCAAAGACCGCTGGCTTCTCAAGCCCACAACTGTGCTATGGAGTGGGTTAAGATTCTTGTAGAAAGGGAACAGCTTCTTTTATTGAAATTACAAGAACAATTACATGTTATGCATTCCAAATTATTGGCTGATATTGGTATGTCTAAGGTTAATGATGTTTTTGCTAATTTGAATGATAATTTACACAAGTATGAGACTGAACAGATACAGTATAAATCTGTGAAAATTAAGAGAGACATTAAAGACTATGACAATGGGCGAGCATTCCTTTGGAAACGAAAAAAAGTTTTTCACCCCTCAAAAAAACAAGTAAATATTAAAAATAATAACAAAAAACAGCTTTCTGTATCTTTTGCTTCCTCTGATGGTTATGGTTTAACCACAGATTCAGATACTGACTTTCCACCTCTTCCAGCCGCTAATGATTCGTTAGGGCATCAACAGCGTTTTCGGAGTGATGGCAACAATTCCAGACGAGGATACAAAAAGAAAGACTTTGCTACGGGTTCTTCTCCGGGTGAAGGGCAATCTAGACAAACATTTAAGAGGGGTAGATGGACTTGATTTTTCTAGCCCTGTCTTACTGAGTGATAATAATGTTGTTAATATTTCTGGCTGTAATATTTCTAACGAAGAACAAACTGTATTGCAATATGGTCTTAAATTTGTTCCCACTGTCTTTCCTAGACACCATATATTGAAACAAGAGTTTTTTAAATTTGTTAGAAAACTTCATTTGAGATATTTTTTTTCAAATGATAAAAAAATTTCTGCTTATGATGAGCCTGTTTCTAATATGTTATCTGGTGATACTGATGGTGATTCTAGTATAGATAGCTATTATTCTTGTTTTTCTGATGAATCTTTGCCTTCTCAATATTCTTCAGCTTACTCTACGCTTAATACTGAAGGTATTAATTTTCATGGCAAGTTTATTCCTCCATATAATAACTGCAACATTGTTCATTTCTCTGAAATGATTCATTTTTCATTACAAGAAATGTTAAATGTATGTAGGAATGATCAAAAATTATGCAATATGACTAAAAATGAATGGATGGCTATGAAAAATCTTTCAAGTAGACATGATATTGTCATTAAAAAATCTGATAAGGGCAATAAAATTGTTATACTGAATAATAAGCAATATTTAGACATGTGTATGGAACATTTAAATGATTCATCAACCTATGAAATTAGTGATTATGATAAGTATGTGACAGCCTTAAAAGAATGTACTACTTTATTAGATAAGGGGGTAAGATTGGGATATATTTCCAAGGATGACTTTGACAAAAAATTTTGTTTGGAAAATTGTAATCTAGCCACTTTTTATTGTCTTCCCAAGCTTCATAAAAATATGAATAATCCACCTGGACGTCCTATTGTCTCTGCTAGTAATTATTTTTGCCAAAATATAGGTATAGTTGTCCATAATTATCTGTCATCCTATGTATTTAAATTAGAATCCTATATTAGAGACTCTTTTGACTTTATTGATAAACTAAGTCATATTACTTGGACAGATAATATGTTTTGGGTTAGTGTAGATGTTGTCAGTCTCTACACTAACATTAAACATTTTGATGGTTTGCAGGCATTATTTTATTTTCTGGGGGATAATCCTACCACCCACTATATAATGGACTTAACTTCTTTCTGCCTTTCTAATAACTACTTTAGTTTCAATCAATCTATTTACCATCAACTAAAAGGTACTGCTATGGGGGCATCTTTTGCCCCTATGTATGCCAATCTTTTTATGGGTAAATTTGAGTTGGAATATGTACATACTAACAAATTCTATAAAAATTATGTTTTGTGTTACTACCGCTACATAGATGATTTAATTTTTCTTTGTAGCGGTGGTATTGAATATGTTTATGAGTTTTTCTCAGACCTTAATAATAATAAATATAATTTATGTTTTGATGGTCTACAGTTTGGCAGTAAAGTCCATTATTTAGATATTATGTTAACTGGTATATTGGGTGATCAGGTTCATACTACAGTATATCGTAAGTTTATGGATGGTCATCAGTTTCTTTATGGAACTAGTTGCCACCCCCCCATACTCTATCTGCTATTCCTTATGGAGAAATTATAAGACTATCTAGACTATGCAATAATGAATTTGATTTAGAACAGAATATCTATGATAGTATTATTATGTTCTTGAAAAGAGGATATAGCATGGATATATTAGATTTCTGCATTAATAAATTAATGGATAAAACTAATCCTATTAAAGGTAATAAATTGATTATTAGTAATAACATAGAAATAAGTAATTTTTTGCCTTTTATGAATGAGGCTAGTTCTGTTAGCAGGAACAATAAATGTTTAAGGAGTTCTATACATAAAGTATTAGATATCTACTTTGTCACTATCTATAATTTGTATAGTGACAAAATTTGGAATATTATTAAATATTTTTGGAAATTTTTAATTTCAGATAAAAACCTTTATAAAATTTTCCCTATTGTTCCTAAAATATCTTTCAAAAGAGGTCAAAATTTATCTGATAAATTAATTAATACTTATTACATTTTTCCAGTAGATAATATATATAAAAATTTGGTTATAGTAGGTACTAATCCTTATGCCAGTGTAATATATGTAAATTTATCAAGCCATATTTTGACAATATTAATGGAATTCCATTTACTCCTAATAATAGTTTTTCATGTAATTCTGTAGGGGTTATTTATTGTGTTAGATGTCCATGTAAATTATACTATATTGGTGAGACAAAAAGAAAATTCAAAACTAGAATGCAAGAACATGTTAGAGATATTAAAAAAAGAGTATTAACTAGTCCTATTGCTGTACATTTTATGGAATGTCATAATAGTAATATAGAAATGTTTGAATGTTGTGTCTTAGAAAATATTTTTATTAGAAAAGGTGATGATAAATTAATTAAAAATATTTTGTTATTTAAAGAAACTATTTATATTTTGAAATATAATACTATGTCTCCTAATGGTTTAAATTTAGAAGTTAATTTGAAATGTTTATTATAAGTTTTGTATGAATAGTATTGTTATTTTTCTTCCATATTGGATATTTTCTCTTTAAATGTTAATTTATTTTTTTATTGATTAATTTATGTAATTGCTTGATTAATTGTGTTATATATTGGAGTGGGTGTGTGCTTGTAACTTGTACTCATTGAAGGCTATTATGCCGAGGCGCTAAGTTGTAATAAATTTCATTCATGAACTGGCGTTGTTTTTCAGGCTGTTGCCTTTTCCTTTTCGTTGTTTTTGTGTCTCTTGTCACACTTGCAGTGTGAAGTATACTACCACCTATGCTGTAGTTCTTGGCTACAGAGTTTTTAACCAAGGTGATGATAATGCACCTTCTGGCATTGAGCTACAGCCCATGGCTTGGACAACAGACATCTGTCTCAGTGAGGCCCTTTTGTAGGATGTACACATCTTTATTGTTTACAATGATGGCTCCTAGCTTGCAGTCCTCTGGAAACTTCAGTAGCCACAGGCCTTCCATGTTAATGTTTACTTCAGGGAAGTCAATACTACACAGCCTGGGAAGTTATCTAGTCCCATGGCTGCTGTTATACTGGCTTTGGAGAGTGTATTTTACCTGTACAGCCGTGATGACAGCAACTTTGCAGTCTTCTATTATAGAGATGTGCTCTTTCATGGGTGAGAGGGGGGTAAAGTTAACACTAATCCTATCTACCAGGATGTTGGCAATATCAGTTGGCTCTGTACATGTAGTGCCATTGAGCTGTAACTCAGAACAGATCTGAGTGTAACCATGACATGGACCTGTCTGTTGGGCAGAGATCTCCTGAGTAGACAGTATGCAACAGAGTACATATTGGGTTACATTCAGTCTTGTTGCATGGGGCAACTATTTGAGGCCAGTAATCCTCTTGTTAAGGTACTTCATTGGTCTTTCGAGATGCTAAATGTACATAGTCAGATTCATCGCAAGTGTATGGTGGTACTCTATGACAGGTCTGATGACTGCTGAGTAGTGGCAACCTCCTTTGACCTACATGCACAGACCTTGGCAGTTTGTGTGAACACATAGCAAGATTTTCAGACCACTTTGTGAATGTGTTTCTGGAAGTAGAGATGACTATACACATTTGTCCATAGATCCCTTATTATCACACCCGTATTTAGCCTAAGTGTGTGAGCATGCCCAGTACAACCTTTCAGTGTGATGCTGAATGAAATCCACTACATTTATTGGAGTGTGTGAGCACGCACAGTATACACATTTATACTATATGTATATGGTAAATCAAGTTGTATTTTTACAGCAGGGCTCACCTTTATGTCATAGATCAACAGGGATCATGCTGTGCCTGCAGGGCTTCCATGAGACACTTTGCATAGACTTATCAACATTTCAACATACAGGGGAGACAGCTATTCTTTGTACATTTCTACCCGTGGGCATACCAGATTGTTACTGTGGGTGTACATAGGATGTGGGTTTCACCTGACACTTATACACATTTGCTGTGCCTGCACTGCTATGTACAGGACACCATTACAGTCTGTACTGTTGCCTATTGTACTGAGTTGAGGTATACTACTGTACTACAGATCTTAGCGTCCAATGTCACGTATATTAGCTTGCAACTTCATAGCCTACACAACCCACATCACAACACCTGGCCTGATGTTCTCTGTCTGCATAGGTGTGTGGGGGAGGTTACCCATTTGCCTCTTTATGGACATGATATAGCATTGCTTTGTGTTTGCATTAGTGTACAATTGTCCTGCTGTGTCTATGCCCCCAAAATGCTATCATGGCTTAGTGGTTCAGTACTGTGACTATAGTGCACAGTATTCTGGGTTCAAGCCCTGTCACTGCTTTTTATTTTCATGCCGGCCAGACCAGACTGCTTAAGGAACAGTAAAGCAGATATGAGCATATTTAACTGTCTTTGCTCAACTGTCCCTGACCTTGCCTAACAGTGCACAAGTGATTTTGTTTACATATACTAGATATTGGTGAAAGCTGCTTAGCACTGCTTTATATTGCTTAAAACATGCCAATCATGACTCAGGTGGTGCTGCAGGGCTGCCTATGTCAGATGCACCTACTACACTGCCTATACATGTTTGGAAACAGGTAGTAGCAAGTTAGGCATCCCTTTTATTTTATGTGCGAGTCAGAGAGAGGTATAATTTCCAGGGTTCCTACTGAGCCAGTGTATGTGCTATGCGTTGCCTCTTTGCCAAGGACAAGGCATACTGGGCACGCCTCTTTCTGCCTACTGGGGCAGGCTCAGGTTGATCCTCCTCCAAGTCACGCTGTGCCTGTGCAGGCCTTGGCAATGGTGGGGGGCTGTTTGGCTCTGCCCGATGCTGTTCCTGCTGCAGCTGTTTTTGCAGGATCATATTATGTAGCATGGCACATACCATGACAAGTTGGGTACATGTAGTTGGTGAGTACTGCAAGGCTCTACCAGATGTGTCCAGGCACTGGAACCATGACTTGAGCATCCCAAACACACGCTCGATTACATTTCGTGTTTGTGCGTGTGCCTCATTATGGAATTCTTGTTCAGGTGTGTGTGCATTTCTGATGGGTGTCATCAGCCACGGCTCCAGTGCATATCCAGCATCCCTCACTAGGTGACCATCAGGGATATCCCCATTGGCAAATGTCTGGTACAGCTGCAACAGATGTCAGATATGGGAATCGTGGTAGCTTCCAGGGCAGCCAGCACACACATCCAGTATTATGCCCTGGGCATCACACTTGACCTGGCAGTTGATGGAGTGGAAGCCCTTGTGGTTGATGTAGGCCCTACCCCGCTCACCAGCTGGTGCTTTGATGTGTATGTGCATGCAGTCAATTGCACCCACTACCTCAGGGTATTCCACAATTTGCTGGAAGAGACACATATTGCTGGCCAATACCTCACTGGAATTGGGGAAATATACATGATCACCGACATGTGTTGACATGGCATTCAGGAACTGGTGTAGTACCCTTGATGCTGATGCCTGTGAAATCCCCATCATATCACCAGTTGGTCTCTGGAAGGTACTTGTTGCTAGTATTCTTAGGCCAACACATACCTTGGTTTCCACTGGGATGGGTTCCCCTCTGTTGGTTCTGTGTGTGAGGAGTGGCCTGCACAGCTCTACAATTTGCTGCAGGAGCTCTCTGTCCACTCTATAGCGCTCCACTATCTCCAGCTCATGTAGCCCCTGGTAGGTTACCCTGGGTCTGTACACTCTTCTTTGTCTCCTCACTGTGGGTTGCTCAGCAGCATTCGCAATGGCACCACACTCAGCATTGTGCACATGTTGCCTTATAACAGCAATGGTAGCCCCTAACATTTTTATGTCTCAGTTAAAGCTTTTTAAGTTTTCACTTCTCTTTGTTGACTGCAGTGTTGCAGTGTTTCTGAGAAAAACATGGGGAATGTTGTTTGCAGAGTTTTAAGTGCTGGGCTGGGCTAGTGTAATGCCTGTGTAATTGACTGATTCTGATTGATTTCACCTGGCAGCTCTGCTAGTTATCCTTGGTTAACTTCCTACTACTTCTTTTCCTTCCTTTTCCCTTTCTGTTTCCACAGGGAGCAGCGCCGCGCAAACAAGCGCACACGTGCACACACAGGCTTACACAAGCTTACACAGGCTTAGGCGGGTGCACATTCATGTATGCAAGCTTAGACAGCCGTACACAGGCTTACACGGGCGCACATAGGCTTAGACAGATTTACACACACGCACACGCACACAGTGTAAGCAGCTTTGCAAGAAACTATAGTAATAGCCACGGTGTACACCTTCAATTTCTGGGTTTCAGTTTAGACAACTGGAGACACACCTCTTTTAGTCCTGAGTAACTCACAGCAAACACATGCCACCCTGCACCAATCAGCTTACAGTCTTTTTTATACATACCCCCTCATGATGTCACCCATCTTCTACTCTGTTACTCCCCTTATTCTACTCTTACACACTAGTGACATGGTTCACATAGCAGGGAAAATTGGGATTCACTATCCTTATCCTCATTTGCATAGGATTGCCTACTAATGCTTGGTTACATCTCTTAGACTGAGCTTCCCCCATTAGCAACCTCTACTCAGTAGCCATGTTGTCTTCGGCCTGCCATTCACTTGCTTGGCAGTTGAATATTTTGAATAAATTCCCTATTTGTGGCTTTTATTTTTTGTTTTTATGGTTTTTAGAGCACAGCACGTTTGCGCGGCACTGCGCTACACTTAAACATCGGAGATTGAGGGAAAAAAATATTTTTTATTATTTTGAAACACATAAAAATGCCAATGGCCATATATTTGGCCATTGGCATGCTTCCTCAACTGGATACATCCTTTATTTGGAGCTGTCATGGCTCCGTTTTGCTATTTGCAGAACGGTACTCAATTGCCAACCGAGTACATTTCTGCAAATAACACTACTCTTGCTCGGACAGGTTAGTGTTTCCTGGATCACAAATTTACCTCATCTGCATAGCTTTTAGCAGCAAATGAGGTAATTTGCATAGACTAACCCTGTCTATGCAAGAGTCGTTTTAGGAGCTCTCTTGCACGCCCCATGCCGGCTGTTCCTGGATCGCTCGGCAGACATGTTGGCTGGATGCAGTCTTACTCTAGTCTTAGACTCCGTATAAGCCTTCGTGAATTCGGCCCTATGACTTTCGTTATAGATATCATAAATATATTGTTCTTGAATATCAATTGCTTTATTTTTTCATATGCTATAGTCCTGTATTTCTTTAGGCTTGACATTTTACCAACATCCTTTCCCACTTTCTTTCCAAAAAATTCATTGATCTTACCTTGTAAAATGTATCTTGTTTATATAAAGCATCTTTTACTTTTTGTTTTCCTGACACATTTGTCTTTCTTTACTGATTATTACCATTTCACTTTTTTAACATATCATTCATATTATTCTAAAAATTTCCTGTATTTTCTTTTATCTTAATTCCAGAATTGCTACTATAATCTTAAGTATTCCTTTTTATGCTTTTCTTTATGTGCAATCCAACAATGCTCAAAAGTGTTATATAAAGGTTTCATAGTGCAATATTCCTTCAACAGATGATTCATTTATCTTTTTAAATAATTCAGCTGCCATTACTTCAATAAGCATTTGAAATACATTTACCATCGTTAAAATATGCACCAAAATTACTTATCACTGTTACAACTGTACAACCATCTGAAAAAAATCTTCTATTCTTTTCTTTAATTCTTCATTCAAACCCTCAGAAAATATTGCATACTCAATTTCTGCCTTTATATTACCTCTTTTATATGTATATGATCTTGGCTGTCTTAATGATAATTGCCGATATTTTATTAATTGTACAATCATCTTTACTCAAGTTTTCTTTTATGTTTTCTTAAATTGCAGTTATTACCTCCAGCTATTATTTCCACCTTTACTAGCATACAGTTCATTTCTTCAAATAATTATTCTCTTTTATACAACACTCACTCTCCACACTGCCATGTCAGCTCTAATATCACATCTGAAATATCTATAATGTTTTGCTATTGCCATATTTAAAACTTTCAATTCTATTTTCTTATACAATATAGCGATTTCCAAGCATACATTTTCTCCAAAAGTCCATATTATTTTATTATTCCATAACACTTCTGTTTGTTTCTTCTGAAATATATTTATATATCTATTATCATGTAAGCTTATAACATCTCCTCTTTATTTTTGATATCAGTGCAGCATTGTCAACATCTTTTTACTGCTACTCATCCTGTTAGCATTTAAGACAATTAAACTTAAATTAATATTTTCCTTTTTTTGCAATTTTTTGCTATAGTAATTTTATCTTTCATTTCCTCACTTTCAGTGGAACATTTAACATGCATTTCTCTTCTTCACTTTCTTTATCTGAATTTTTAGATATATTTTCATATAAATGTTGCACATAAAGATTGTGTATCTGCATGCAATTATTAGCATCCATTTCTCCATTATCTTTATTTGCTTTATATTTTCTTCATTCTCATAGGCAATGTCAGTCAATCTGCATTCTTTCTCTTCAAACTCTTCTTACATTTCTTCTACTCCCATACCCCTTAATTTGTCATAATCAAACCAAAAATGTTCATTGCTATCACATTTGGATGGGGTAGTCGGCATAAGGATCAAAGGTTGGCATAAGGGTTAAGCTGTTTACATTCAAAAGGTATAGGCATTTATTCTCACATTAGAGGGGAATTGGCTAGGCTTAAAATGGCCCATAAGGGCAGCCAGCCAGGTTCACTACAGATGACCGAAAGTTCATTTGATCGAAGCCCATTTCACTGAGACCATATTACCGAAAGTTCATTTTACCAAAAACTCATTTGACTGAAAAACAGCACTGGCAGGTATATGCCCATTTACCCACTGTAGCGTGACCCTGGAGTGAGAATATTAAGTTGGGGGTGGTGGGAGCGTAGCCCCCACATAATTGCAGTTTATGCACTATTATATACATGCGTATCCATTAAAAATACATTAAAACATATAACATCAGTACAAAGTTGTTGCAAAATGTGGGGGGCTATGCCCCCCACACCCCCAACTTAATATTCTCACTCCAGGGTCACGCTACAGTGGAGAAATGGGCATATGCCTGCCAGTGCTGTTTTTCTGTCAAATGAGTTTTCGGTCATATGGGCTTTCGGTAAAATGAATTTTCGGTAATATGGTCTCCGTCATATGGGCTTCGGTCAAATGAACTTTCGGTCATATGTAGTGTACCCAGCCATCCACATATGAACCATATTTATTAGCTATTGATATACAGTCTTTACTACCTTTTGTTTATCTCCGCAGTGAAAACATCTTCTTTTTGGACATGTATTTATTAAAGGATCATCAGACCCAGAAAGAATACTGATTTTTGGTTTTGCCTACTATATGAACTTTCCATTTTACATTAAAATTTAGATTACTTGACAAATATATTTTTCTATCCTTATATTCCAAACTTACAAAAACTCTCCATCCTATTCCATAATTTTCTGTCATAGATATATAGATATATATTTGTTTTGCAGTTTGATATATCTGTTTACTTTTTTTAGGGGAAAACACTCTTCTCATTTTAAGTCATGTCAGAAGTTCTAATTTGTAGTTTCAACTTTCTTTGTAACATCATATTATTTGCCCCTTGGATTATGCATTCATTCCATGGTACATAAAATGACTTTGCATCAAAGCCTGAAATAAACCTGTCTGGTAGCATAAACTATTCCAGTGTTATCTCACACAAAGTTTCAGTTCCATATATATATACTCTATTATACTCTTCTTTGAAGCCTAGTGGTAAAATAAACTTATCCCACCAAAGTATTTTTTAATTGTTGCAACATCTTTATTCTGTAATCTAATAACAGGATGCTGCCTTTCATTAACAGTTTGTGTGGTGTCTGCTGATTTATTTACACTAATCACAGCACTAGCATATGGTTTATTTTGCATTAAGTGATTTAATTTAGATTTTTAAGTCAAAGTCCATTCTTGTGACTAGAATCTCTCTAGTGATTCTTCCTAAATAATATCCTTCTCTATATTTTTTCTACACTCACTCACTCACTCACTCACTCACTCACTCACTCACTCACTCACTCACTCACTCACTCACAGATTCTGTATAGTAACATCATTGAGAAAATAATTGTTCTCCATGTTGGACCAAGATAAAGAATGGGATCACTTGTTATTTTTTTTTTTTTTTTGTCATGCCATCAAATGTTTTATCATCCAAACCTCCTTCCTGTAACTGAGTGATCAACACATGTGGTAATCCACCATCTTCACAATTTGCAGCCAAATTGTCTTGATAAAATATTTTGGTTTCATTTTTCATTTGTATAAACTCTGCTGTATTACACCATTTAGCTGTATCTCCCTTGCATCTCTCCCTCTCTCCTCTGTCATTGCTCTCGCTTCCGATAATAGCCCAGTGGCTCCACCTTCTGACAAACAGTAGAGGAGTCCTCTGGTGCTCTGGCCAAATTTCCTCTAATCAGTATGAATACAACCTTGGGTGTCCCCTGAAAAGAGGCTACTGGCCTATTGGGACTAACTCAGCCAACAAAGGTGGGTAAATAAATCAATACGTTGAGAATGTTAACACAGATGCTACCATCTCCTTGAAATATCCTTGTGTAAATCCTGGAGGCATATCCACACTAAATTTGTGCATGTAGTCCTCATATACCTGCCTTTTGTCCCCACATATCTCATTGCTTGTCTACTAGGGAATTTTCAGTTTCAAGAGGAGAAGTTCTTTATAATAATATGATCTTTTTTTTCTCCCTCCCTTATGAGGTGCAACTTCTTAGTCTCATTTTCCTTTAATTAAGTTTAAATGTTGTCTTGTTGAATTGTTTTTACCACTATTTGTACTCTAGTTTGCTTTAAGTACTGCATGACCTTATCTTTTTTTCTTTAATGGAATGGTTAATACATTCATATTCTTTCAAGAAATCTTACCTTTCCATTCACACAGGTTCACATCTTAGCACAAATAATAATAATCATAAAAATAATAAAACAACCCCCACACTTGAAATCAATTATTACTAATCTTTTATCATTGAGCTGGGGATTCAGTGTCTTTCTGGAGAAAGAGTAAATATGAAATTCATATGCTAACTAATTTAATCAGTACAGGTATGCAGTATCATTGGTTAACATTTTCATAAAAAATAACTTTCAGAAATTCAACTATATAAAATTGTTAACATAAATCAAAGCCCACCAGCTACTACTTAGTTTCTAAATGGAAGATATCCTACAATTTAGCCTCGACATCAGATTTCAATAAGCAGCCATACAGCTGCCAGCATCTCTGCCATTGTAACATAACTAACAGTCCACTTTATATATCCTGGTTGTCCTGACTTTTTCCCTTGTGCTTTTTCCTTTTATCGCCTTATATACACAGTGGCAGTAATTATTGTTCAATTGTATAATGAACAGTATGTTTGTATATGTTTATGTATGTGTGTGTGAGTGGAAAAAAGCTAAGATTTTGCTACATTTTCTACCTTTTTTCATTACTGTTAACTAGTATGCTCTACTCAGCAATGAGCATTCCCACAGTAGAAAAATGAACTATAATTTGAAAACACACGCAGGATTCACTGCTAAGTATAATAAGCCATATCTAAGTGACTATCTACTCTTTAGACTACAACTCAACTGCCTCCACTGTAAAATGCACAGCTACCCAGTTTATGGTCATTTCTTTGTATATTAAATCCGATACTTTTAGTCCACTCTGCCAAACTTCAGGGTATACTCTAGCCTTGAAACTGTTGTACTGTTATTACAACTACTTTTTTCAAAACCCCCAATGACTCTTGAGCCAAAAACTGTCACTGTGCAAACTAAAAACAATTGCAGCTTATTTGCAACACACTGTTCAGCCAACACATTATCTTACTGTTGCTTAAAAGCTTACTTTTTCCTCTCTAGATTCCACACGTCTATTCATACCATTCCAAAATGGTATTGTATTCCAGTAACTAAACATGAATGGGGAGGGGTTGTAATCCAATATCCTAAACAGGCTATATGCCCTTTATTTTCATTGTCTGGCATTTCACACATAACTTCTTCAGGCAGTCCAGTGAGAGCTTGGTCTAATCTCAAATGAACCTGCCATTGGAATGCCTTAATATATAGAAATCTGCATCCAAAAATATTCTAAACTTTTTGTATAATGAATAAACCATACATTTGTAAGGATACTAAAAAGTTATTTAAGTATGATTTGAGAGACTTGGACCAGTCTGTCAACATCTGTAAACATCTTGTATTTAAATCACAATCTTTATTTAGATGCTTCTAGGAAATTTAGATCAAAAGGTGGTGAGTTGGTAGGCATTCTAGGATTAAAATTAAAGAGTATGAGTCAAAATCATGTTATACATATATAGGAGTGCCACACGGTACAGGGCCCAGTAGTATTTAATATAATTTATGACAATTATGCCAGTAATACATAGCTGTTGGATCCAAAAATATGCAGAAAATGCATAAATGGCTGGAACTTCCACCCCATACAAGACTATAAGTCTTTACAAGTTTATTTAGATAACCTCAAGGTTTGGCTGTAGAAAAACAGGATATATTTTAATACAATCAAATGAATATTATTATATATGGGATACAACAGTGAACAGTACCCATATGCAAGGGATTATTGCATAATATTAAAGGCAAATGAGTACAAAGGTCAAGGTGTAATAGTAGAAAATACATTAAAACTTAGTTGCAAAAACTTGTGTGTTTTTCCTTGAACTGCGAGTTAAATTTTAAATACATAGGTACGATAATAATATAAAAAGGAACTTCTTTCAGGTTAGTGTCAGGAGCATGGAAACATTTCTGAGTATAATTAGCTAGAGAGTAATCAGGCATTTAAAAGCAATTTGGATAATTAGTATATAGAAAAGAACATTTGAGACATGGAATTCTAAGAGATAACTCTTTATATCCTTTTATGACACTTATAGGTTCTTGAACCTCTATGTAAACGTTGAAACATTAATTTCATTTTGCTATGGCTCTTATTTTTTTTTCTGTCTTTTAAATTTCCCGGCTACCTCTTTAATATTTTTCATCAGATGAAGTGCTTTATCTGCTAACACCTCTTCACTCTCTGATGCTTCCATACTTTGGCTGCATTTTGATGCTGAGGCATTTATGTGTAACTATCCCAGAGTAACTGCAAGACATTTGCTGCATTAGTAAAGATTTTGGCTCCTGAAGGTAAGACATATTTAGAAGTTTAAAATATGCAGGACTTTACAATTTAAAATTAATCTTTCTAATTTTTGAGTTCACTAATCACTGCAGTAAATGATGTCCTCTTTCATCATATTTACATCAAGTAACATACCTGTCAACCTCTTAGAGCAAGAAATCTGTGCAAAGCCATAAAAAATGGGGGGACAAAGATCCAAAAATAGGGGGGCACTTTTTTAAATATTGCTCTTACAGACTTAAAAAGTTGATAGAATATCAGGTTTTACATTAGCATGAATTTTCTGAAGGGTATGAAGTCTGAAACTCAATTGTCTGTCTTTATTTTCTGACTTCAACCCTCCATGATTTACCAAGGATTTGCCAGAAAACCTCAATTTTATGAGAAACAGAAAAAAATATGAGGCACAAATCTGGACATTCTGCGAAAATCTGTACAGTTGAGAGGTATGTCAAGTAACCATTTTCTACAAATTCCTAATGGCCTCCCACTGCCAGTCTTCTATACAGATCTTAAAATTTCTTAATTCAATACATATATTTCTAAACTTGTCACTTGGCATCTCTGGCACCTTAGCATAATGGCTGCAGTTGGTCCATAAATTTTGTAAGTTGGTCATATTATTATACTGAGTTTTATCATCCCAGATCACCCTGCCAGATGTTGCTGCACAAAGAGAACATATTTCTTATCCTTCAACCTTTCAGGGATTCCTAACAGCAGAACATTTGTTCTTCTTGTCTTCTCATGTATATCACTTTGCTTGTCATGTAACAATTCCATTTTTGTCTCAAAATAAATTACAGGTCTTTCAGTAACTCACTGTCCTGATCAGACTTGCTATTGCATCTGTGTCATCTGAAGATGCTTGAAAAACCTAAACATTCTTAGCAAGAGTCCTCATCGTAAAATTGTTTAGCTAAGTTTTCACCTTCTGGATTTTCATCATTGAGACTGGGCTGCCTAAGCAGACTGGCATTCCCATTTCAGCACAGGACAATGGAAACTGTGTGGCCTACAGGTTGTGTAATTATAGTGGACAGTATTTATTTCCATAGCTTCAGGACACTAACATGGTATATTTGTTGTTTTTCCCTCACCAGTCTGTTTAGTCCAGTAGTTTATGTTCCTTAATTTTTCTGCTGTTTCAAATAAACTTTGACACTTAGCCTAAAAAAGTGTTTTTATCAGGAATGGCCTGAAACTAACAGCTGGTCTACAGCTTTGTATTCCTTGGTCCTTACATTCCTACTGTACACTCTTTGTATGGCCTTGGCTCTTTTCATGTGTTCCCTTACAAGTGGGAATACTACTCTATGTCAGTCTTGTAGGTTGGGATAGTGTTCTATGACACTTCTAAATGGGGTTTTTATCCTCTTCTCAAATTTTAACAGCAATATCTAATAGTCCATGAGGATGTCTGTCATGCATTAATGCAAAAGTACTAAACCCTATTGAAGCGTGTGTTACCTCTCATAGGTTCCGAGATTTATGAGTGTATACTAGGCAATCAATTTGCAGACTATTATAGGTATAACCAACAACCTGAAATCAGAATCAAACTTTGTACCCTGTATCTGAGGTGAGGACCTTAACCATTATACCAACCCTCCCTCTGCCAACTTTGCTCCATCTAATTGTAAACAAGAGGCATGATATTAACTGGTACTAGTGTTTAATCATCTGTCTCTTAATTACTTTTCTTGCTTGGATTTTAACTTTCATATAAAATGTTCCAGTAGCATGTCTGTTTGGGGTGGGTAAACGAAGTTTTGACTGCTTGACCTTAAAGTATTGCCATAGTTGTTGTATCAGTTTTGGTGTAAGTGGAGTCCTCTGGTAGTATTTTCTTAGGTATTCTTCCTCTGAAAAGTAATAACACTACATACCCAGCTACAGCTTTAGCATTAACTTTTAGTATGGGAATAATCTCGGGATACTTGCTGGCATAGTCCAAAATAAACTGCACTGAAACCAGTTCTGGATTTATAACTGAAATCAATTTCTGGATTTATTAAAATGACCAGCACTATTCATGGCTATTCTTTTGAATGGAGTATCACTAACAGCCATGGGAATAAATGGGTTTTTGGAGCCTGGGAGAGGAGCTGCCTTCTAGCATTCTGGGTACCCATTACAGGAATTCTTACTTTCTTCCATTATTTCTCACTTGTAAAACCTGAGTAGAACCCTTGTTTTAGACTTGTCCATGTCTCGGAGCCACTTTATTACATAGCTATGTGCTAGTTTCATTACAAGGGGTCTAAAAGGTTTGGACATTACTGGCGACATACTGTTTCTTATATTTACTTTGTACACTATATCCTTTTGAAATTCAAAGTTTAGATAGGAAGTAGGAGGATTCTGTTCACCTTCCCCTACACATTTAGTTATGTTTTCCCTCTTACTCTGGTCAATGTGTCATTTTCCTGCTGTGAACTTTTGAAGTTCATCCATCTTATTTGATGTTCTGCCACTTTCAAGTTTCCTCAGTTTCAACCTGCCACTGCCTATTCTCATGGCAGCACAAGCTTTAGTGTCCCGCTGTCTAATTCTTTTCCTATGAAAGGTAGCTTATACCAATATTCTTTAATTTCAGATGGTAACCCTGTCTGTTTCTTTTTCTTTCTTTTTCTTTATAAACCTGATACAGAGAAACCTCATTATTCTGTATAAGATTCCAGTATTTTGACTTTACATGAATATTATTAGGGTTCTGTCCAAGATTATTCAGCCAGTCAGTATGCATTGTCCTCTCCATTTTTCTTTTCTTGAGGATTTCTCTCTCTCTCTCTCTCTCTCTCTGTCTGTCCCATTATGAGTGGGCACTGCTGTTTCATTATATACTCCTTTTTAATGTGCTGTCCCCCAGCCAATTGTACCTTGCAACAAAATTTGTTTTCATTTTTTATTCTTAGATTCATAGATTTACTGATTGCCAAGAGTCTTTGTTTATCTGAGTTTTCTGTTTTACACTGACATAAATGGATTTAGTACTCTGACCAATATATGTCTCTACTTCTTTTGTTAAATAAGTTAAGTCTTTTTTATTGTCAGCACTCTGCTACTTAGAATTCTCCATTTTGGAGACTTTCCATTTCAGCTCTACAGAAAGTTTAGAATTCTGTTTAGGTTGTACATTTTTTAAACTCCTTTAACTTTGTTTCTTTGGAATGCACCATTCCATTGACTGAGTCCTCTCTTCAATGCCTTCAATTGGCTCTAGTCTCTGCTTTCCAATACTTTCAGTGAAGGACGCAATAACATGGACATCTTCTTGTAGCTAACTCCACATTGGCAGGCTGCTCTGCCATATAATTTCCTTCTACGTTTTCTTCTTAATTGTCTTTCCTGGCCTATATTCCTTACTAATCTAGGTTCCACAACTCTCTAGCTGGGCTCACTACTCTCAGCTGTAGATTCCTTATGTTGTAACCTTAGAAAAATGTTATTACCTTTGGGACTTTTTAATACTGTTCTTTGATCTTTATCGGATTTGTATACTCCAATGAATATATCCAAAGGTTGCAATCCCTTATCCAAATTAGACAGAGGTGGACCTATAGGATTATTCATTTGATAATTACCTTCCCCATGCCAAGACATTGGCATATCCAAAGAAATTATTTATTCCTGTTTCATTCATATGTCCTTAAAGTTGGGAAATTTGTTTTCTAAGATCATAGTGTGTTAAATTGGGATCTAGCGAAACAAAATTAATTTTCTACATAGTTTGTTATTCCACTTGAGTAATGGGATACTGTTTCCTATTTAAATGGATGCAGAGCATCTCTGCTGCTTTCGTACTGAGGATTTTTGTTTTATAAACATACTGTGGCCTTATAAGCATGACCATTCTACCCACATCTAATACTCTCTGCAAATACCTTCCATCTTTGTATTTAGTTAACTTTGGCACCTTAAGTGTCTGATGGTGTTACCCTTACATACAATTTGTTACACTCCATTGGTATAATATCCTCAGTAATAGGTTTTCTCTAATTGTGGTTTGCACAGGTGTAACAGTGTTGGCATTACTAGAGAAAAACTTAGTTGTGGCCCTCTTTCCCACATTTGAAACAGAGTATGTCTACATTTGATTTATTCTGCTTTTTACAGGACCACATTGAAACAGAGTATGTCTACATTTGATTTATTCTGCTTGTTACAGGAATTTAATACATTCTTTACAACTGGTCTAGGCTGCTCAGCATAGGACATTTTCATTACTTAACTCACTCAAGACTATAATGCCTTTTTGTAGACTTCCATTTCCCACTCATACCTCCTTATGGTGCCCAGAATTTCTTTGGATCTAACTTCTTTAACTAAGTGACCTACCAGCTAATAATAGGCAGTATTAGATAGGACAAGGAGTTATTAACAAACTGCCACTAAGATTGTTAATCTAGGATGCCCTGCAGTAGAGAAATGTATCTTTATTTGCCACTTATTATTCATATTTTTATATTTATGTTCATATTTTTCATAACCGAGAGACCTAAATTTTATTGAGGTATATAGTGTGAAAAAACAATGTGGGAGACAGGAAAATTCACTGAAAATATTTGTATATGTGGAACTATCACTTATTTTCTAACAAACAGCTAGAGATGTTTCCATATATATGTAATACTTCAAAAAACAAGTGACTTACAAACTGTTACATGGCATTAGGTGAAACCTTACATTTTTGCACTATAAGTTGCACATCTTGAAAAATATCTAGTATTATTTATATTGCTAATTATACAATTAAACATGTGTTTTCCTATTTCTGTAAATTCTCATTACATATGCACTGAAGAATTTCTTGTAATGTGAAAGCTTATACCTGGTTAACAAAAATGTTCTAACAATATAAGTCTAGGCTGTATAGTTTTCCAGATATAAAAATTTGATTGTGAACATTTACAAAAAATATAATTTGGGGTATGTATACATTATAATATATTACAGTATTTATGGAAAGGACTACGAATGCACTGTTATTGCTGAAAAGAATACTTCTTGTTGATAACATTGTTACTTGTACAGTTTTAATAGTTTTTATTGTTTACAAAATATTTACATTTATTTATCTTCTGATTTTTAAGTTCATTTTTTCAGAAAATGCTCTATAATGCAGGATGTGTGACATTCCACACCACATAGGAGCTAATGAGTTAATAATCATACAATTTTCAGCAGCCTTGAGGTCATTTTGAAACATACACACTCAAAGTAGCAGGTAAAGGTCTGTTAAAATTTCAGTAGCTATCATTTCTGTCAATAGACATTTAGAATGTTGATCCTCGGGATCAGAAAACAAATTAATTATAAGTTTCATTCACACAGCTGATGGCTTATCATTATATTAGAAGAAAATGACCAGATATGAAATCTCAGTGTTTATGTTTTAGGGGTTACACAGCTCAACAGCTCAGTATAACATTTTTTTCATGTTGTTGAAGTCCACTCTTCTTTAAACTGTAGTAAACTGCTTGCTACAAATGCAGCAAACAGCTGCTATGGTTTATACCCTGCCTGCATGAAGATCTACAGTGCTCAGGCTTTTGTTTAAAAAGAATATATATATATATATATATATATATATATATATATATATATATATATATATGTCTTTTTTTTATTTTAAACTACAGTGAACTGCTTGCTAGAATATTACAAGTAGTTGCTGCAGTTTAGACTACACGCTGAATGCTATGTGCTGATGTTTGACTGCAAGTACAATACTGGCTTTTAAAAGCTGATATTGCATTAAAGAGATATTAGGATTGGTGACTGCAGCCTCCCCAACACTTTGCACCCAGGGCAGTTACCCCCTCACTCCAGCCTAGCTATGCTACTGCAGATATGCAACCCCTATGGAAGGATGTCAAAAGAAAGTATAAAAAACGCTTTTTGTATCAGTGCACTTAGTTGATACGGCTGCTAAAATAGCAAAATGTGCTGATACTTTACAAGAAAAAATATTTTCTGACTTTTCTTTAAATGTCATAGAAATCTTTATTACATCACTTATGTCATGTTAACATGTAAAGCAGTATAAACAATCAATACTTAAAGCATGGCATTTCAATACTGTGATGCTGCTTATGTAAATTTGCCAGAAGAGGTGACAACTACCTTTGAACCCTTGACTTTTTTAATTGCTTTGCCATTGTTTTGCTAAACGCATGGATACCTTGGAAGCAGCAGTGAATCAGTGTAAGTTCTCCTTTCTGCAATAAAGACATTGAAAAATCATTTTCACTGCTCACTTGGCATCGTCAGCAGGGAAAATTGCCTGTCTTAAGACTGTCAGTAGTACCTTACAGGGTAAACTACAGATTTATCTGTGCCTGTGGTATGTCATAAAGGTGGAGACAAATTCCTCTGCAAAGTATGTGAGAAGTTAAGCTTAACAAAATGTGGATGGGCTTTCCCTTCCTTTGATTCTAAGGCAAAGAAAATAAAATACAAGCAGGACTCCAGGAACCACACAATACTGGAATCATATTGTAGGGAAAAAAGTAACGTTATGGTTGAGTTTAGGACAAAGTGGAGTTTTCCTTGAGCTTTCTGTTTAATACAGTCATTCAGCTATTCTAACTACACTGTTTTCATAAAGCAGCAGCTATCATTTAGACACACCCCCGGATTCATGAAGCTCGGCGCAAGGCCGGTGTAAGGCCTGCGCCGGCCGTGCGGTGTATAAATGGTGTAGTAGTGCCATATGCATAATAATGAAGGTGCGCTGCCACCACATCCACGTGCATAGGACACTTGCGCGAGTGCATGGGGCGTTACTAAGCTGCGCCTGGAGGCGTGTCAATGTCGGCTGGTGATGAGCAACCTAAACTGCTGAATGTTATAGCCTGCCTGCAATAGTAATCGCACCTATCAGTGTCCATGGATAATGAAACGTATGCAAAGCATGCAAGACAGTTCCCGGCCACACAAAACGGAGAACCAAACAGAAATGCACGCAACACAACATGAGTTTACGTCCATGGAACAAATGATATTTAAAATTGTGTGTCCGTAATGTACTGCACTGTCAGTAGTTATATCCAGTGGAAGTGAAGCGCATCATGTCAGCGCGCTGCCAATACATACGTCTAGCCCCATGGGCATGGTCACCAGCAGTCCCACAGTGGTAGTGATAGTACACAGCTGGGCAGTTGTGGCTATATAACAACCGTAAAGAAACCTGACAGTCCAAATTGTATACCAAACACACACAAACATATGTATATTAAAATGTGCTATACACATGAACAGGAACGTAACCGTCACATACACATAGGATGCTATATGCGGAACTGGGATATCCAAAAGCAGAACCCATGCATGCAAATGCAATACGCAACAACCGCTGTATAGCACATAACCCGCACCCATGTCCGAATGTCCACCAAATCCAGCTACCAGCCTTGCGCAGCCGTACACCTACACATAGCGAGTATTCCCCATATGTGGTAGGAAGTATCGTCCTAGGCAGTGTCAGGATTGCAAATATGTATCCCACATTTGTAAACATCCCATCACAGTTACGTAAAGCCAAATGCCCGCACATTCATGTTTCGGCAAAATGTGTGTACATCCCACGTGGGATAAGTAACCTGTTGAAACCTCAGAGTTGTTTACACGCCACTGTGTCCAGTACTGTACACATCTGGACAAAACATGTATGTGTAGTCACGGTACTGTTCAGTTTCTACACAGACATGCAAAACATACTACGCAGGATGGAACAGCTGTCCACCATGCAGGTCTCCCCACTAGGGTTGCCACATGTTCAGATGGCCAAGGTGGGACATCCCTTGTAGAAATGTGAGAATTTGCAGGATAAAACATACCCCCGGCCAGTGTAAAGGACAGAATTACACTTGTATGCCAAGATAAAAGCTTATTCCATAGCATTTGAATAGCTTATGCTATCCCAAATAACAGTTATGTGTACCACATACAAAATACCTGTATCATGCAACTAGCAAAGAAAATAAGAAATACATTATTGTCTTAAAATCACAGGACATTTGCCATGTCTTAGGTGTCGTTGCAGGACACAACCTCCCCTCGCAAAGAGGAACAAGTGGTAACCCTACTCCCCACTGAATTATCGACAGTATATATTCAACTCAATCACATACTGACACCACCTCTCAACCTATTACAGCAACAAAATCTGGACAAAGCCTAAAAGGATGGGTGGACAAATAGGGACAGATGTAATTACTGCTCTCACAAACTTCGAAAGTTCACAGAATAATAGTATGTACATAAGCATGAAATGTTGTGAAGGATGTGGGGTAGTCCCCAGTATTACAGAGGTCCGTACATTTATACTGTAACAAACCGTCACATATGTTGACTGTACTACTGCATACCTGTAGTTAATTCATAGTTAAGTCATGTGCAAAATAATAACCCTCGTAAGAATGAACACAGGAAATAGTCAAATGTGAATGGGAACACCACTCACCATGGATTATGTATTGTAACCACCCCCACCCATATTATGTATTGCCAACATCATAAGCTGCTGACAGGTGCCCAAACACCTGTGTCTGTAAACACAGATAACATGTTTAAAATGGACAAACCCTGTACATGTGCTTTGTCTGACATTTGAACATGGTCAGGGCAGTTCCGTTCACTAGGCGGACAAGCCTAAACCTAGATCACCACATGAACACCCTGATAATTAAAGAGCTGTATGTGTCAGGACTATAAGCCTTTGGGTTCTGATTATCCCTGCAGTGATTAAATATGCAGCTTGGGTCCAGAGCAGTAGGGAATAGGGAATGTGTAACATGTAGTACCACATTTTTCCCAGCAGGAGAATGGATGCCTGTGTCGTAAGTGAAGCGGTGAGGCATATGTTAATGTAGCTATGTACTATGGGTATGCATATAAATGAGTCAGAACACCAAACGTATAGTGGTTACAGCATCCGGCCAACGTGAATGCAGTCCTGGTTCAACTAGGACTACAGCACATATAATGTGAAAGTGTAATGAATGCATCTGTGCTGTACAGACGGTTAAATATGTAAAGGTGAACGTGTGTTTCGCATACGTCCGTTAACTGGATTACAGATAATATACTGGTACTGTCACAAGTAATAAAGCCCACGTAAGCACAAAGACTTAGTAAACATATGTAACCCACAATAAGGATATGCATGCGCGCCTGCGTAACCCACAATAAGGAAATGCAAGTGCGCAATGCGTGTGTGATCCGCTCACAGCATAGTAAATGAATGCTGTTTTCCCCGTTAGTTATACATGGCTCAAACCTGTTAACCCGTAAAGTATGAAACCGGACAAAGGCATGCAAACTACCGGTACAAATAGGGACAAACCCCAGATATGTGCCAGAACAAACATAGAAAGTGGATAGAATAACGGGTGTGTCAGTAGCATGGATTCTCTGAAGGGTATGCAGTCATAACCTGAACTGCTTGCCAGAATTCCCCACCGTAAGTCTCAAATGAAATGCCACTACATTGCCAGATAGACACAGGTTTATGTAAAACACACCGAAGATAAAGAGGCAACCAGCTGTACACTCTGCGACAATCTGTACAGTGGAAAGGTATGGTATGGATATAGATATATGTGTATACACATAATCCACAGACGTAAACCAAAGCAAGTTATGAAATGAGGATTGTACATGTATATATGCATACACAACAGACTTATGTCCCGTAGATATGACATATGTACATAAATAGGCCACGTTATAGCTAATATGGGTAGACAAATAGACATGCACGAAAGGTGAATAAACCTCTTCATTCCAAACCATTGGCCAGAAAGTGACAGTCCAGCAAGTTCTACACTTTAAACATGCAGATAGGTGTCCATTGCAGGACTCCAAAAATTGATCCATATGTAGTGTCAACCGACATTGACGCAAAATAAGTGACCTCAGCAAATACGATATAGCTGTACATGCAACAGTATCAGGTGCAAGAGTGATGACACATGTGTCGATAGAATGTATGACGTACGAACTGATATCCGGAGAGTGGGGAGTGCATATAAGTGTCTCCACACTTCAGTACCGCACACATTAAACATGTGTAATGGGTACTGTAGAGGGTTGTCAGGTATGGGAATCATGGGTATACAGAAATGGGCCTAGGTGTTGTTTGGCAGAGATTTCGTAGGCCCGCCCCGTGGGAGTGATGTGGGTATAGCACATGCCTATATTCTCAATAATGGGACAAACCATCCACTGGATATTGCGTAAACCATTTTGGCAATATGTTGGGCCCTATATCAATGTCATGTAGGCGATTATCATGGATGGACATGCGTACGACCAAGATGGTACCCATAACTGGCAAACTGTCAGAATAACACAGCTGCACTAAGGCATAGTACATGAAATACAAATAGGGACTATATTAGATATACCCCAGACAAAGTCAGAACGTTGTGAGAATACTGGCGTAGCCAGGAATACGTATGTTATGAGTGTTACTAATCATGTAATGGAAATGTCAGTCACTATTTTCTAACCGCACAGTTCGTAATGCCTTGCCAGCAATTTACCAGAAAGGCACATTACTATGACAAATGTAACAAGGGCAAAGGTCAAACGTCAGGGCGTTTACCCATAATGTGTACAGGTTAGGGGTATGAAGGTAACCTATCCAAAATACATATACAAAACTAGTGATACTAGGTGGACAGGTGAGAAGAAAGACATCAGGACAAATGAGAAAACATGTACAAGTCATATGCATGTACTCCGACAAATGTGAATGACAACGTATGCCATGTGAATGTCAATGTGGAAGGTTAATAGACACAAAAGTAATGTGTCCCTCAGGGTGTCATGCAGTGTCACTGTAACAATGTCCAGTCCCCCATACTCGTACGTGAGCTCTGCCACTGACAGAAAGCGGAAATACCGGTGCACACATATGGTACATGATAGACCAATTAGAGTGGATAAGCAGCTGTTGGCCTGTGTGAGGAATACAACTGTCTGGGTGTGTGTGTGTCCTGCAATATGAATGTAATGGCATGTGGCCTGTGATGCCGCCATACAGTGTGTGTATTGGTGTCAGAAAGTTGATATTTTGTATCAGACACATACTCCGCAACTGTACAGATTTACGCAGAATGTGCAGAGTTCTGCCTCATATGTTTGGTGTGTTCCATGTAACATCAGTAACATTCTGGCACTTTTCTGATAACTGAAGTCATGAAATAATGACAAACATGTGATTAAGACACCAAATCTGACAGAAAAGCCATACTAATGCAAAACCTATTATTGTGTCAACTATCTACGTTTGTAAGGGCAACATATCAATACTGCCCCTATGTGTCCCACTATCAGATAAGGCATTGTCCAGAAATTTGCTCTAGGAGGTGGAGTGGTATGAACAGAAACAGATACATGTTTGAGGAAACAGCAATATTGACTGCAAGATAATGCAGAAGGTATGAAATGCGCTGCAGTAGGACGTTCAGTACTGTCCGCAGGTATGTGCTGACATGTCAAATGACACAGCAGTCTACATGACGTACCTATAGGGCTGTCACCTTTACAAATGATGATAGTGGGACATACCCACAGCCATGCACACAGCACAAATAGACATACACACATCAAAACTAGGCCATGATACATGAAGCCTCCAGCGTGTACGAGTACAGTGAGAGCACAGCAAGGATAGATGTCTGCCAAGATATACAGCAAACGCCTGTAAGGGCGTGTAACACCGCCCGTAACACGGACGTTGCATGGACAATGTTGGGATTTGCAACATACCCCATTGGTATGTGAAAGCTATGCAAATATGCGATAAATGAAACAATCAGCTGTCCATGCAAGAGCAGAGTTATGGGCAGAAAATAGATTATATATACATATGTATATATAGAGAGAGAGAGAGATACAGACATGCACACACACACACACATGTGGCAGGGCTGGTAATTGAACCTACACATTATTACTCTATCACACTACAGCATGACGCATTTACAGAACACGCTACCGAGATTACTAAACACAGCAGACACACAGGCATTCTACTAGGTGCGTGTCAACATCCGCCAAGACAAAGACGTCAGCAAGATATATCTGTGTTGCGAAGCATCTAAAAGCATAACCTGAGTCGCCAGGTGGACGGGAGTATGCACACACACACACACACACACACACACACACACACACACACACACACACACACACACACACACACACACACACACCTGGCAGGCTGGCAGGCCTGGGAATCGAACTTACGCCTAACTACCCTATCACACTACAGCATGATGCATTTACAGAACGCGCTACCGAGATTACTGAACACAGCACACCCAGAGGCATACTTCTAGGTGGGTGACATCATCCGCAAAGGCAAAGACGCCGATAGGGAATGTATGTGTTGTGAGGCAACTAAAAGCATTACTGTACCCCCAGGCAGCTGGAAACACACACACACACTTGGAAGGGCCGAGAGTTGAACATACACCTAACTACTTTAACACACTACAGCATTACGCATTTACAGAATGTGCTACCGAGATTACTGAACACAGCACTCCCAGAGGCATACTTCTAGGTGGGTGACATCATCCACAAAGGCAAAGATGCCGATAGGGAATGTATGTGTTGTGAGGCATCTAAAAGCATTACTGTGTCCCCAGGCAGCTGGAAACACACACACACACACACACACACACACACACACACACACACACACACACTTGGAAGGGCCGGGAGTTGAACATATCTAACTACCTTATCACACTACAGCATTACGCATTTACAGAACGCGCTACTGAGATTACTGAACACAGCACTCCCAGAGGCATACTTCTAGGTGGGTGACATCATCCGCAAAGGCAAAGATGCCGATAGGGAATGTTTAGAGAGTCAGCAGTCTGAAAGCATATTACTGTCCCAAGGTAGACGTACACAAACACGGCAGTGCTGTCATCGGGCCAACTAAATATCTACAGAGCACTACAACACTAAATAGATACAGGATGCGCCACAGACAGTACACCCTTCGAGAGAGCAACCAGTGTGTTCAATCTAAGCATCCATCGTGACATTGAAAATGGACATCGGTTGCCCGGATGACCACCATGGCTATACAGGAAGTCAATGGCCATGCCCACACGCTTAGTATCACATGTCTGTTTGGAATGTACTGTGTGTCCATCTACACAACGGCGTACTGGGCATGCTCACACACTTAGCAGTTGCAATGGGCAATCTTGCATGCACACGGAGTCTAATCACAGAAGGGCACAGTGTGGAATGTACTGTGTGTCCATCTACACAATGGCGTACTGGGCATGCTCACACACTTAGCAGTTGCAAAGGGCCAACTTGCATGCACACGAGGTCTAATCACGGAAGGGCGCAGTGTAGAATGTACTGCGTGTCCATCTACACAACGGCATACTGGGCATGCTCACACACTTAGCAGCTGCAAAGGGCCATCTTGCATGCACACGGAGTCTAATCACAGAAGGGCGCAGTGTGGAATGTACTGTGTGCCCATCTACACAACGGCGTACTGGGCATGCTCACACACTTAGCAGTTGCAAAGGGCCAACTTGCATGCACACGGAGTCTAATCACGGAAGGGCGCAGTGTGGAATGTACTATGTGTCCATCTACACAACAGCATACTGGGCATGCTCACACACTTAGCAGTTGCAAAGGGCCGTCTTGCATGCAGATGGAGTGTACACACAGAAGGGCACAGTACAGAAGGGCACAGTAAGGTAAAACTGTCCTCATGCACAGGGCGGTCACACATGCAGTGACCTGCACACACACAGCTGCCATCACAGCTGTCACAGGTGCAGATCACACACATACACACTGCAGTGTACACTGTAGCTGTCAAGTCAGCACCATGTCGTCGGTGCAGCACTACACATCCTTACGGTCCCACAACACCATGTGACACATGACCACTGGGCTGTACAGCGGTGTACACCAGCTGTGCAGAGTACACATGTACCAACAGGGATCCGACAGGTGTTATGCATTGCAATGATACCAGTATACATGAACAGGTCGGCTCAACACATACCACGGCCCTTACACAGCTGTGACAGCTGACTGCTGCTGTACACCAATGAACACACATCTGGATATGTCATACATGTGATTGTGTGGATGTGTGCATGGACTGCACACACAACACATACATACATAGCCTTTGATGTACCACATGCAAAACACTGGCCTAATCAATGCTACACACACGAATGGAAGGTGGGCCCATGTCTGTTGAATGCTCACACTACAGGGGGTAGCAGTGTTGATCGGGACACATACCCTTGTACTAGTCACCTGTGACACCCGTGATATCATACCGCAGTCCATGTGTTATGTATGTCAACACACATGTCCAACAATAGCAATGCATACAAACATGGCAACAGGAGACACATGTAACATCTGTACTGTGCATGCAGCAACCATGCATGTGCATTGGCCGATGTCCGTAACATAGTTGCACCTACCTATGACATGCAGACGCAATGCAGACCCATAATTGACACCTGTATACGGTGACATACAAACAGCACGTATGGAGGGATTTGTGTACATAACATGGTGAACCACCTGTCTAGATGTATGTGTGCAGGGGTGGCTCACAGTTGTGTCACGCACCATCCTATCATGCCATGTGCAAACAGTACGTTATGTCGCTGTTACGTGACGGTGCTGACATAATGCATACACAGCGGTCAGGTGTTAACAACTGTATGTCACATGGCACCTGTAACACCTACAACCTCCCGTGTGCATATAGCAGCACATCTGCCAGATATAGCGTTGGTAAACATAATGCAATCAATACCGCTGCATGTCTATCAAACGTGTCATCATATGGCAGGTGTATCATTCCCAGAACTGCCATGTGTATCCGAATGTGTGACCAGGGATGCCACATATCACAGGGAATATGTCCCAGTTGCTACACATCCCTGTACACTATTGTAGAGATCTGTACATACGTCAGTGTGGGAAGCATGACGTCGGCCGGTGTGGTGCATCACACATATCGGCTGTTCGTATACACATGTGTGGTCACCACAGTGTGTGTGTGTCTGTATGTATGCCTGGTGCTTGGTGTGAGTGTGTATGCTAATATATGGTGGGAAATGATCACTAGCCCCACGTTGTGACTAACCCATAATGGTGATGCATTGCACAACCCTGTTGATGCCATAGGTCCCAGCCATACTGGCTACCTGTGCATGTCCCTTCTCTGTGACACGTCGTCTGGGTGCATAGTACTGTGAGGGTGATGACCACACAGGCAAGGGTCCCCACCTGCACACTATGGGGTGTACGTTATAGTGGTGTACACCCCGTGAATGCGGCCATGTTCCCGTACTGTTACAGGGTCCTCCTGCTGCACAGTGTGGCCTCCAGCTACCAAGTGACACCTCACATCATCATTGGCCAGGCCGCTGTGTACAACCCCTGCACCATGTCACCATACCTGTAATGTGTCCTGCTATGTATGTCACGTCTCTGTCCAGTGTAGCCTGTGGCACCGACCACATGCGTCAGGTGCAGTATATGTGCGGACATCTGTGTCATGTTGGTGTGTCCAACAGTCAGGTTGAGGGTACATGTAGCATGCTGATATTGCCAGATGTGCCTGTGAGTAATCAACAGTTACACGTGGGGGACTGCAAACACTGCTACCTGTAGGCACATGCAAGTACCCCATAGGAGGGAAGCAGGGTATCACAACTAACATGGTGCTACAGATGTAACCGAGACACATACCGTGAACACATCACAATGCATGCTGCACCTGCACTACATGGTATGACTGGTGCATGTCGACAGTACACAACCTATGTCACATACACATCTCTCTGTATTCACACACAACTACTGCAACATACACATCCCTCACTATGCATACACAGGTATTACATACACCTCTCACTATGCTGTTCACCCTGTGCATCAGAATATTTGTGCATAACCCTGCACCGATGGTGTGGATGACAGGGATGTGGCACAGGCTTCATCATATGCACAGGGTGATATGTTTGCCAGGGGCAGAGGGTGCACCAATGGATAACATCATGTGTGTGTGTAAGGGCCGGTGAGTTGACTGGACATGTCTGTGCAGAATGCATGTGGATGTTGTGGAGCCCTACAGTTGTGTTTGCTGTGTGTGTGTATGTGTGTACACAGTTGGGTATAATTGACAGCCCCAGATTGTACAGTGCAGATTGTACAGCTCACTGTGTCCATCTAGGGCCATGTGACCTGTGCCTGCCTGGGGTTGCACGGGCACTACCAGGTGGAGGTACAGAGTGGCTACTGTCCGACGACACATGTCCACTGGAACCGTGTCCCCACTGAGACCATCCAGGGCCATGTCCACATGGCTTGCTGTGTCCTGGTGTTGACAGCGCAGCACCAGCTGCACTGCTTCTGCTACCGGCACTATGGGAGCGGGCATGTGAGGTGGCACACTCACATCAACCTACACTAGGTGGTGTTGCTGGCCTACGTCCACGTGGCCTACGCCTCACTCCTACCAGGTGTTCCAGCACAGACAGCTCCCGCTCGCGGATTGCCATGCCTTGGTCAAGGATTCCGACCATTTCACCTAATCGCCTATCCAGAACATTAGCAATCTGCTGTTGAGCATTTGCCAATGCCTGGATGTTGTCATTTAGGGTATGGATAGCAGCCCTCTGCAGCCTCTGCCCTTCTCTGTTCTGCCGTTCAACACATGCCTGTGCCGCCATTACAGTCTGGAACATGCGTCTGGTGATACCAGCTGCTGCGCTCTGTCCTGCAGGTGCATGTCTGCCAGAGGTCCTCCTACGAGCAGCACCGGCCACATGCCTGTGTGGCACATCTGCAGTCATTACACTGACACCATGGTGTGTAGACACACCTTCTGTAGCCACAACACGTTCCTGTTCCACACGAACAGACGCTGACTGTCCTTCCTCTATGGCCACCGGTGATACGCACTATGCATCGGAGACCATCTAGGTGCAATTAACCATAGGCAAGACTGCCCTGCAAATTGTAGCATGTTACAGGCCACCCTCACAAACTCAGGAACCTCACATGGCTTTCCTGAAAACACTGGAGGGGATAAATGTATCTCCAGACACCATCATACTAGGTGACTTCAATTACCCTAATATAGACTGGGAACACTACTCAAGCCCAAACACCCTATCCCAAAAGTTCCTGGAATTCATAAACTCAAATGCCATGGAACAACTAGTCACCATCCCCACAAGAGGAGAAAACATACTTGATCTCATCATCACGAACATGGGAGCACAATGTTCAACACCGGAAGTATACCCCTCACTGGTGAGATCAGATCACAAACTAATCTTGCTGGAGGTCCTCATCCCCCCACCTGAAATAAAAAGACCACAGTAAAAACTTCGAAAGCCGACTTCACACTTCTAAAGACTAGTGTGGTCTCCTTTAAGGCCCCGAGGCGCGGACAACAGTACTCAAGCCACTGAATCACTTACAAATGCCTTCTACCAGCACCTGCAGGACTGCATGGATAAGGCAATCCCAAGCAAAACAAAGACTCTTTGTACCAGGTGCAAGCATCCAGTCTGGTGGACCCCAGCCATAAACAAACTCTACAACAAAAGGAGGAAGCTACTACAAGATAGAGCAAAATCCTTAAAAGGTAAGACACCTTTGATCACTATAAGTAAAAACTAAGAGCTCTCATAAAATCATCCAAAGCAAATTTTGAGAGAAAAATAGCTAAAGACTCAAAAGACAACCATAAGGCCTTCTTTAGCTATGTTAGAAACCTGGGAGGAAACTCCCAGATATGCTCAGAACTAGTTCAAAATGATGTGAAGATTACTGATCCTACAGACATTGCCAACATACTGGCTGACAGGTTCAGTGCAAACTTCTCCCCTCCCCCAAAAGGAGAGATATCTATACCAAATGGTTGCAGCCCCCAAACATCTCAAACGCCCAAGTGAGAACTGCTCTCCAAAGCAAAAACACAGCATCCATGGGACCTGATGGTGTCCCAGGCTGTGTGCTCCACGAACTCAATGAGGAATTAAACCCACAGCTAGGACAGCTGTTTAATCATAGTCTCACCTCTGGATACATACCCAGGGAGTGGCGCACTGCGACTGTGGTCCCACTTCACAAAGGCGGTGCCTCCCCAGACCCTGGAAATTACCAGCCCATTAGCTTGACAAGCCTTATCTGCAAAGCTATGGAGAGGATCATAATGGACCTCATAAATAAAGACATAGGGAATTTGCAGACTTTGGATCCAACCCAGTTTGGCTTTGTCAAAGGCAGATCATGCCTTTTAAACTTGGTCGACTTTTTTGAAACAGTCACCAAAGCCATTGATGAGGGAAAGGCAGTCCATACAGCCTACCTCGATCTGGCGAAGGCCTTCGATACAATACCCCACTCAGGTATCATTGAAAAACTCATCAGCTTAAATGTTAACCCATACATCACAAGATGGGTTGCAAACTGGCTGAGTGACAGAACCCACAGGGTCAGAGTTGCTGGCGCCATGTCAGACTCAAAGCCTGTCACAAGTGGTGTCCCACAGGGCTCAGTCCTGGGCCCACTCTTGTTTGGCATCTACTTTTCAGTACAAGCAAACACAGGAGGGTTATGGCTGACAAAGTTTGCAGATGACTGCAAACTGGGCGCCAGAGTCGAACACACATCTGACACAGATATCCTTCAGAAGGGTCTCACAGAAATGGATGACTGGTGCCAGAGCCATGGCCTAAAGTTAAATGCCAAAAATGCATAGTCATACCCTTCGGAAAAACAAGGTTACCCTAGCTACCATATAGGTGGTAATCCTCTGAGCACAGAAGAAGTTATCAGGGACCTGGGGACCCAGGTTGACAGTAGCCTGTCATTCGACACCCATGTAGCTAAAGTAGTTAGGAAGACCTTCTACATTACCCACCTTATCATGAAGGGATTCACATCTAGATCAAGGGAGGTCATAGTCTCCTATACTCATCACTCATCAGACCAATGATTGAGTACAGTGCCCCATTCGGAATGTATCTGACCCGACACTTGCAGCAGCTGGAGAGGCCACAAAAGTTCCTCACCAAAAGGATAAAGGGTCTCAAAAATCTGTCCTATGCTGCCCGACTGAAAGAACTCCAGCTCTATTCAGTCGCCACGCTTGCTCAGAGGTGACCTTTGCCTGACATACAAGGCCATGTCAAACCCAGATTTGATGAATATGCTTCACCTCAAAAAATCTAGATCCATCAGAGCCACAAGGGCAGGAGACTTAAACCTCGACACGGCTATAAATAGGACATGCTGGAGGGATAGATTCATCACCCAAAGACTCCCTATGCTGTGGAACAAAATCCCGGTATATGTGAGGCAGAGCACCTCGCTGGCCTTGTTCAAGAGAAATCTTGACCAATGGATGGGAGATCACAGATATACTCCAGGGATTACCTCAGTGTCACTGCTAGACAGAGGCACAGCAAAATAATGGGTATAGTTCCCCATACAAAAGGGGTGGCGTAAGCCACAAAACTATGGGCTAGGCTTATAAATGCCCTCAGGCAGATAGCCTAGTATGAACCTATGAACCTATGAACCTATGATGCGGTATGTGTTGGCAGCAGAACTGTGTGTGGGAAAGAGGGGGACATAGCTGGGATGGTAACCACTGGCACAGATTCAGCCCCTGACAACCCTGCCTGTACCTCATGCATATGTTCATCACCGCTAGTATCTGTGGGGACACTAACATCAGATGGACCGCAGGAGGGTAATGCACCTACATCACCTGTGAATGCAAAGAAATACTGTAAAGTACAATAGACACAGACACACACACACACACAGACACACACACACACACACACACACACACACACACACACACACAGACACACACACACACACACACACACACACAGACACACAGACACACACAGACACACACACACACACACACACACACACACACACACACACACACACACACACAGACACACACACACAGACACACACACACACAGACACACACACACAGACACACACACACAGACACACACACACAGACACACACACACACACAGACACACACAGACACACACACACACACACACACACACACACACACACACACACACACACACACACACACACACAGACACACACAGACACAGACACACACACACACACAGACACACACACAGACACAGACACACACCAACACACAGACACAGACACACAAACACAGACACACACAGACACACCATTCATGTGATTTGTCAGATGGCATGCAGCATGCCTGCGATACAGCAGAGGGCATGCAGCTCATACATTAATAGTGTTAGTAAGCATACCTCCCTGGGGTGCACACTACAGCAAGCAGGTGTCATATCAGTAGCCATGCAGTTCACGCAATCATGGTAGTATGCATGCATCCCCGTGATACACCATGTGGCCCAGAACAGGATAACAGTACACATGGCTGACGTGACCTTGACATGTAATCTGCTGACGTGCATTAACATGCATACATGTTTGACACAATGGTGTCCTGACACATGTACAGCATCATAATGGGCTTCACATTGCAGTGTTGTGTGTATGCCCTACAGATAGAATGCATGTTTAACAAATGTGCATGAGCATGGGAGGGTAGTGTGAGCCATCTACATTGCTATACAGTGTGAAGTACAGACACTGTGCCATTGCATGGCAACATGAGGCATGTATGTTGCTGTAGAATGCATAATATGTACACATTGCATAGCCATAACTGCAACACAGTCGTGATGTTCAACAGATCGTATATGGTAGACTTCAGTGACACCTCCAGTAGCTGTGCACAGGCTTTTAGGTTGTCCAGTGTACTACATCAACTGTATAATCGGTCAACTAAGGCTATAATTGGACCATGTGTGGACAATGTGCAACAGGGTGTATACACATCCCATGTACTGTGTGGCTACATGTATCTGGCCACCCCCCATGGCCATGTGTGCACATGTGTTGGCCAATTGTGTGTGATGGGCATCTTTTCTACATGTCTGTGTTGTCCCATATGACATACACCCATAGATGTCAGATATGTCACAATCCACAGGGCTATGCAGACAACGGGTTGTATGCTTGGTATGTGGGGTATAGGTCATGCGATAGTGTGACAGTATTGCAGACAGAACACTACATGTCTGGGACATGTCAGGTGGCACATCACAATGTGTGCACCCAATGCAGGGGCATATGACACAATGGTGACACTTGTGGGCTGCCCATATCACAGCTCACTGTGTGGTACTGTGTGTGTACCACACATGTTGTTCCAATGCATACTACATATGCCTCCATTGTAGAACACCTTCACCATTGTATGCACAGCTGACCACACATGTCGCAATGACAAGTACTGTGGTTTCAAGTCGGTGTATCATTACGTTTGTATATATTGCACATGGGTGGCGTGTGTGAATGAAGGGTGGTGCGACCTGCATATCATGACTGGAACAAACATCAGGTGTGCAGGTGTTAACTGGCCACATGGCAAATAGATCTACACTGTAACATGCCTGATACTGATGACAGTCTCACCTGCAATGGACCCATGTCTGTGCGGCACGCCAGAGGTACCTCTATAGGGGTGACACACCAGTATGAACATTATCCATATGACAGCCACAGGTTGCACTGGGCATGTGAACACATTCACCTGTGTAATAGCATATAGTATGCACATGTGTGCATACACAACGTAGCATACTGTAGTATGCAGCATGTGTGTCCACATACCTGGCATATGTTGTTACTTTACATAATGTACAGTGACACATGCGACTACATGGGATATAATAGCCATATGTGCAGTACTGACTTACCAGGCAACTCCAGGTTCATTGGTTGGGAGACACCCACCTTCACGATGGCAGCTAGTGTTTCTGGATGCTGTTCCCCGGGTGTCCCCAGACTGGTCAGTAGCTCCTCGGTGTGTGTGAGTGGGGGCTGGGTTGGTGGCCCACCACCTGTTCCACCTTGTTCCCTGGCAATTGCAGTGGCACACTGTTTTGCATGTCGTATCAGGTCCGTGCAGTGTCTGCGCACCTGCTGGTAGGTGCGGTTATGGCCACCCACATCATTCACCCTCCTGCATAGATCCTGCCACAGGTCATCCCGCTGCTGGGCATGCTGTGGCACATGGCTGAACAACAAGTCATAGTTGTCATGGAGCTGTGGGATGAGGACATCATCCTCCTGGCGGGTGTATGCTGGGAGGCGTGTACGGGGCATTATCTGTAAGACATAATGATGGTGACAGGTCACAGTTTCAGAGATGTACAGAGATACTGCTGCACATACATTTCTATGACATCTACTACATCTGCACAGTTATCTTTGCAAAGCATCATGACACTGACACGACTGACGTGTTTATGTCACACATGTCACATCCATTATGCATTGGATATCATCACCATATATGTGTGTCACCTCATTACAGTGTTCATACTCCATGTAAATGCTGTCTTGCTGTGGGCATGTCTATTTGCCTGCACTTGTGTTCTTACCTATCTGCACATGTCTCGATGTGTCCACGGTACTACTGTTGACCTGGATGCTGTGTATATGTCACATATCAACACAGACACAGCCGTAATGGACTTGAGCAGTGACAATGCACACATACGCATTGAAACCTGTACATGCATGTGTTTTGCCATATACATCTACACAGCACTGTACAACTGTTCAACATCCTGCAACGGATCGCCTGTATTGCACATGTGATAGACATGGGACAATGGCTAGTCAGACGACATTTGCAGGGATGGTCATCAACCATAGCATGTGCGGGCACGGTTTCCACGCTGTAACAGACAGCTATTGTGCCACCGCAAGGTGCATCAGTGCCACATTACTGATTCAGTCAGTTGATAGTACATCTACCATGCGGCCATCACACCATGTATGACTGGGATGACATGTGCAGCTTTGATGGACAGGGTTGCATGGTATGGTGGGAGTATGTCACATATATGGCACAGGGATCTGTCCAGCCTGTGGAGATCCTAGTATTAGGACGGTGGCTGTCCATGACATATGTCATATAGATCAGGATATGGACATGTAGCATGTCCATCATCATGGTGTAGCAAATGTCCTTCTGCAAGGTAGACAGCATGCTGCATAGTGGAGGTGTGGATTGTGAAGGCTGGTGTCGCACATCCATGCATAGCCATTACCCCTTACAGGTGGTATGTGATCCAATATTGGTCACCACAGTGCTGTATATGCCTGTCCAGTGATCTCTGTGCTCATGGATGTCACCCGGACATGACATGGGTACCTCATATGACTACCTATGGGGCCTGGAGACGTCACTGTGTTGGGGGGTGCGCTGCACAGACCCATCCCTTACACAGTGTCCATAATGTTGACCACAGCCTAGGTAGTAGTTTATGGGTACAGGGATGTTCACCTAGCAGTGACACTGCTGGTATCATCCATCAGATTGTGCACATATGTCACACACCTCACCCACACAGCCCATTCTGTATGTTGTTCACAACACTGACACAGCTATACTGATAGGTCATGGCCATTCACAGCCTTACATACACAGATGCCTAACATTTGTCTGTGTGGTATGGGCTACAATGAGGGTGGGGTACAACACATTAACCCTGTTCTACTGTATCTGGCACTGATGTGCTGTGCACATGTCACTCTTGCACCTTTTGTAGTTGTGAGTCTGTCAACAGGCCACTGGTGGAACACTCCTGTGACATGCAAAGGTATTTGTAATAAAATATCCGTGCTGTCTTGTACATCTGTACTGCTAACATCTACAGTGCTAATGGTTCATGGACATGCACACCATACTCAGCAGGGTTATAGTGCGGTGCCACCCTAAATGACTGTCATCACCACTTGTGGATTGATATTATCCAAAACCCTATCTGTATTGTATGGTCATGCCAGGCACTTGTTCAGAACATGTGAGCATGTCATGAGCTACTGATTACTATAGCGCCCATTCCACACCATTTCCCACAGGTACACTGGCTGTCCTACACTTCCCAACTTGCTTAAGGTATGACAGCTGTTGTACACACGTAACGCACATATCCTGTGGGACATGGTTGTATATACAGGCATGTCCAACTGTCACGTACCAGTGCTACTGCCTGTCTATATGAGGGATATTTCGTACATGTGGCAATAGAGCAATTGTCTCATGTACACATTCAATTCTCACCTCCCAAAATACGGCACTACAGCCTGTGGGGGATGCACTTCTGCAGCTGTGCTGGGCCCATAGCTCTCAGGTGTACCTCATTACGGAGAATGTACCTCATTTGGGGTTCTTAAAGGTGCATGTTCCTCAAGGATCCACATTGGAAGGGTCTGTCACACATTCATTGTTGTAAATAGTTTACCTGCTAGCCATGGCTAAATAAATGGGAATCATATTAATTCATTGGAATATCTTTTTTATACGTAAGACCAGCCTATTTTAGCCATCATATGCCCTTCCTAGTTGATGCTGTTAGTAAGCCAGTTGTAAGTGTTCCACGTTTCGCCCATTTGTCACACGGTATGAGGGCTAATGTTCCTCAGTTTGGGGACAGGAGGCTGGCAGCTATGGCTGGGGGTAATGCTGTCGCCGACCCTGACTGCACCTGACAGTCATTTGGGGATGTGTAACATTCGCAACACACCCCACCCATCACATAGTCTTACATGATCTACACCACTGGCCACACCTACGAGGACAACTTGTGCAGTACATCTCCATACTCACTGTAGGCACCAGAGGTAGCCCCCATCATGGAAGACAACATCAGCAGCTTATAGCCCACAGACTCATGTGTGCCCATCACATACAGCCAATAGTGAGTTATAACATTCACAACACACCAGTCATAGCTGACTCTGTAGGGAGTCACACTGCAGTTCCACACAGCAGGCTACACAAGGCGTTAGTCGCTTACATCTTGCTGTCGGGTAACTGCTTCTGCAACATAACCTATGCACCTATGCCACACCTCACCAGGTACGATATGTCTGTCATTTGCCATGTTAGTGTGACTGCCCTGTGATGCCACTTCACAGACTACGTGTGCAGGGACATGCAATAGCTCACCAGTCTTATAGCCCTGAGGGTGTGGGCCTAGCCCTGGGGAGCATTTTGCATTCGTCCAGAAACGATACCACTGTACAATGACCGACTGTGTCACTTCAACAGTTGCCTATGCTTCTATTGTCATTCCATAGGCATGTGGTATCTGTCCGCTATGACTGTCCTGGTCAGACACAATGCTGTGGCACAGATGAAATGCACCTGTCAGCCCTGGGAGTAGAGTTCACATGTAAGGCTCTTGCTGCTTCTATACTGCCTGTCTTGCACAGTTTCCAATAACTGTCACCGGCAGGGCGGTAACTGGCAGGCACAACATGGGGTCATGTGACACAGTGCTTGCATCTTCCTCTGTGACGCACGCAGGCAAGGCACACCTTATAATGCACCACTCAAACATCTCTGCACTGACTGGGACCTGCCTCTAGGCTCTGCAGAGCACACCTGCAATGACAGGTTATAGACAGACCATACCTTTCAGGCACATACCTGGACCGGCACACGCACAGCTGAGGGGTTCCCATATCCCACTATGTTTTGCACACATCCTGGCAAGTTGCTTAGCACAATGCATCAGAGGTGCTCCACGTGCAACTAACTGTGTCCGGGACCGCTATACACATTGTAACAAGCGACAGAGTCAACATCATACCCCACGGGTAACATAACTTCTATGTTGTTATAGTGGACAGTGGGCCTCAGACAGCTACTACTGATGTGTGACTGACACTACCCCACACTTCACTGGGATAGCCACTCATGTGCCGACACATCCATGAGTCATACCCTCCGCTCTGCTGGATCAACCCATACACACCACCTCCAAGACCTACATTACCCTTGGCATGAACACTACCACCATGTGACTGGTGTTACACACCTGGGGTTAAGTCCCTCATTGGTGGATTCCGAACATATGCTAATCAACCTTGTTAGCCACATCCCGGCAACACACCCATCACAGCATACACAGTACATGTGTACTACAACACCTACTACAGACGTCTGCTGACAGCGGTTGTTAACATCATGACAACCGTGCAGATGGACAATGCACATACAAATACTGACACATACCCCAGTGCACTTAATTAGCATGTATACAACTGCATGGATCATGCTATTCCACACAGAGCCATGATGGTACACACCAGATAACAGACGCCACTCTGGTGGTCATGTTCCATGGACATATGATGTACAACAACAGGTGTAGGCTGTTGCACAGTGGTGTACATTCCCATGTGTGGGGTTCTCACTGGTCAGCCGTGGTGGGGCCACAGGGTCCCTCATCACATACTCCAAGACTAGCTACGTAAATGTGACTGCCACACATTCCGGGGTGTACCACCAGGCATTATGGTGGTATGTCAGTATTCGATGGCAACACCCACATCTGCTGTCACATACAACAGTCACTCAGGAACATTGCAGACCCAGGTATTGTTGGCAACATGCTGGAGGATGGATTCAATGCTGACAGTACACCCTCTCACTCACTACAGGGCCTCAATCCATACATGAACATTGTGGTGTCCCTGTGGTCACACCTACACAGTACTGACCTACACTCTATATGTCCTGGGACACTGGCCCCATGTCACCTTCCAACATCCCAGGCTGTTATGTCCACCAACTTCTAAATTACATGTCTCCCTACTAGGCCACCATATTCAGTAATAGCCTTGTTTCAGACATTGTAGCCCCTGAATGGCACACAGCAGTATTTATCACACTACACACAGGTGGCATCACATTGCACGAGTGGGACTATAGTCCTACACACCTGACTGGACTGTTCTGCATGGCTATGGGGCACATCATCAAGGACGTCATTCACAGAGACATTGTTGGGCTCCCGTCCTTTGCTGCCACCCGGGTTGGGCTTGTTAAGGCCAGAGCATGGCCCCTACACATGGTGGACTCCTTTCATACAGTTACCAGGGCAGTTGCTGATGGTACAGGAGTCCACACATCCTACATTGTCCTCTCATTGCCTTTCAGCACCATTCCCCATTCTGGTATTGACAACATAAACATCCACCTGCACATCATACCCTGTGTCTCAGGATATTATGCTATGTGGTTCATGGACAGGAAACACAGTGAGGCCAGCATACCATAGTACCTACTACATGTCAGGTACATTTGGCATACCACGGTCCTCAGTCATAGGGCCCCTCATGTTCAGTATATGCTTCCCTGTGGAACAGGCTGGCACAGGGGACTTTCCCTGCCTAACTTTCAAACCCCTACATACCAAGCGCCATGATTGCTCCACCAGCTGATACTGACTCCAACCATATGGGTGTCGCTGTGACAGATACATAATATGACTATCATGGCATCAAGCTGCATGACACAAGGTGCATGCACATCACCTTTGCATTACACCATTCACCCACTGACTATCACATGGATGGTAGTCCCCTACATACATATCACATTGTACATGTTTGCAGTACACACATATGTCGCACCCACTCCTGTGGTTACCGTATTGCCACTGTGGCGTGGATATCCTTCTACGTGGCCACACCTATCTGTACTGGGTGTGTAGCTGGTACATAGGCACCCATTGTACCTCTGAACTCAAGACATCTACACACATTCAAGGGTACACCACCCCATTTAGGGTGCACCTTACACAACAGCTACAGCTTTACATGCCACAACATTAACACGCCATGACGTTTACTGAGCTCCGACAGTTTAAATATGCGGCTGCACTACGGACACCACATCTGTACACATTTGCATACTATATACTCAGGGGTGACCTCTGCTGATCAGACAGGGCCCATGTCCACAACATTATTGATGGATATACTCCTCATACACGACATAAGCAGAGGCCACTATGAGCAACATGCTCATGGATGTGTGCACGCACACCACAATGAGTGGGATGTGCTTCTGGGTTACATTCCCAAACCGGACACTCACCATGCTGTGGAACATAAGTCCTATGTACATCACGCAGGGACACTCAGTAGCACTGTTCATGTGATACCTCCCTTGGTGGTTGGGAGACACATGTAGGCCTGGGATCACTGCAGTGGCTGTACTGTGCAGAGGTGCAGGTGACACCTGGCTCTGCTGTTCACAGGACACTACACTGGAGAGGTACCACTAGTGTGAACACTGTAGTTGTGCTTACACATGGACTTGCCAGACTGCATAGTCCCCCACTATGCACCTGTGCAGGTATTACATGTCCTTTGTGCATGGTTATTTCGTAGCCCTTCCATTTAGATTAGCTATCATGCTATTACTATGTCCCATACCTACAGGCCATATGTATCCTGTTATTGTACATACCAATAGACAATACCTGTGGTATGTATGCATGATATGCCTGTTATGCTGTGTAGAATATCTGTCATATCTACCTATAATACTATACATTACACATATTTCACATAGTATCCCATAATGCAAAGCATACTTGCACAGCGGAACCACCTTACATATGTCATTAATGTTATATGCCCATACACATGCGTGCTGTGACAGTATATCAACATATACTATCCCCTGCTATGGCACGTCCTTGTTGGACATACCATACCACTGACGGTGGGTTGTATGGCATTGTTCTGTTTAATGCCCTCATGTAGCATCCCTTGTGGTGTCTGTGCTGTGTACCTTGTGTCCCACTGCTGGAAGCACAGTTTCTACAAGCATTAGTAGGCTCAGCAAGACATCACTACAGAAATACCTTTCCCCACTTTATGCATTGCGGACACGTTTAATTAATGCAAACCAGGCTATACATACAGTAAAACTAATTAATACAGATCATGCTATACATAACCTTACATATCGGGCGTTCTACATACCTTGTCGTTACGGCATTTCGTTTCTATCTCTCTCACAGTGTTTCAACTGTTATTCGGTATGAGCATATGGTTTGAATGTCTGGCAAGTCATCCTTATATACGTCGATACCTGAAACATGTGGATTCATCCCACCAATTGGTGTTCCTGAGTGACTAATTACTTGCATATCAGCTGTGCAGCTACTCCATTCACCAATTACGTGGCGACAGTGGGGTATAATTGGATTCTCCACTTGGGCGTTGCCTATTTGCCCTACCTTCGGGGAGACAGTCTGTATTGTGTTTTGTTATGTGTAACTGCAACTGCTATGCATGGAGACAAGTATAGTTTGGATTCATGTCCCCCGTGGATTGTGTGTGACAGATAGAGTATTTGTTTCATCATGTGGGTGTACCTGTCATCCCGACGTCTGATAACGGAGTATTGCAATCAAAACCTGTAACATGGCTGTTTGTTCCATTATACAATGCCTGCAATTTTGCATGACGCCTTTAATTGTGTCTCTCACACGATATGTTGAGGGTTCTGCAGATGTAATTGACTGACTGGATGTTTGTGCTGCTATTACAGTCTGTATTGCTTTAGTTTCTAGTGTGGGGGATGTCGGTGGTTGTACGTAACATATACGGTTTGTGGGCCTTGCATTTCTACATAATCCGTATATATGTGTGTGGGCTCTGTCCCTAATTAGAGAGCTAAGAGTTAGAAGACTTATGTTACGGGATTGTACATTGGGCCATTGTTAATTGGTTTCTATATCATCTGCAGGTGAGCTTGCTACTTGTATACTTCCGTAATTGCAGCGATATATCAGGGGATATGTGTAAGTAACAGCTATCCCTTGTATTTCTGTCCCAGATATTTGCAATCATTGTGGTTGTGTTGTTAAAAGAGCCTGTTTCCCATGGGTTGCCACCTTTTCATATGGTCATTGTTGGACACTTGCGGGACACAAAGCGGTGTTTACAGGCCAACACGTAGCCACGGTCAGTACACAGGTAGCACATACTTTTATCCTCACTACATACGTATTGTTGTGTGACTTTGGCTACTTATCATATTGCATGCAACATTTAAGTTTCTTACATACAGGCATAACTATTAAATACGACTGTTACATTATATATGGGACATATTTATGTCCTACCATCTCGGACATTTGGCCTTTGTACTGTTTTATGTCAGGACACACCTGCCCATGGTGGGGCTGTCCCTCTTACTGTGGGACAGGTAGTAACCGTATGCCTACGGCTAGCTATACCCACACCTACCGTAGTGATCTGCCTCTGACTTGGCACCAACATACACATGTTGCAGACACACACACACATTACAGTCACACAGAGATGCACACGGCACCCTCGACGCACACTTACACAGACTACGGCACTCACAGACACAGTTGAACACAGTACCTACGTGGACCGCGACACCGGCAGTGGTGACTAACTGTCCCTTCATATCATCATACTATTACTCGCGGATGTACTGTTCTGGTACTGTGTTCTATAGGTCTTTCAGCCTCGTGGTTATGCATGGCGGTATGTTACACATTCCATGGTTGGCAGTATCCTATTTATTTGTACCTCCAAGATGTTATGAATGTCGTTGAACTATCTATTATATTTGCAGATATCGCTGAATCCATCTATATCACCATATATCCCTCTATTGCCCTTTCTATCTGTATTATATATATGCATATGTGTACACACACATATATATATATATATATATATATATATATATATATATATATATATATCTGGCAGGGAACGTGACAGGCACACAGCACCACCATATGCTGTAAGACTCATTTACTGTTCAGGTGTTGGCATTCCGTGTTCCACTGGTTGTTGTGTTTACAGTGTTTGAGGGCTGCCTATGTAGGAGTCACACATTGGGCCACCTATACATTACAATTTACAGGTGGTCATGTTTGTGTGCCATCCATTCTACTGTGTGTGCAGGTGGAGAGGTGTCAGTCCATAGGGGCCTACACTGTCAGAGTATGTGCTATACGTTCCCTCTTTGCCAAGGCGTAGGCATATTGGGCATGCCTCTGTCTGCCTACTGGGGCTGGCACAGTGTGTTCATGGTCTGAATCCCTCTGTGCCTGTAATGGCCTTGGAAATTGCGGTGGGCTATGAGGGCCTTCACCATTTTGTCCCTGCTGCAGCTGCTTCTGCAGGATCATATTATGTAGCATGGCACATACTATGACGATGTGGGCACACGTGCCTAGAGAGTACTGCAAGGGTCCACCAGATGTATCCAAGCACCGGAACCGTGATTTCAGCATCCCGAACACACGCTCTATGATGATTCTAGTTTGTGCGTGTGCCTCATTATGGCGTTCTTGCATGGGTGTGTGTGCATTTCTGATGGGAGTCATCATCCATGGCTCCAGTGCATAGCCAGCATGCCCCATGAGATGGCCATGTGGGATGTCTCCCCTGACAAATACCTGATACAGCTGTGAGGCATGCCAGATATGGGAGTCATGGTAGCTTCCAGGGCTGCCAGCACATACATCCATGATAATGCCTTGGGCATTGCACACGACCTGGCAGTTGATGGAGTGGAATCCCTTGCGGTTTATGTAGCGCCTACCCTGCTCACCGGGTGGTGACTTGATTTGTTTGTGCGTGCAGTCTATTGCACCCAGTACCTCCGGATATTGTGCCAAATGGTGGAAGTGGCGCATATTGCTGGCCAACTCCTCCTGAGTTCTGGGGAAGTATATCTGCTCATTGGCATGTGGTAACATGGCATCCAGGAACTGGTATAGTACCCTAGATGCTGATGCCTGTGAGATACCCATTACATCTCCAGTTGGCCTTTGAAAGGTACCTGTGGCTAGTATTCGCATGCTTACACATACCTTCATGTCCACTGGTATGGGTTCCCCTCTGTTTTTTCTGGTTCTCAGGCGTGGCCGGCACAGCTCCACTATTTGCTGTAAGATGTCCCTGTCCACCCTGTAATGCCCTACTATCTCCAGGTCATGTAGCCCCTGGTAGGTTACCCTTGGTCTGAACACTCTCCTTCTCCTCCGATGCCTGCAGTGGTTGTCAGCATCATCCTCCACAACACCGTCAGTCTCTAACACATGCTGATGAATCACAGCTATGGCAGCTCCCAACATGTACATTTTAAAAGTTCCCCATGTGTTTACACCTATGGTGCGGTGTTTGGGAATACACAGGTGTGTGTTGGGTGCTTTCACACTTTATACTATTGTGCTGTGAACACTGATGATGTCATAGAGTGTGTATGTACGATCGTAGCTACAGGTTATCTTATGTGTTTTACTGCCGGAACTACTATTGTGGTGCCTTTGGTGTTGAATTATATTTGCCTGCCGTGGATTACCTCTTGACCTTCCCTTTACATTTCTGCGCATTGCACCTACCCTTTTCTGGCGTGCATCCTGCAGCCTACTTTAATTTGTACTTTCCTGGACCTGGCATATCTTGCGTTATGTGTGCTACTGCCGGTCTGCTGTCGGTTTGCTTTGCTCTGCTGTATCAGGTCTCCTGTCTTTGCAATCCGATACCTCCCCTCCTTTCTTTGCATTCAAATGCCTCCCCTATCCTGTTTTGCAGGTTTCTGCAAGCGGACTTGTCAGCTGCCGTCGATTGGCCTTCGTGGGTTGATTGGTGTTGATTGCTCATTAGTACTCCAATTACCCTACTTCCGCATTTCCTTCTTTTCTTCCCCTGACCTTCCTGTTTCTGCTATTGTTTGCAGCACGTGCGTCCGATTACTGGGTTTCGGGCACGTTTTCATCCTCGTACACATGCGCTTTTGGCCACCATGTATGCTCTCAGCTAAACGATTCCTCCCCACCCCTATCCTGCAGCTTTGCTTAGCAATGGACAGGCCAGATTTGCAATGCTCCAATGTGCTTAGTGCTACGGTGGCACACCCCTCTGCTGATGTCATGTATCTCCTCTGAGCCACTCATCGGTGTTATACCGCTGCGCCGTATGGTACAACCTTCATCTGGCGGGACATTTGCGATTCAGTATTATCTGCCTCATTTGCATGGGATTGACTACTAATTCATAGTTACCGCGCCGAACACTATCGCAAGCCCTTAGCAACCCTTGCACCTTGGTTGTGGTGTTCCATGCCTACCATTGTGTATTATGCTGTAAACCTGATTTCTATTACTTTGCAATTTTATGACATTTTTATATTATTTCTTTATGTTACAGCTTCTGCACACATGCCCTGCGGTTGTGCTGTGCGTTACTGTGGACATGACATTAAATGTTTTTATTTACGTGTTGTGCATCTTTTCTTATGCCATTGGCTGTGTATTTCACCATTGGCATATGTTAACGTTGTGATACCTGGGTCTGGCCCTCTTCCATAGCTTCGATATTCTGTTTGGGAAAATGTAAACCGTGTTTTTTGGTTTACATTTCCGTGGGCTTACGCTATGCCTGCACCACTTCATGAATTGCTATATGCCTTCATTTGCATGGTGCGACACTGCACATGGGGTGATTAGCATACCTACACCGGGGGCTGCGCAGATCTGGCATACGCTGGTAGTGCACGTGAAATTGGATCGTACCTGAATCACTCGGCGGCCATATTTGGCATTATAACGCCTACGCTATGCATGCGCCTGGCGCAAGCTTCATGAATCCCGGGGATAGTTTTGATAAGACCCACCAGCACTACATTACTAATACATACATAGTAAGGTGGACTGCTGTATGACAAGGTGAATACTTACATGAATGCAGTATGCTGTGGTGAGGAGCCTGATAATCAGGTTTCCCTCGATCCTTGCATTGTCAGTAAATACTTTTTGTGGTGCAGCAGAAGATGCAGAATAATAGCAGTTTTATCTTTATATTAGTATGCCTTTTTGTATCACAGTAAATGAAAATAAACACATTGGATTAAGGACAGCTGTAATGGAACTCAGAATATTTAACTGAAAAACTTGTTTATTCTTGAAAGAATCTTCAAATTAAAAGCAATTTGGAGTTGTAAGAACTGATTCTCATTATACAGTAAAATATAGCGAAGGACCAAGCCACGGCAATACAAGGTATAAACTTTAATAATAGTGAGTGGTTTCAAAGCACCTTTGCTGCTTCATCAGACTTTACAGAAAAAAACAAAAGACACCATTTTTAAAATACAAATCAGCCAATGAAGTCACTTGGCCAATTCAGCCTTAAAGTTACAGATTATAAAATTAATCTAATACATCAATGAGTTATGCAAGCAACAGTAATACGCAAAATCATAACATATAAAAATAGTAACATCAAAGAAGCAGCATATATAAAAAAGCAGCATAAATAAAAAACAGCATAAATAAAAATGTATATAAAAGAACATATATAAAATTTGTATGTATATATTCTGACATACATCCTATCCCTTCAATTCTCTAGCCTGCTAAATGGGTTTCATACATATCATCTTATTCAAACCCCTACCTGCAGTAGCCTGCATCCTAATAATCCATTTAAGTTCTGATGTTTCTGTTCTTTTTCTAACATTATCTCCATGTTCTCTGGGCACAGTGTTCTCAATCACCATAAATCTAAAGGATTGTGTGGTGCTATGCTGCATAACATGTTTAGCTAGTGCACTTGTTTCTGTCTGTCTGCTAATGTTGTACACATGCTCTCTGATATGGTCCCTGAACATTCTGTCCATTTTGCCAACAGAGAAGGACATACATACCTGGCAGTAGGCCAGGTAGACCACATCCATGGAATCACAACTAGCATGTATATTATCAAATTCCATCATCCTACCTGTGTCAGGGTGTAAAAACCTGCTACTGTTATCAATCAGATGGCAGATGTTGCATTTAATTCTGCTATGCATAGATGCATGATGCACACACCTGATCAGCTATACTTAAACTTTATTGGGAACAGGAAAAAAATATTTAACTTTGTGTTCTATTTTTATTTTACTTTAGCGGTATGCACATTGCTTTCTGGCTGTTAGGGCAAGACATCTGGACAAAGCCTGACATGATGAGGGGAGAAATAGGGACAGATTTTAAATATTGCTCTGGCCAACTTAGACAGTTGATAGGATAACATGGTTTGGATTGCCATGACTTTTCTGAAGGGTACAACGTCTGAAACAGCATTGTCTGTCATTATTTTTCGATTTTACTCTTTAATGATTTTCCACTATTCTGCCAGTCAACTATCTCATATGTGGAGTGGACCACACTTATGAGTCTGACATCTGGCATTCTGCGAATATCTGTACATTTGAGGGGTATGTGTGTGCATTTGCACAAATTTCCTGCTTTTGCAGCATGCAGAAGTGCCGAATGACTTTAGCAATACAGGGGGTATGTCTCAGAAGCTGTGACATACTCCTTGTATTGTTTCCTCTTGCCGTTTTCATTTTCAGTGTCTGCAGACACTGACAATGTTATTTTTTACGTCAGTGTCTGTGGATACTGAATACTGGCATAATATAGAGAAAAGCTCTAATATTACGCCAGTATGGCTTAAAAAGTGCCGTACGGCACTTTCTGATCATAAAGGGGCGTGTTTAGTGTCCATGCACTGCTCAGACATGCCCCCTGTATTCGTACATGGATCGTGTCCATGTAGAGAGTACAGCAGCAGGCCTTCATGAATATGCAAGACACGCCACTGCTCCAGATGGACACAGAACACTCCATGCAAGAGTAGTTTATTCTTGCAAGGAGTGTTCATGAATCCTGGGGTGTATGTATATATTCTGACATACATCTCTTCAATTCTAGAGTAATACTGAAATACAGGACATATATCAATAATGTCTCTCTCCCCCACATTATCTGCACCAATAATCTAAACACATAAATCAATGGGTATGTTTCTCACCAAACCTACTGTTGGTATGTGTCCTATTGTTCTACAAATATTGAAATGTTTTTCTATTAATGTTCCCTGTTCAAATATTATCATTGGTGGCCTGTTGCTAACAATGTAACATGCATGCCATTATAATGACCACTGTGCTGCCATGTATGCATGTGTTCTGTTTGCTATGCAACTGTTCCAAATCTGTTGTTTTTGGGTTAATGGAAATACCTATGCATACTGTTATAACTAATCCTGGAATGTGTTTTTTCATGATTGACCAACATATGCTGTAAAACTGTAACACCGTAGCACATCTGGGAAGGCTGATCCCAGTAGATCTACCTGTCCAGCCTCAACTGGCTGTGGCACTGGGCCCCAGTATGTCTGAGACCCACCCTGGGGCCTCCTCATCTGCTGGTCCTGCACCACTTTTGGGTGGAACCACATCAGGGGATGAGGCTTGCTCCCCCTGGGAATGGGACCAAACAGGATCCTGTCACCTGAAACCAGGTCCAGGGGTTGGTGCTTAGCGAGTTTTGAAAGGAGTTCTGAGATCTGCTATACCAGCTTAACGGCTGCATGGTGCATCTAAAGGGTCAACCTGCCCCTCCTGCACAGCTCCCAGCACAGTCACCTTTGAGGCCATGAAGGTGCAATGGTGACTGGCCATGGGTAGGGACCTCAATCCCACTGTATCCATTTGGGGGCTTGTGGGCATCTGATTCCTAACCACCCCTCCCCGTCCAAGGTATTTACCCCCCACATGTGGCATATACTGCCCCTGTCTGCTGTCTTGTCTGTCTAGTCTGTCTTCCCACCCAACCTACCTCCCCAAATATACTTGCTGTCCTTCCCCAACATCCAACTATCACCTTAAAAAAAAGGTCAATCTGTTCCCACAAAAAAAGTTGTCCCATACATAGCTATCCATTTTGCAGACGTGTCCACTGGACACATGCAATCTGGTCTAATTGGCTTCAAAACACATTATTGTTGTCCTCACCCCACTCTCAGGTATTTGAGTGTGCAAACTTACCTCCAAATTCTGTATATATGCACAGCTGTTGCTGTAGAAGAATTGGACAGCTATGGACCTTCCCTACACCCGTCCTGCACATCCCTAGCTATCTTATTTTTATTTATCTATTTTTATTTTACATTTGTTGACTGGGCTAGTCTAACTGGATATATGTCCATTTTCAGTAGAGGCCTGGCGAGAAAAGCTCCATATGCATCTCCATACATTTATCTTCCTTCCTATATCCCAAACATATCTTTCATAATGTTATTCCCTCTGTGTGCCCCCTTTTTTACCACTTCCCTATCACCCTTTTCTTCTTTTCTTTTAATGAAATTAGCACTGGGGTAAGCATTAGTAAGCGGGGGTAAGTGTGTTTGCTCAGTGCTAAGTGAAACTAACTCAGATTAAGCACTTCTAGGGCTAATTCTGTGCAAGTATAGTTCACTGTAAGTTAGCATTGCTTAGCTCCAGGCTAACCCACTTAAAAGTGCCTTATTTGCTCTGTATCTAACAGCCCTTGCTCTGCCCTGCAACAAAATAATCAGCCCTTACAAGTCTTAAACCCAGGACCTGCACACCATTGCCACAGCAATTTATCACTAAGCCATGTGAGCAGTAGAGTTGTCTGATGCTTCTTCAAACATATCATTCAGTAGAGTCATTCAACAGTAGGGAAAAGATTCTGTAGAATTAATCAAGTTTTATATACACACACATATATATATATATATATATATATATATATATATATATATACATATATATGTATGGAGATGCATATATATATTGAGAAATAAATACATATTATATGTAGAGATAGATATACAAAATATATATACATATATACATATACATATAAATATATAGAAAAGTAAATAAATGTACACACACACACACACACACACACACACACACACACACACACACACACACACACACACACATATATATATATATATATATATATATATACTGTATATACTTAAAAAAAAATATTGCCCTTATCTCTCTCTCTTCAACAGCAACTGTTCTGCCTTGCAACAAAATAATAAGCCCTGCCAAGGCTTGAACCCAAGGCCCTGTAAACTAGGGTCAAAGGAATGCACTATTACACCATGTAAGCTCTACAAAATAGTGATGCTTTTTCAAACATATCACTTAGTAAAGTCATTCAACAGTAGGGAAAGAATTCTTTAGAATCAGTCAGGTTTTCTATATATACATGTATATATGTATGGAGATGCATATATGTGAGCAAATCTATACATAATATATATAGAGAGATATACATCTAAAATATATCTACATATATGCATACACATATATATAGAAAGGTAAATAAATACACACACACACACACACACAGATATATATATATATATATATATATATATATATATATATATACAGAGAAAAAGATAGATATATATAGATATAGATATATATAGATATATATAGAATATACATAAATATATAACAGGTACAAACACATGCAATCTGAGCGTCATGCTGCTGGACAGTAGAAGTCTAAATCTAAATTTGAAAATGCGCTTACTGGAAGCACTCCTTAAACTGAGAACATTGACATTTGTGTTAAAATAGAGACCTGGTTAAAAGCAGCAGATATCACCCCTGCACTACCAACCTATAACTCATTTCACACCTTTAGGCTGCAGAACTTGGACTGAAGCTCCAAAGGTGTTGGTATTTCCATATTCATAAAGGATGCACACACCTCTAGAGTGTTAGCCCAACATAATGCATCACAGATACTGCAGGTGTAGCTAACATTGGGTAAGACAGTGATTCAGGTCACAGCCTGCTATAGGTCCCCAACCATGTCCCAAGACTCACACACACTCTATGTTCCAAATCACCCTGCTTGACTTACAAAGCCATGTCTGACCCAGCTCTGTTAGAAATGCTTAATCTAAAGAAATCCCAGTCCCTCTGCACCACATACTCCAGAGATCTCAGGCTCATTACCACAGTCAAGAGAACATGCTGGAGGAACATGTTCATAACTCAGAGACTGGCCATGCTATGGAATAGACTTCCCATACATGTCAAACATAGCACCTCACTGGAATTCATTAATTTCAATGGCCTAGAACAGCTTGTTTCTACACCCACTACAGGTAGCAACATCATTGACCTGGTCATTACTAACATGGGCAACTGTTGCTGTACACCAGAATCAACTCCTCCCTTGTTAGATCTGACCACAAATTAATCACCTTTGGAACTCCACATCCCTCCCATCCCCTTGCAAAGGTAACAACCATGAAAAGCCTTTCCAAAGCTAACTTTGTCCTCCTAAAAACAGAGATGGCTAACCTCACAGCAGCCATGCAAACATAGACTAGTTGCATGACTGCTGAATCAAACACCAATGCACTATGTACATGAACACAAATGGACGGATTCTGCCATACCCAATAAAACCAAGACCCTCACCTCCAAAAAAAGGTAGTCAATCTGGTGGTCTCCAGCCATAAAGACAATCTACAACAGAAGGAGGAAACTGATATGGAATAAGGTGAAGTCCCAAGATTGGAAAAAAAAACCCTTATTGGTCTCAATTAAAAGTTGAGATCCCTCATCAAATACTATAAAGCTAGCTGTGAAAACAGACTTGCAGCACACAGTAAAGACAACCACAAGGGCTCCTAGAGTTATGTAAAGACTCTCCATGGCAGTACTAAGATTTGCTCTGAGCTACTGAACAATGGTACCTCCTAGACCGAGCCAACATATATTGCCAGTATACTAGCCAACAGATTCAGTGCCAACTGTACCCCTCCCCAAAGGACCAATCACAATACCAGTACACTGCCAGGCACCCAGTATTACTGCTGCACAGGGTAAAACACCACTGTCCAGGGCCAAGAATACAGCTTATATGGGACCTGACAATATCCCTGGCTGTGTTCTACATGAATTACAGAGTGACCAGGCACCTCACCTGTCTGCCCTGTTCAATCACAGCCTCACCTCAGGCTTTTTCCCTACCAAATTGTGCACTGCTACAGTCACCCCACTCTACAAAGGAGGAGTGACTACAGACCCTGGGAACTATTGCCTCATCAGCCTAACAAGTCTGTTATGCAAAGCTATGGAATGCATAATCATGCACCTAACAAACATGCCTGCTCAATCAACCTGGTCAACTTCTTTGAGTCAGTCACCCTAGCTGTGGATGAAGGCAAGCTGGCTCATACAGCCTATCTTGATCTGGTCAAAGTCTTTGATAACATTCCCCACTCAGGAATCATGCAAAACCCCAGTATGGTAGGCATCAATCCCTATATCACTAGGTGGGTTGCAAAGTGTCTCACAGATAGAACTCACAGTGTGAAAATAGCTGGCAGCAAGTCAGACTGCCAAGCAGTCATAAGTGAGGTCCCACAGGGTTCTGTCCTGAGTACTCTCCTGTTTGGTATCTACTACTCTGAAGTACATGCCAACATAAAGGAACTCTGGCTAACAACGTTTGTAGATAATTGCAAGTTGGGAGCTATTATTAACTACCCAAGTGATGTTGGCACTCTACAGAAAGGCCTCACTGAGACCAATGACTGGTGTCAGAGCCATGGCCTTAAGCTCAATGTCAGAAAATGTGTTGTTATCCCATTTGGGATAAACCCTGTTCCCATGAATTACCACATCAATGGTAGTCCCCTGAGCACAGAAGGTGTTATAAGAGATCTGAGGACACAGGTTGACAGCAATGTCTCTTTTGACCAGCACATTGCCACTGTGGTCAGAAAATCCTTCTATGTGGCACATCCCATTACGCTTTTGTATCCAGCAAGGAAGAGATCATTGTCCTCCTGTACTCTTCTTCACAGAGTGACACAGTTTGTTTCAGCATACATAGTCTGATGGATGTGAGGTATGAAAATGAAATGTACATCATCATTTACTGACAATTACCATATCATCACAGTGATTTACCAGAAAAATAAGAATAATCTGTAAAATAGACCAGAAATATAAGCAATTAACTTGAACATCCTGAAACAATCCAGCTAGTTGAGAGGTATGCTCAGAACCCCTTACTGCAATGAATCCTGACCAAGGCTGACAAATTGGTGGGTGGAAGCCATGAAAATGAGGATGTATCTGAAGTACTGGCATAGATAAGCTAACACAGTTGCTGCAGTAACACCTTCCTGTGTGCTCTAACATATATTTTTAATAAAATAGCACCAAGTAATTGAAATAGCAAATCTGCTGTGGGTAATTAAACATGTATTTGAAAATATATCAGGCACTACAGGGATGTAAGAGCACTGAAAAACAGACACCAGTGTGAGAGTACATACCCACAACCAATATCACCACAGTCACAGCCACATACCGGTAAGTCAAGTGAACAGTAGAGTATACGGACTTTGTGAACAAATACATCATTGTTTACCACTCACACACTAGCCCTACATATGCTGGCCCAATTTTCAGTGTAGTCTGAATTCTGACCTTGGTACAGGACATGTCTAATTCTGCCCCTACAAACACATACAGCCAACAGACCAGCAGAAACTGGAGCAGCATGCAGTCAGATATAAAAGGAGATATTACTCTTACATTTACCCCCCTCCATATACAGCCCAAATAACATATACACATGACATGTATATACAATCCTGACAATCTGTTAACAATGGCCAGACATACACAGACCTCTCAAATGTGCAGTTCACCTCAGAATGTATGGGCTCAGGACTCATATCTATGGCCTCTTCCCTGGCATGTCTGTGGGTCTACTACATCACTGGGATGGTAGAAGGAGTGAAGGCAAGAAATAATGATACTAAATACATTTGAGCCTCACAGTGCATGACATCTGGATAAAGCCTGACATCATTTGGGGACAGAGGCACAAACACAGGGGTAGATTGGACATATTGCTGTCATAAATTGAGACATTTGCAGATGTCACTGGATTTGTTGTAGCCATCCTTTATGAGGAATATGAAGTCAGTAATACAAATAGATGTGAATATTTACTGAATGCATTCCCTAGAGTCCCCGACTGCTTTTCCAAGGACACCAACTGTCTGGGGAACAGACAAAACATAACAGGCAAGCATGTGGCCAGTCTGTGGACAAGATGCCAGTGGAGAGGTATGTCAGAGACATATCACTGTCAGACGTGAAGTCACTCACTAAATGCATGTCCACACAAACCCTGTCAATCTATCAACCCACCATGTGCATAACAGCACTGATGATATAGCATCTGTTCACTATTCTGCGGATATATCACCGATGTTGTTGGGCTGTCTCTAAATGTCCTGTCCTGTGAAGTATTCCCGCCTTCTGTTTGTGAATGTGTAGCCCACCACCTCTGTAATGTCCTTCACACAGGCAAGGAAAAGGGGCAAGGCCCACATGAAGGAATGTCCCATATGTTGAAACTAGCAGCAGTGTCCAGGCCTACAGCACAATACTATGTGGGCACCTGACATCTGCACATCTGCACAGAGGAAAGATGGAAAGTAGATAGGCAACAGGTTATGCATTAGGATGAATTTTTTGAAGGATAGAAGTCTGAAACTGAAATGTATGCCATTACTACATGACAGCAGTCCCAATGACATGGCCAAAAAAACATAGTAGTATACAGTTAATATAATATCATATTAATATCTAATAGGAGATACATAAAAACATACAGCTCAAACGCCAAGAACAAGATAGTGCAGTATTCAGAGCCTCAACTTTGCATGCAGGGGTGCATGGTTCCAGTACTACAACAGGCAATCTAATTTTGCATGGAAAAGCAGTGTTAAAAGTACTAATTTAATAATACAATATGTTTTAAATTATTTTTGTCAGCCAGTGCACTGTAGCTGGTATAACATGCAAGTGTGAGTGCATATAACATGTGATACTAACCATGTATTAAAAGTAAAAAAAAAAAAAAAGAAAATGTGATACTAATCATGTATACCCAAGTGTTCTATACAGTATATTCACACCTCTTGCTACTGTAATGAGAACACATAGAAGCATGCTATATACAGGAAATTAAATACACTTATTAAATGATGTTATTACTCTGCTATTTTATCAGACTGGAATGTGAGCAATGGTTACCAGTGCTGAGCTATGCGCAGCTGTCCAACATACCCCTGTATAGGGCAGTAACATGGCAGAATCCATACACACACACACACGCACACACACACACACACACACACACACACACACACACACACACACACACACACACACACACACACACACACCACCATCACAGCTAGGGCACATCCATACTTATACACACCACTTCTGCATGGCCCATGTAATACACAACCCCCAACCCACACACACATTATGTCAACCAGTTGGCTCAGTCTAGGCCTCTGGCAAACCCACACCACACCCTGTTCATATGATGATACATGTGCCACATCCCTGTCATCCATACCATTGACGCAGGGACATGCTAACATGGTTCTGATGCACAAGGTGAATTTAGTACAGTTTAGCAATGTAATGCTGTGTAAAGTGTTGTCAGCCAGCATGTTTAATGGTTACACGTCAGAGTGTGTATCTGTCCAGCTATGATGCATTATTTCTGTTATTAACACAGACTGACTGTTGTCTCCATATTGTATTCTGTTTGTGTTCTAGGTGTCTGTCTGTCAGGAGGATGTAGCCCTGCAGTCCTTTTCTACAAGGGGTATGGCAGTGTGGTAACACAGTGACTGTGTCATATCCAGGGTACAGCTGTACACAATTAACAGGTCTGTATAACAGTTATTGCATATTCCACATGGCTGATAGGGCTGAAGCGTGTATACAGGTAAGTGCTTGGTGGCTGATTGCAGCTCTTGTATAGTGGACAATGGCAAGTGTACTGTTTGGAACACACCAAAGGTTTGTGAATACCACACACACACACACACACACACACACACACACACACACACACACACACACACACACACACACACACACACACACACACAGTGGTCAGTACTGGGATCCATAGGTTCATAGATTCATAGGTGTGTTCTAGGTGAATAGCCATGAAGGCTGTACAAGACCAGGCCGAGGGAATACCCTGCCATAAAGCCATCTGACAATAGTCCACAGTGTGGCTGATGCGTATAGTCACTGGAGTGATCCCCAGGGGCAGGTGTTCTATTCCCCATCTACTCATCCAGACATGCATTGCAGTTAGCCAGTAATGTGAACTGATTCACATGTATGTGATGTTTATTCCATGCCATGGACAGTGTATGGGTTGTGAACCTGTCCCACAAGCATGTTCTTTGTAGTGTGGAAGTGTGGTTGAGGCCTCTGGTGCATGTTGTGTGGACAGATTGGTATACTCTCAGATATCGCATTCCTGACTGGAGTTGGTGAGACATGGCTGTGTACTTCAGGTAGTGATCACATCCATGTAGCTAGTATGGTATGGGGATCCGTTTGAGGTATTAACAGTCTGTCCATACACAGCATGTGTGTAACACTGGGGATTATCTTTGTGGGATACATTTCAGCCTTTTTACAGTTGTTGCAGGTGTCCAGTGGGTTACGTGGTAAAAGGCCACTGTACACATTGAATGGCCTACTGAGGGGAGGGTACAGGGTGGCCATGGTCTGTTACTTGCTAGATTACACACCCTAGGTCAGGAGATGAAACACATGGAAGGACTTTCTGATGTTAGTGTCACTGTTGTGGTCGACAGAGAACTCACTGTCAACCTGTGCTCCCCATTCTGTTATAACAACCTCACTGTTCAGTGGACTACCACCAAAGTATTACTTCATGTGACCTATGGTGTTCTCAAAAGGGATGGCAGCACATCTCCTGGCATTGAGGTAATGTCTGGGGTTCTGACAACAGTGGTAGGTCTCAGACAGGCCTTTGTGCATGATATCAACATCACATGGGTGAGTAATGATAGCACTCACCTTACAGTTTTCTGCAAACATTGTCAGCCAGGGTGCCTTTGTGTTGGCCTGCACCTCAGAGTCCACACTCTATGGGGCTCAACTCATGTCTGGTCAGCAGTTTGACATGGGGTCCACTGCATTCACACTGTGGGTTCTATCTCTGAGGCAGTTTGCAAGAAACTATTGCTCTAGGGATTGATGCCTAGCCAAGTGTGTGTGTATGATGCCTCAGTGGAGTATGGTCTGTGAGGATTAGAAGGTATGCCTATCATGTTATCTATACCATACTGTCACATAGTCATTGCACATGGCACAACACTTTTAGGGCTGTAGAGTGTCTACACCTACCCCTACAGTGTTTGACAGCTGTTGGCCTTGTAATGTAAACATTGGGATATATTGTAAGACATCAATAAAATGGATTAGCAAACCCCCCCCCCCCAATATATCCTGTTATTTCACAAACACGCCAACAGGATACTGTCATCACACACACATACACACTTGTCAGCACTAAGATTAAAACCCTACCTATCTAGTTACTGCTACTACAGTGTTACGCCTTTATCACATGTGCCACAGAGCTTACAGAGTGGATGTTGTCCCAAGGTACATCTAAGGTGAGGAACATCACCAGCCCTTGTAAAATATGGCAATGAGTGTTGTAGTGGGTGGGAGACATCACAAAATACTTTACTCTACACATATTTGGCATAACTGAGGTTTAAACCTCTACCTACCTAAGGTATTGAACTCTAATGTTACACAGTTACTGCATGCACCCCTTTGAAATTGCAACCAATAATTGTCTACATGCTTGTAGTTCTCACCCTTTGCATTTACTTGATGCTTTGCCTTTTGGGGAGTTCAAGTGTATTTTTGAACATAGTTTTGATATGAAGTTAGTTCCTTTTGAATTTTTGTCAGTAAAGGAGAGGCTTCGAGCCCGGGGTTATTCTGAAACATCTATTGAGATGGCTTCCCAGAGGGTCTTAGAAGGCAAAAGGAATTATAAAAGTAAGTTTAATTGTTTAAATCATGAATTTGGTGGGGATAATGAGTTAGAAAAGGACAAATTGTTCTTTGTCACTAAATCATCCCCTTTTTCTTCTACACTTAAGGATGTTGTGGAAAATCTTTGGCCTATTGTGTGCTTTAATGATGAAGTTGGCAATTTATTCCCAAAAAGTATTTTTTTCATATGGCAGGTACTCTAATTTGAAAGAACTGTTGAATGGGAGAAGTGGACCTGCAGTGAAAGGACCTACTGAGATGTTTAAATGTGGAACATGTAAAGTGTGTTGCAGGGTGAATAATCTTTCTGTTACTAGCATTAATGGGGTACACTATGTTGCCAAAAGTAAATTTGATTGTCAGTCTTGTGGAGTGGTGTACATAGTGGGTTGTGAGTGCATACCATTGAAATGATATGTTGGTAAAACGAAAAGGATGATTAAAATTCAAATTCTGGATCATATAAGAGATATTAAAAATTGTAGAAAATAAAGTCCCATTGTTGACCACTTTCATAAAATACACAAGGGGAAGGATGATTCCTTATGTTTTTGCGTGCTAGCCAGTCCTGGGAACAAAGGGGGAGGTAATTTTGTACAAACATTATTAGCTATGGAAAGTAGGTTTATTTTAAAATTTTGTACATTGGCATCTAGAGGGTTACATTTGGAAGTAAACCTGTATGTGTGATGTAAGTTTGTGTTTCTACGACAACCATGTATTTAATTAAATAATCATTTATTTATGTAATTAATTATTCAATTGATTAATTTGTGAAGGTGTATAAATTTGACTGCACTGTGTGTCTGAATTATTCCTCTGAAGGCATTTAAGCCAAGGTACCAGAACATGTTAAAGTTTGGCAATTTGCAGCTCCTTGGTTTGTTTTTCTTATGTTTTTGTGGTTGGTTCATTTTTCAATACCTCAGAACCATACCTATCAACCTGTTAGTGCAACAGTAGTGAACAAAGGCTGTACAAAGGGTGGGAAATGGGCCACATATAGGGACATAATCAGAATATTGCTGTCATAACTGAACAGTTATACAGCAACAGGGTGTGTATCAGCAGAACCACCTGAATGTTATGAGGATGGGAACTCACATGTATGTCATTATTCATTGAGATAAATCCTTGGATCATAACAATATTTCCCAGACAAATACAAGGAAACTGTGGAATGGAAACAAAGTATGGGGTGAACACATGGACAGTCTGCAAACAGCCTGGCAGTGGAGTTGTATGCTCACAACCCATTAGTGTAATAAGTCTGGAACAAGCCAGAGAAAGTGGGGGGACAAAGGCATGACAATAAAGACATAACAACATAACGTGAGTAGATAAGCTGAGAAGGTTGTTGTGTTAACACTACTATTGCTAACATATATTGACAGAAATATCACCTTAGTGCATTTTTTATGCAATGTCCTGAAGACAAAATTACCACCATGACTGATAAAAGCAAGCGTAATCTGACGATTATGCTACTCAGTGCTGCAGGTTTAAATCTCAACATGCACTCTCTCAAACCACTCCTTAAAATGGAGAACATTGACATATGTGCAGTAACGGATACCTGGTTCAGGCCTCCAGAGAACAGCCCTCTGCTACCAGGCTATACCTCATACCCCACTTTTTATGTGGTGCATACAGATTGGGGTTTCCCAGCTGTGGCATTTGTAACACAGCTGGCCAGACATGGCATTGTCAGTCAGGCAGGGATTGCCTGTAAGTAGCTAGATGTGACTTGGAACACTTGGGGGTTTGGGCCTCTGTCCATATCGGATATGCATAGGGACCTACATGTGAGGTACACTTGCAGCCTACCCAGTTGTTGAAGGTGCCTAGTGTGCTACATGGCTAGTGGGTCATTGCACCTGCTGATTGGCCTAATGAGTGTGCAGTAGAGGGAGACATTGACCTCTTCATTCCTGGATGACACACCCTTAGGTATGCAATGTGCCACATGGAAGGACTTTCCATCCACGGATACCATACCATGGTAAGGTGGTGGTCAGAAGAGAGGTTGCTGTCAAGCTGTGTTCACAGACCTCCTATCAGGTCATCTGTGTCCATTGGACTACCAATGATGTGGTCATTTGTGGACAACACATTGATTCAACAGGTGATTGGGACACATTTCTTGACATTGACACTAAGCCCAGTGTTCTGATGACAGTTGGAGGTGTTAGTGGTGACTTCATGCAGGGTGTATACATATTCTGGGGATGTAAACATAGCCCCCAATTAGCAATTGTCTGCAAACATTGTTAGCCACAGTTCGTTTGTGTTGGGCTGGATGTCAGAGGCATACATAACAAACAAGAGTGGACCCAGGACAAGACCCTGTGTTACCCCTGATGACTGTTTGGCAGTCTGACATGCAGTCTACTGCTTTCACACCATGGGTTCCACCCATGAGCCAGTATGCAGACCACTTAGTGACATAAGGATTAGTGAATAGATGAGTGTGTTTGCCTATGATTCCTGGATGTGGAATGGTATCACAGGACTACAAGGGCCACATATCTTGTTTTGGACTCCATACTGTTACATAGTTATTTCACATGGCAAACAGATTATAGGACTGCAGAGTGTCCACAGCTACCACAACAGTGGGCCCTGTACAGTGGACATTTGGTAGTGTACTGAGTGGACTGCACAAAAGTGTAGCAAAACCGATCCCTCAATGGATATGGATCACAATGTTAATGACACAACCACCTGCCAGGAATGAGATTCAAACACCTGCCTATCTAGTTACAGCTACTACAGTGTTATACATTTATCAGATGCACCACAAAACCTATATGTTTGAGAGTGGTCCAAAGGTATCTATAAAGGTGAGTGACATCAGCAGCAGTGCTAAAGGAGGGGAAAGGGAAATGTAGTAAGTAGGAATGGCCTCAAAATCATGTTTGTACAAATACATACAATCTCACACAAACAGAAACAACTTTACATTTAGCTGGACTGAGATTAGAGCTCATTCCTTAGTAGTTTGCTACTATAGCATTATGTAGTTATCGCAAGCGCCATAGAGCTTATAGGTAGGGGGGCATACATGGATACTTCTAAGGTGAGTGACATCAGCAGCCCTTGTAAAGTATGACACTTTGAAATGTACTTCCTGTGGATGGTCACAAATTACTTTTACCTACAGATACACACACACACACTCCCACAAACAGATACACTTTTCAAATTGCCAGGACTGGGATTAGAACTCCTACCTAGTTGCACTACAGTAATACGCAGTTATTACACATGCCACAGAGCTTACATGTCTGTAAGCTGGCCAAAGGGATCTTTCAATGTGACTGACATCTGCAGTACTGATAAAGTACAACAATGGGAAGTATACTGAGTGTGAATGGGCCCAAACACATTTTTCCATTTGACAGGATCGGAATTAGAACTCCTACCCAGCTAGTTTGCTGCACTACAGTAATACACAGTTATCTCACATGCCACAGAGCTTGCAGGGCTATGAGCTGGCCAAAGGAATCTTTCAATGTGACTGACATCTGCAGGACTACTAAAGTAGATCAATGGGAAGTGTACTGAGTGTGAATGGGCCCAAAAGCATTAACCTACAAACACATATATACATACACATACTTTGACATTTGCAAGGACTGAGATTAGAACTCCTACCTAACTAGTTATTTATACCAAAGTGCTACACAGAGCTTACAGGGCTGTGAGCTGGGCAAAGGGATCTTTCGGGGTGACTGACATTTGCAGGACTGCTACAGTAGATCAGTGGGAAGTGTACTGAGTGTAAATGGGCCAAAAAGCATTAACCTACTCACACACACACACACACACACACACACACACACATATATATCTATATATATATATATATATATATATATATATATATATATATATATATACACACACACACACACACACACACACACACACACACACACACACACACACACACACACACACACACACACACACATACACACACTCTTTCACATTTGCAAGGACTGAGAATGGAACCCCTCCCTAACTAGTTATATTTTTACTTGAGTGTTATGCAGTTATCACTCATGCCACAGAGTTTATAGAGCTCAGGGCTGCCACAAGATACTTTTAAAGTGACTGACATCTGCAGGACTGATAAGGTAGGGCAATGGCATGTGTACTGGGTGGTAAACATCTGTTATTTCCAAGATCTTACAGACACTTCTGTAAGTGTAGGAGCATGCCCAGTGTGACCTTCTATAGTACATGTGGGACTCCATTCCAGAAATTGTTGTACTTCAGTCCAGGGATTTTTGTGCTACAGCCATACATCTCGGCCTTTTAGTGCATGATATCTGGGGACAGCCCTATTTCAATGAGGGAACTTTAGGCCATACATAGGGTGATTGTGACTATTTATCTTATTACTGTATGGGGTGCTAGTGTTAGAGGGTTTGTTTTTGCAAACATTTTATCTGCCATATTTGATGTTTGACAATGTATTTATTGTTTCAGTACCTCCAGACATACCTCCTCAGATCACCACAGTGATTTTACCAGAGGAATATAGCCTGGATGATGCACAAGCAATTATTATGGGCCCAGTGATAGGCATTCTTGCACAATCCAGCCTGTTGAGATTTGCAGTTACAGACAATTGACTGCTGATACTGTGAAAATGGTCAAGCACCTTGTTGATATACTAGGATGTGGGCATCTGTGTGCATTTCTGTTTTGACATGGCTTGCTTACCAGTCCATGGTTGAGTAATACAGCTCAGGCAGGATCATGGTGACAGGTGGACTCCAGATAGATATGTAGAGGGTAAGATATGTGTTGTTGGGGGGTCTGAGTCGGATATGTTGGCCTGTAGCTACCTACAGTTTGCATAGGGGTGGCATGAAGGGTTGCCCACACTTGGGGGTCTTGTGTGCCTCAGACTGTTTGACCAGACTGGAGGTGTGTGTCTGTCTCACATATATGTATACCCCCACATGATTTGGCTTGACCACTCATATTTTGGAGTCATGTGGTTGCATGGGATGAGTGATCAAGGAAGGCTTGTTGTGTTTTTCCCCATGACTGTGGGAGAGGCTTCTGTGGGTGGAGACATGTCACCATCTTCCAGGGTTGGGACTCCCTGCAATGGGTGCATTGCAATGTTTAGACTCCTAGCCATACCTCTCGACTGTAGAGGGCTTCACTTGACTGTGCGGATTCATGGCTCATTTATCTGGTCAGTTACCCATACAGGTTTGGTTCTGCAACTCACTCAAGGTTGAAGTCTGATATTATTGTGCATGTAATCGCAGTTTCAGACTTCATACCTTTCAGACATTCCATGGTATTAAAACACTATTTCAATATATCAACTTTGTTACATCATTATTCCAGGTTTTACCATGTGTCCTTCTATTTGGACCTTTATCACCCCATTATTTGTGGTTTTGTCCAGATATCTGGGTCTCTGAGTTTGGGAGGTATGTTCCTAGCATTTAGCAGCATGGCCTTTCCTTGCATTTTGTTGTCTATGTTATGTTGGTATTATGGACCCCATGACACTCCCTAACAGGGCACTGTGGGTGAAGCATAGGCCTTTGGCAGAGGTCTGTAGGCCAGGTGTGGCAGATGCAGCCCATCTGTATCAAAGCAGTGCATTCTGATGAGGATATGTTCTCAGGCAATAGGGCAGGGGACATCCCTTGGATGGCACCAGTAAGTGGACTAAGCATTACTGACACTTGCTTTCTGTTTGTATTGAGCCATCGCTCTGGGTGACAGCTGTATGCTGCTTACAGCTAGGAGCATGTTATTGCATTTCTATGGGACTGTGGGAGAGGCACACCTGTACACACTACACATTTGCAGATGCTGTGCTGATATTTGCTTAACATTTTGGTCACATTTAGCATAGTGATGTGCCCTATCTTTGAGACTACAGGCATAACAGTATTAATCACAGGTCAGATTTTTATGCTATACACGTGTTTAGGTTTGGACTTCTTAGCTTTCAGAGCCATACTGCCACTGCCAGAGTTGCTGTGATATCACAGTTATAAGTCTGTAGGTGGGGATTTCATGAATGTCGCAATTTGGTGTCCTTTGCCACACATTTCTGTATAGTTTTCTACAGCTGATCTACTGGGTGAGGCTTGGGTTGAGTGTGGGACCCCCACTTTGACATCCATGCATGTGACCTATGACCCCCTCAGTTATTTGGCTCAACAGATATACTGCAGTCATATTTCTAAACTACAATGAAACTGCATAATGTGGGTATGCCAGTACTGGGCATATACTTCCTGTTGTCCCACATAGCTGTCAGTTGTCTGGTGCTATCCCAGTAAGCCATCCCAGTCCCTTGCATGCTTACAACTATACCATGGATATGCTATCAGAACATTCTACTCCATTCATTCATTGTTAAGAAGACTGACTTACCTTGTGCCTATGGCAGTTGTAAGGTCAGTGTGTGAGGACTGAATATGTCAGATGCACACAGTACACTGCTTATACATGATAAGGTATAAGTGTTGTGATGTTTGGCATCCATTTTACTGTGTGTGGGAGTCAGAGAGAGATATCAGTCTGTAGGTCCCTACAGTGTCAGTGTATGTGCTATGCATTGCCTCCTTGCCAAGGCCAGGGCATACTGGGCATGCCTTTGTCTGCCTACAGGGGCAGGCTCAGGATGTTCCTCCTCCAAGTCCTTCTGTGCCTGTGGAGGCCTTGGCAATGGTGGGGGGCTGTGTGGCTCCTCCCCATTTTGTTCCTGCTACAGCTGTTTCCACAGGATCATATTGTGTAGCATGGCATATGCTATGACCATGTGTGCACATGTGGCTGGAGAGTACTGCAAGGCTCCACCGGATATGTCAAGGCAGTGGAACCGTGACCTGAGCATCCCAAACACATGCTCTATAATGATTCTGGTTTGTGTGTGCCTCATTATGGCATTCTTGTGTGGGTGCGTGTACATTTCTGATGGGTGTCATTATCCACGGCTCCAGTGCGTAGCCAGCATCCCCCACTAAATGGCCATATGGGATGTCCCCCCCTGGCAAACCACAGATAGAGCTGTGAGAAATGCCAGATGTGGGAGTCGTGATAAGGCAGCCAGCACATACATTCATGATAATGCCCTGGGCATCATACATGACCTGGCAGTTGATGGAGTGGAACCCCTTGCAGTTTATGTAGACCCTACCCCGGTCACCAGGTGGTGCTTTGATGTGGATATGCATGCAGTCTATGGCACCCAGTACCTCCAGGTAGTCTGCTACATGGTGGAAGAGGTGCATATTGTGGGTCCTCTCCTCATGGGTGGTGGGGAATTTAATGTGCTCCTCAACATGTGGTCACACGGCATCCAGGAACTGCTGGAGTATCCTGGACGCAGATGCTTGTGAGACCCCCATGATATCCCCAGTTGGTCTTTGGAAAGTACCTATAGCTAGTATTCTTAGAGCTACACATACCTTGATATCCACTGAGATGGGTTCCCCTCTGTTTGTTCTGGATGTGAGGTGAGGCCATCACAGCTCCACAATTTGCTGCAGTATGTCCCTGTCCACCCTGTAGCACTCTATCTCCAGATCATGTAGCCCCTGATAGGTTACCCTGGGCCTGAACACTCTTCTCCTCCTCCTCGTAAGTCTGGGGTGGTTGACAGCATTGTCTTCTTCACCACCCTTAGCCTCTTGCACAGACTGATGTATGAGAGCAACAGCAGCCCCTAACATTTTGTTAGTTTTGTCAGATAAAATTTCCTCATCTGGGTACACCTGTGGTGTAGAGTTTGTGGGAAAAAACAGACTGAATGGTGTTTGCATAGTTTATAGTGTTGTGCTGCAGATGCTGCCTGTGTGATTGGCTGAGTATGATACATTCTACCTGCCAGCTCTATTACTTGTATTTGAGTCCCTCTATTCTGCTATTTCCCTTTTTTTCTCATTCCACTTGCCATTCTGTTTTTTTTTTAATTTTTTTTATTTTTTATTTTGTGGTTTAAATCCCGGTGCGCACCACTTACACCTGTTTAGGCAAGATAAACAATGCTATACAGCCTCAGACACACCCCTTTGCTTACATATACACAATGCTGCCATTCCCTCTTTTCTTTTTTTTTTTTTTGTTTTAAGACATGGTGTGTGCCGCACACACCCATGTAGGCAGTGTGAGACAACCCCTTGCTTAGCTGGGCTTAGTTAAGGGCAAACCCGGGGAACAGTACTCCAATGTGCTTACAGCAAGCATGACACACCCCCTTTTCATGTTAGTTGCCCCTCCTGCCTACATGATCCTGTTCTAGCACCTACATGGTTAGGTGCAGGTTTTGGACTTAGAATATTTTGTGATTCAGTAACATTCCCCTTGCATACCCCACTGCTTCAGCCCACAGATACTGCACTGAAATGGAGCCTTTCCCCTTGACAACCACTGTCCCCTGGTATTGTTTTGATTCTGCATGCCATAGACTATAATGGCAAAATGCAGATTTCCCTTAAACTTGGGTTTTCACATTTTTGTTTTTATTTTTGGCACGATCGTATTTGCTCGCTGCTGCCCTATGCTTAAATGGCCGAGATCAGCCATAAAATAAAATATTATTTTTTATTAAAATTAAACATTTATTCATGCCAATGGCCATATATTTGGCCATTGGCATGCCTAGAGATGTGAATACATGCTTTTATTTGAGCTGTCATGCCTCCGTTTTCCTTTTTGCAGAAATATGTTCATTTAGTAACTGAACACATTTTTGCACGGACACTGTTTCTGCACAGAGACCTGGCAGCTTCCTGAATCACTAATTCACCTCATTAGCATCGTTTTCATCAGCAAATGAGGCAATTAGCATGCCATATGGTCTTCCATGCAGGAACAGTGCAGACAGGCTCGTGCATGTCGGATCAGCCGTTTGCTGAATCGCTCGGCAGCCGAACTCCATGCAGGAGCTTCTACACTGTTCCTGCATGGAGTTTTAGCATTCGTGAATCCTGGGGACAGATTTTATATACGTTCTTTTATATACATTTTTATTTATACTGTTTTTTTATATATGCTGGCTTTTTTATATATGATGCATCTTATATATGTCACTATTTTTTATATGTTATTATTTTGTGTATTCCTGTTGCTTGCATAGACCATTAATGTACTAGATTTACTTTATAATCTGTAACTTTAAGGCTGAATTGGCCAAGTGACTTCATTGGGTGTTTTGTATTTTAAAAATGGTGTCTTTTGTTTTTTTCTGTAATGTCTGATGAAGCAGCAAAGGTGCTGGGAAAGCACTCACTATTATTAAGGTTTGTGCCTTGTATTGATGTGGCTTGGTCCTTCGCTATTTTTGACTGTGTATTGTGTTTTTTGCGTGTTGAACCATTTATCCTTACTGTCCTTACTGTTTGCTTTGCTGATTCTCATTATGTTCTACAAACCACTAAGAACACTTTTTAATAAAATAATTAACATCAGTATAATATATTTGTTCTTTAAGCTGAGTCAGTGAAGGCACCAATCTGACATTGTGACCATTTATTGAATAAAATAGACCAAATTACTGATGCCTCAAAAATTAACCTCAGAATGACATCATAACACATTTGTAACTTTAACCTTACAGTGGTTGTTGTAATCAAGCCCATTCTGGCTCAAGTTTAAGGTTTGGGTACATAACTCATGCTGCCTTGGATATGATTATCAGGATCCTTAGGGCTTTCATCTTAGCCCAAACTCCACTTGACTTAGCCAAGGCTAATACTGAAACCACACTACCCACAAAAAAAGTAAAATCGGGGGGATAAGAGAGCAGGAAAGCCACAAAGTGGCTGTCAGCCACACTCCCTTGGGAAAAACAAAAACATGAAGAAAAGGAGGGAAGGAAGGGAGAATCCTGTGATTCACTGCTGAGGCTGTGCCCAAATGTGAGTGACACTCCCATAAATAGGATGAAGAATTTTCCACTCCACCCCTTCACAGCCTGTGGATAAACAGACTTACAGATAAGCCTTCCTTGTCCTCTAAACTGAGCCAATGAAATCAACAATCTGACATTGTGACCATTTATTGATCAAAATGCACCACATTACTGATGTCACAAAAACTAACCTCATAACCACATTGTAACACAATTTTTAACATAACCCTTATGCTGGTATGCATAACCAAACCTATTCCAGTTCATGTTTAAGGTGCAAGTGTATAATCCAAGCTCCCTTGAACATGATTATCAAGATCATTAGCGCTTGCCTCTCAGTTCAAACTCCATTTGCCTTGTCCAAGGGCAATGCTGAAATCACACTGCCCACAACAAAGAAGTCACTGAAATACAATTGGGGAAAAGAAAGGTGGGAATCTACAAGGTGGTTGCCAAATGGCATGGGCACCGTATCTTTCCCTTCAGAAGGCATCTCACTCTGGATTAACTGACCTCCCAGATTATTTCATATGAAAATTCACAACAGTAAATATTTTTTATCTGCAAACATAATGTCCAAGTTAAATAAGTCAAAGCCCAGATTGTTCAAGCACACTACATCCTAGCTGTTAAACATTATATCTGGCTTATCCAAATCTCTGTCTTTGATTACTTGGAAACTGATTTGGGTGGCTTCATTGGCTACTGTGGGGCTAATAAAATGTCTGGCTATTTTGATAGCTACACTCCTCCTGGCTCCATGCCATCAAAGTTTCAGAATAATTGAAGACCAGAACAGCATTATTTCAGGGTAAAATGAACAAAGTCTGTGAAGATTAGACAGCATTCTTGCGAAAAGGTTCCTAAGTTCCAAAGTTAAGTCATTACCTCCAAGATGAATAACCAAAGCCTGGGATAACCTTTTATGTGCTTAGACTTGGCACTTGACCTCCCAAACTGAAATCAAGTCAACCCCCAAAAAAACAAAATTCTGGATTAACCAGTGGCTGCATTCTAAAGACCCATTATATCCAATCAGCTGAGTTAAAACTTGGAAAACTGCTCTTTTGATGGAGTATCCCAAAATCCAGATAAACTTTTTTCCTGTAACACAAATTCATAGTATTAATGCCTAACATAAGATGAAAAGGCCTCAGACAACCACCTTCCCATTCTTTTTTTTTTTTGAGAATGCCCTTCCTTCACTACTCTCTGTCCCAAAGGAATGTGATGAGTACTCATGTGAATCTATAACTTGGCATGAAAGAGCTTTAACTAATGCTGTGTTAGCCTCTACTAACTAAAAATGTCTGCCATTCCATGAGGTGACAGCAAGACCTACTTGGTCTGCTGCAGGGATTATCTTATGCAGTAAGTTAAACCAGTAAACAGGGCAAACCCCAGAAGTCTTTCTTTGTCTAAGCAGACTTGCTGACCCCTACCAGTCAGATAAATCTTAGAGTCTCCCAGCCATATCAAAAGGAATTCATTATGAAACACTGTATCTTCTCAGCATAAAGAGTTCAGCAATTTGCAAGCATGCATGGAAAACCCCAGCATAAGGACATGTAAGCAAAGTTGCTCCAATGGTAAAAGATAAAAATCAACAGCAGAGATGAACAGAAAATGGGACAGACTGTCAACTATTTCATCAGTACAACTGGGTACATGAATATTTGGAAAAGTTAAACTAATTTTCACACACAACAAAACCAGTAGCCTAATGACAGAGTGAACCCATTTGGATTTAGACGAGTGTTTATTCAGGGCATGGACAACCGCAAGACTGTCAGAACAAAAAGAAATTCTGCAATTTTGCAACCAGTCCTTCACATCAAAGCAGAGACCAAAATTGGAAAAAATATCAAGGAAGATAATGTCATTCCTGTTTTCCACAGTTCAGGACTGAAACCATTTGACAGCAAACCAAGTACCTCAAAAATACCTACCCATAGCAGCATCCACTGCAGCATCTGTAAAAAGATGCAGCTCAGTGGATGAAACCCAATGTCACTGACAAATAGCCACACCATTAAATTGGTTCAAAAATGTATGACACAGACATAGATCCTCCTTGATTCTATGGGATACTCAAACTTTAAAGTCTTTGGATTTATTATCTTTTAGCAAATTAGAAATGGCTCAAAGAAAGGTCTTGGCTGGGACAATGACCCTGCAAGGAGAGTTCAATAATCCATGGTGCTGCATGATGTCTCTGATGCCAGTCTTACTGAACCCATGAAATTTCAAAATTATGTATATCAGTTGATCCAACTTGTTTCCCAGAAGCTTGATGGACCCTAAAGTAACATCTTTTGCTAAGTCTAGAAATATCATTTCCTGACTCAGTCCCTCCAACTGATCATCAGCCAAAAGTAACCCCAAATCAGCACAACAATCAATGAATGTTGGCATCACCTCAGCACCCCCCCTCTTTACCTTCTTCAGCTATCATAAAATCATCTAGATTATGAACTGCTGACTGACAGGGTACTCTTTGCTGCCGACACCAATGTATGGCCATGCTGAATAATTCAAAGGTAGCACAAGCTACTGAGCACTCATTGGGCATCGCTATGTCAAAAAATAATTTACCATTAAGCTGAAAGCCTAACAGTGACCAGTCCTCTTGTCTGAAGGGCAGCAGTCAAAAAGCCACCTGGATATCTAGCTTACAGAGCCAGGGATCTGAGTACCTCAAACTTATTTCAGCTGCTTGTTCCAGGGAAGAAGAGTGCACTTTAGCTTGATCTTTGTCAGTGAGATCATTGACAAATGCACCGTCAGGATGATAATGGTGGGGAATCGATCTAAACTCCCTTAACTTCTTTTTGGAAACATGCCTACAGGAGAAATTTTAAAGGTAGACCAGGAAGTGTGCGAGAAGGAGTCTGATATTTTACCTGCTAACACTTCCTTCTCAATTAGTCTGGACACAGTGTCCTCATGGCCTTTGACAGAGCAAGATTCTTAACTGGCCTAGAATCTAAATGGGTCAAAGAACCAATTTTAAAACTACTTTCAAAATTTTCGATGAGAAAAACTGCAGCTTTAACAGTGGGGTAAATTGCCATTCACCGAACCAATTTATCTAGCTTGACTGGGAAGTGAGAATGATTGACAGCCAGTCCTGCCTCTTATGCATTGGATCTTTGGTCATGAAAAATCTGTTTTCCTCTGACTGGGTTATTCTGGAACAAGGCAGCACTATTCTCATAATAAGGAGCTACAGTGCTATATACAGAGTGGATTATTTTACCCAGCATCTAAAGGATGGATGACCGTTCCCACAGGAATAGCACAAGTGGAGAAACATGAATGAAGGCCAAAAACATTTGACATTGTTAAACTCCCAACAACATTTACCCTCCACTTGACTTGACGCTTCATTCTTGGGGGTATTAGATTTATCCAACATAACACTTATATCAGGATGCCATTGTTCTTACCTGATAGATTTATCTGAGATCTTTAATTTCCTAAATTTCAGATCATAAAAAGACAAAGCTGATCCCCTTTGACAGGGTAAGCCTATCTAATGGCCAAAAAAGTAGGTGAGTAATGGCAATGCTTGGCTAGGATCCTTTTCCATGATAATGCCTATAGATACCACAAAGCCTAATGACTATGTGTCCTAGTTCCTAATCAGTAACTTGGCTGAGGGGTTTTTCTCATGGCTGCTAGCACTGCAATTAGATCTTTCACCCCAGCATTCTCAGTATCAGTTATATGACAAATGCCATCAGTGTCAATTAAATCAAATATGTCCCCAAAGTCCCTTCTGTGAATTTTCTCCTTGATGTTAGCTGGGATGTGAATGGTAATGTGAGAACCCAAGGAAGTGGTACCTAAACAGTTTAAATTAGTCATGAAGGGGGGCAAAAACTGAATGATGCCGAACTCTAGGTCAGCAGAATTGGACTCCTTTGCAGGAACCGGGGGATCAGCTCCAGCCTGTTGAGTTAATAATGAAGATGGCCAGGCTGGTGTTGGGAAAGTCCTTCCTTGTTGACTAGAAGAAAATGCAGGCATGATTCCAAAATTCCTCTCCAGGGCTAAGTCAAATATTCTAGCCCTACTCTCATCAAACAGTGAACTGATAAACTCCTCAAGGTATTTATCATCTGTCTACCCACCATCTATTCTACTCAAATCTGACACACTCCTCAAATCATTACCCTCTGAGTCAGCTGTGGCAACCACCAATAAGGTTGGTATTGCTCATCCAGTCATGATAAAATAGATGAGCCTTCATGGGCTATGTTCAAGCAGCTTTATTATGCTCAAACAGATCAGGATTGAGGTTTAGTAACTTTAACTTAGATAAATTTATAAACAAACTAGCTTTCACACTCGTACATGCTCACTCTGGCTGCATTCTCAAAATGTGTGCTTGCTATTTATATGCATGTGCTGTCCTTGAAACACTTCTTAAAGGTACAACACACACACTATTCTACAGTTATATTCTGCACTGTAGCTTGGTTGTCACTTTTTGCCCTTCTCCTTGTCTCCTTTGGAAGAATGGACCCATGCTTGGGCTAATCATCTGCAACTGGCAAGGCTCTTTTCTTGGCAACTGATCCATGCTCTTGTGTCAGTGCCTATGATTGTCAAGCAACAATATATATATATATATATATATATATATATATATATATATATATATATATTGATTATTTACATCAGACTTGTTATGCATCAGCTAAAAACAAAATGCTGGGAATTTGCTGTAATAATTCTAACATAATATCCATGATATCAACTAGTATATATTAAGAATTATTTACAAGTATTTTCATTTTTTTAGTATTATTCTTGTTTTCTTTAATTAAAAATAACATATAGCACATGTCTACCTGGGAGACATAATGCAAGAAACTTAGTCTGCTGGAGGAAATATAACAGTATTGAAATATGAAGGACAACCAGGTGACCAAAAGGCTCAGAAAAACATTGGTAAACATGGCAAAACAGGCCAGCAGATGGTGCCAAAGCTCCCTGGAAGCTCTGGGTGTACTGCTGCTGCAGCGCTCCAGAACGTGAGCTAAACAAATCCAAGTTTTAAGGGATATTCCTGCTCTGTTCCCATTAGTTGGCCATAAAACACTCAGCCTGAAAGTAGCAGGGAAGGAATGCCCACTATGTATGACTGTCAGCCAAACCATCAAATCTCCTGGAAAGGAATTAGAAACAACAAAGACACTTTAAATATTGATAATAAAATTGCACCACCTGAGACAACAGGACATGAATTAACATGCATTTCCTGATGTATAAAAGGGCTGCCATTCTATTTATTGTCATCAAACAATTTCCCTTTACTTATATTACTCTACAAATCACCAGTTTTATAAATATTAAGAGAGAATAGGCAAGCAATGCATCTCTGAAAAAAAAAAACTTGGTACCATAGATTTGGCTTACCATGCAACTACCTAAGTACAGGATAAAACTCTAACTGCTGTGCAGAGAATTTTAACATCACAGTATTAGTGACACCAGTATTTCCCAACTTGGAGGGAAATCAAAACAATGGTCTATGAACTGGTAACACTAGCATGGCTATACAATATGTGCAGTAAGATGTGAACCGGAGATCAAACGTGTGTCACTTAATCCTTCCCCCTCCTGTGCAGCAATAAAAAATGTGCTCCTTACTAGAGAACCACTTAGCAATACTAAATTATGTCAGCACACTCTATAGACTAGCGCAACCCTTAAAACAACCTAGCCCAAAACACTGTTAAAATCTTATCTAACACCAACTTAACTCTCTCGACTTTCCAAATAGATTAGCTACAGACAAGGCAATTAAACCAAATCCTGCAAAGCCATCCACCATTTAGTACTTAAACACAATTTTCATTTTTTTTTAACTACTGCCAAAGAAAAAAATGGCCAGCACTCGGACCTGTCTGGTCACTGTCAGGTGGCTCCATCCTGCAACATAGCTAATCCTGTGAAAGTAATCCTGTGAGCTGCTGCTGAGCCCAAATGCAAGCACTGCTCTCATAAACAGGACAACAGACGTACCGCTACACCCCCCCACTCAGCTTGTGAATAAACAGGCTTATGGGTAAGCCTTCCTTATATTAATTCAGTTTCTAAGAAGTTCTAAAAATTCAACTTAGTTCAGGTAGTTAATATAAATGCAAAGTTGACTTTTATCGTCTATATTCTGCAGAGAAGTTTTATATGAGTACTGGACATTTCTGATCTGGGTGGGACAGTCTTCATGGTTTTCTACAAAATTTGTAATGACTTTAGCAGTATATGGTGTAGCATATTCATAGATCTCATCTTGTCGTGGGACCAGTTTGTCAGACTAAAAAAGTGATAAAACATACTGTGTATTTTTCAATGGCAAAATTATAAAATATATAATATGTTTATGCAAATAGATATTTTCAGAAATAGACAGACCTTTTATGACTGGCAGAAAAGTGCTTACTTCTGGTCTTGAACAGTAGTTCAAAGGTTTGTTCACACTGCAAATAGTACATCAGAAACTTAGGGATTATCATTTGAAGAGAGAAGACTGTTCTGCATATTTAATGAATATAAAAAGAAATAGGGAAAATGTCTTATTAACTTTCAACAAACTGTAAAAAAAACAAGGTTTACCAGAGTTATTTAAATGTTGAATGGTGTCTTAGTTGGTTATTGGTAACAGTGACTGCTAGAATCAACAAACAACAGCAAATAGGCATGAAAATAAACATTCTAAAAGCATTAATCTTTAATTATACTATTTTGGTAACTTTTCATGGAAGCAATTAAGAATGTGTTGTTTTATTGCTTTGCAACGCTGCATCAAGGTCTCCGTCCATATTTGCATTTGAGGTTATGAAGGCAGGCCTAATTAAACCAAATTATTCCCATGTCTGTGTTTAAGCTCACCTGTAGGCACTACAGTATAGTAAAGAAATTCTAGTGTAATGCACTAGAAAAATCAGGGAACCAGCTACTGTCTATAATTTCAAATCACATGAAAGTAACCTGGTGCACACAATCCTGAGGGTGTCCACAATGAAGCAAAAATGTGTCATTCAGGTAAGATATTTAACATCATGTATAATATGTGGTGAAGGAAACATTACTGCAGGGAATTTAAAATTTTGTTTACGTGCAATCTATGCAAACACTGTCTAGGTCTGATTAGCACGCAAGTTTAGGAAGCAGTAGCAGATAGCACACAATACACTGAAGATTCACACCATATGCTTTGCTCTGACCTGAGAATCTGTGGCCTATGTAATTAAGGTACGGCGTGATCGGTAATAAAATGTTTTCTTTTCTCTAATTGTATAGTTCAAAGGAACATGTTGCCCATTAATCTGATTAGTAGCAGAAAGATGTGCAAAATGACCCCACTGCCTTATTATAAGGATGTAATTTAATTTGGGTCTATTGACTTTGCTTTAGTCCAAGAAGATGTGCTACCAGCAGTTTGGATTAACAAATTATACAGCAATAGAAGCATAAATGAAAAGCAAATTGAATCAATGATGTTCGCATAAACAGTTCTTTGCACAATCTTTGCCATACAGTCTAACACTATGTCAGTTTATAAAACAGTGCACCATATTTCTGGGAAATGTTCAGCAATTCATTAATTTAAATGTCAGAGCAGTAATTGCTGACCAGATCAATATTTAATTTGTTGTCTTGCTTGTACCTCTTTATGCATCTACAAAGACTGACAGTAATGTAAGTTGCTTGTTAGTAGGGGAATTCTGTTAACTTTATGTTTTCAGTAATAAAATCTGCTTTATTACAAGGCTCTGGAGAGTGATGTTCTGTATACCTTACAAGCAGCTGAGGTCTTGAATTAAGAGATTGTGACTGAGAATCTTTAATAGGCAGTCAGGTGATAAGCATTCTGTTTGGTACTATTTCTTGTAGTGTTAGGGGGCTCATGAGCATTGGGAAGCATCAACAGCCCACCCTGCATGTGCTCTTTGTGTGCATGTGAGCAGATGTTAGTATGCTTTTACATACATGGCAGTAGGCTTTTCACAGCAGAGAGCTCCAATGGGCCATATTATTTATATTCTGACAGAAACACTTTCTTTGCATATTATAGTAGTGAACTATATCACTGCACAATCTTACACATCATTAAAGCAGAGCCAAGATAATTAATATTTCAAATTTCTTAGTAGATGGTTGTCTTTTCTGCTTTCCTTATCCTGTCCATGAGTAACATATTTACACTCCAGATGTTCAATCTTATTTTTTTGTGATATCTGCTAAGGATCCTTTCTAAGTATCTCTTTCAAGTTTATTATTTGTCATTACCTACACATCAGCTTACATCTTTTCTACTGTAAAGTTAAAACACTTGTAACTGTGAAACTTGTTAATTGTTTAACATCATCTCTTAATTTCTCGCCACTGACACCCTGATAAACATTCCCTTGTTGTTCTATGCACGTTCTCTCTTTTACAGTACATTTATTAGTATCTGTAATATCATTCATCTTTCTCCATTATACCATCTCCTGTTACAATATCTGTACAATTTTAGATGTGCTTGGCTGAACAGGATTTACCCTCTTTTTGTTTTCTAAAGATATGCCTCCCTGACCAAAAAAAACACTGCTTTAAAGTTGGTCTCACCTGAGATTTAGAGAGGAAAAGTTTGCATCATTCTTAGTTTAATTATTTTTCTTTTTTTAAACCTACAGGCTTGCTGAAGACTTTAGTATCCCTTCATAGCCTTTTGGCAAAGATTAACCCCCAGATTCAGCAAGCCCTGCACGGTGTGCAGGAACAGTGCAGGAGCTCCTGGAGGCAATATGTCCTCTGTGCGATCCATGAATAAGCTGCAGGGATGTGCACGAGTGCTCCTGCACTATTCCTGCATGGATGCAGCTCCTGTATGCAAATTTCCCCATTGCAGGTGAAAACCATGCAAATGAGATGAATTTGCGATCCAGGAAGCTAGCAGCTGGCCATGCAGGACTAGTGTAATATGTAGAAATGTACTCGGGTTACTAACCAAGTACATTTCGACAAACTACAAAATGAAGCCATGACAGCTCCAAATAAAGGGTGTATATAACATGTAAAGTATGCCAATGGCCAAATATACAGCCATTGGCATGGAAAACAGTTTAAAAAAAACAAAAACTTTTATTTCTTTTAGCCGATTCCAGCTGTTTAAACATAAGGCAGTGGCACGCAAACGGGCGCGGACAAAAAAAAAAAAACCTGAAATAAGCATTCTAACCAAAATCACTATTTTGCCATTATACTCAATGGCAGGCAGAAGACAACATGGCCAGTGAATAGTGGTTGCTATGGGGGGAGGCTTAGTGTGGGACCTGTACCTTTGCATCAGCAGGCAATCCTATGCAAATGAGGTGAATGATACTGAATCACAGATTTCCCCTCAATGCTAGTCAGCACCCAACAGTGTAAGTGCAGGAATAGCTTGGTGCAAGTCTAAGAGTTAGCTGACATCATAGGGGGTGTGTCAGGCACTGTAAGCAGATTGGAGCCTTGTGGCTCGGGTTTGCCCTTAGCTTAGCAGAGCTAAGCAAGGAGGTGTGTCTGAGGCTGCCTAGCACTCTTTACATTGCCTAAGCAGGTGTGCGTGCCGTGCACCGGGTTTTAAAGGAAAAAAAAAGTAAACCAGGAAGTAGCAGCTCTGTGCACATTTGAGCACTGTGTTTGTGTGGTGCACCTCCAGGCTTAAACATGAAGGCAATGGGAAGGGAAAACAGTAGTAGGAAGGTAATCAAGGAGAACTAGCATAGCTGGCAGGTGAAATGTATCAGAATCAGCCAATTACACAGGCAGCAGCCCAGCCCAGCCCAGAACACTACTATAAACTATGCAAACACCTTTCCCTCTGGTTTTTCTCACATACTCTACACCACCGGTGTATACAAGTGGGGAAAAAAAAAAAAAAAAAAACAACAAAATGATAGGGGCTGCAGTAGCTATCATACATCAACATGTGAAAGAGGCTGAGGGTGGGGAGGATGAGAATGCTGTCGACCAACCTACAGTGAGGAGATGGAGAAGAGTGTACAGACCCAGGGTAACCTACCAGGGGCTACATGAGCTGGAGATAGTGGAGCACTATAGTGTGGACAGGGACTTCCTTCAGCAAATTGTTGAGCTGTGCAGGCCATACCTGACACACAGGACTAACAGAGGGGAACCCATCCCAGTGGATATCAAGGTATGTGTAGGCCTAAAAATACTAGCCACAGGTACCTTCCAAAGGCCAACTATGTATATCATGGGGATCTCACAGGCGTCAGCATCCAGTGTACTCCACCAGTTCCTGGATGCCATGTCAGCACATGCCAGTGAGCACATCTATTTCCCCTACACCCGTGAGGCGTTGGCCAGCAATATGCATCTCTTCCCCCAAATAGCAGAATACCCTTAGGTAGTGGATGCTATAGACTGCATGCACATCCACATCAAAGCACCACCCGGTGAGAGGGGTAGGGTCTACATCAACTGCAAGGGGTTCCCCTCCATCAACTGCCAGGTCATGTGCAATGCCCAGGGCATTATAATGAATATGTGTGCTGGCTGCCCTGGAAGCTATCACAATTCCCACATCTGGCATCTGACGCAGCTGTACCAGAGATTTGCCAATGGGGACATCCCTTACGATCACCTAGTGGGGGGTGCTGGTTACGCATTGGAGCCATGGCTGATGACGCCCATCAGAAATGCACACATACCCAAACAAGAACTCCATAATGAGGCACACGCACAGGCAAGCATTATAATAGAGCATGTGTTTGGGATGCTCAAGTCACAGTTCCGGTGTCTGGACACATCTGGTGGAGCCTTGCAGTACTCACCAGTTACATGTACTCAAATTGTCATTGTATGTGCCATGCTACACAATATGATCCTGTGGAAACAGCTGTAGCAGTAACAGCACGGGGCAGGGCCACACAGCCCCCCATCATTGACAAGGCCTGCACAGGCATAGAGTGACTCAGAGAAGAAACACCCTGAGCCTGCCCCAGTAGGTAGAAGGAGGCCTGTCCAGTATGCCCTGGCCTTGGCAAAGAGGCAACGCATAGCACATACACTGACACATTAGGGGCCTAGGGAATGTCACCTCTCTCTGACTCGCACATACAGTAAAAGGGATGCCAAACATGACACTACCTGTGCTCAACCATATATAGGGAGTGTACTATGTGCATCCGACATAGGCAACCCTCCAGCACCATCCTCAGTACTGGCACACCCACAAGGTGAGTCACTCTTCTTACCAATTGCCAAATGGAGTAGTATGTGTGTGTTGTTACTTGTATCTATGGTATTGATGTGAGCATGCAAGGGAATCGGGTGGCTGAATGGGAGGCCAGCAGGTAGCAGACACTGATATTGGCAAAGTGAGATCTGTAACAAATACTGGTGTCACCATAGTAGCCAGTACTACACATGGTGACAAAACCCACAGCAGGAAATGTGCTGAGCCACGTGTGTCCATATGACACATGCATGCCAGTCAGGGAGGTTCACATACTCAACAACAGTCTCAGCCAGCAGGACAGGTGTAGACAAACACAAACAAAGGCTTTGCTAAGGCCTCTGAATGATGGCTATGGGTAACCCCCCCCCCAGGCCTACACAGACAGACTACATCAAGTCAGGCAATGGGATGTTAATTCTGAAGGGTAAGAAGTCAGAAACTGCTATGTAGGTCAATCAAATCTAAGACCTGTAGTACACTGATATGCCTCTAGTCAGCATGATAGGTTAGAATACAGAATGAAATGGAGTACTTGACATACCAGTACAGTCATAGCAAATGTGTGCAAGTGTCAGGTGTGCCCCCCTCAGTCCTATGTCGAAATGTAATAACAGTCAGGTGTGCCCCCCCAATCGTTATAACAGTCAGGTGTACCCCTCAATCCTATGTAGAAATGTAGTAACAGTCTGGTGTGCCCCCCAATCCAATGTAGACACATTGTAACAGTCAGGTGTGCCCCCCAATCCTATGTAGAAATGTAGTAACAGTCTGGTGTGACCCCCAATCCTATGTAGAAATGTAGAAACAGTCAGGTGTGCCCCCATCCAATGTAAAAATGTAAAAACAGTCAGGTGTGCCCCCCAATCCTATGTAGAAATGTAGTAACAGTCTGGTGTGCCACCCCAATCCAATGTAGACACATTGTAACAGTCAGGTGTGCCCCCCCCAAATCCTATGTAGACATGTAATAACAGTCAGGTGTACCCCCCCCAATCCGATGTAGAAATGTAGTAACATGTATGTGTAGGTATAATACCAGAGGACCACAGATGACCAGAGGTGGCCAAGGTAGCAGGATAGATAGAATCTATCCTGGGATAGAATTAGTTCAAAATGATGTAAAAATTACTGAACCTACAGACATTGCCAACATACTGGCTAAAAGGTTCAGTGCAAACTTCTCCCCCCCCCCCCGAATGGTGAGATATCTATACCAGAGAATTATAGCCCCCCAAACATCTCAAATGCTCAGGTGAGAACTGCTCTCTCCAAGGCAAAAAACACAGCATCCATGGGGCCAGATGGTGTCCCCGGATGTGTGCTCCACGAACTCAATGAGGAATTAAACCCGCAGTTAGGGCAGCTGTTTAATCTTAGCCTCACCTCAGGATACGTGCAAGGAGTGGCGACGGTAACTGTGGTCCCACTTCACAAAGGAGGTGCCACCACCGACGCGGGAAATTACCGTCCCATCAGCTTGACAAGCTTGATCTGCAAAGCTATGGAGAGGATCATAATGGAACTCATAAATAAAGACATAGGAGACTTGCAGACTTTGGATCCGACCCAGTTTGGCTTTGTCAAGGGCAGATCATGCCTTTTAAACCTGGTGGACTTTTTCGAAACAGTCACCAAGGCCATTGATGAGGGAAAGGCAGTCCACACAGCCTACCTCGACCTGGCAAAGGCTTTCGACACAATACCCCACTCAGGTATCATTGAAAAACTCATCAGCTTAAATGTAAACCCATACGTCACAAGATGGGTTGCAAATTGGCTAAGTGACAGAACCCACAGGGTCAGAGTTGCTGGCGCCATGTCAGACTCAAAGCCTGTCACAAGTGGTGTCCCACAGGGCTCAGTCCTGGGCCCTCTCCTGTTCGGCATCTACTTTTCAGAATTACAAGCAAACACAGGAGGATGATGGCTGACAAAATTTGCAGATGACAGCAAACTGGGCACCATAGTTGAGAACACATCTGACACAGATATCCTTCAGAAGGGTCTTATAGAAATGGAAAACTGGTGCCAGAACCATGGCCTAAAGTTAAACGCCAAAAAATGCATAGTCATACCCTTCGGGAAAAACAAGGTTACCCCTAGCTACCATATAGGCAGCAACCCACTAAGCACAGAAGAGGTTATCAGGGATCTGGGTACCCAGGTTGACAGTAACCTTTCATTTGATACTCGCGTTGCCAAAGTAGTTAGGAAGACCTTCTACATTGCCCACCTGATCATGAAGGGATTCGCATCTAGATCAAGGGAAGTCATCGTCCCCCTGTACTCATCACTCATCAGGCCAATGATTGAGTACAATGTCCCATTCGGAATGTATCTGACACGACACCTGCAGCAACTGGAAAGGCCCCAAAAGTTCCTCACCAAAAGGATAAAGGGTCTCAAAAATATGTCCCATGCTGCCCGACTGAAGGAACATCAGCTCTACTCAGTTGCTTACCGTCTGCTCAGAGGTGACCTGTGCCTGACATACAAGGCCATGTCCAACCCAGAATTGATGAACATGCTTCACCTCAAAAAATCTAGATCCCTCAGAACTACAAGGGCGGGAGACTTAAACCTTGACATTGTTATTAATAGGACATGCTGGAGGGACAGATTCATCACCCAGAGACTCCCTATGCTGTGGAACAAAATCCCGGTACATGTGAGGCAGAGCACCTCACTGGCTTTGTTAAAGAGAAATCTTGACCAATGGATGGGAGATCGCAGATATACCCCAGGGATTATCTCAGTGTCACTGCTTGACAGAGGCACAGCAAAATAATGGGCATAGTATCCTCCAAACTAAAGGGGTGGTGAAAGCCACAAAACTCTGGCTAGGCTTATAAATGCCCTTGGGCAGATAGCCTAGTATGAACCTATGAACCTATAGATTGGAGCATTTGTACAATATGCAGCTATGCGTGTGTTAGGTCTGTGTGTGTTCATATTGTGTGAGAGTGGTCAGTATATATGCATGGTGAGGTTTGACCTGGTGGCCATTGCCCAGTACTGCCGATGACAGGGCCAAGTCCTCACAACTGCAGTGCCAAACACAATGCTCCCCAGTATAACACATTCTAGCAGTAAGCCATTGTAAATGTATGGAGGTAATATGTGTCACCATCTGAAAGATGGACATGGCATGACTGTTGTGCCAGATATAGAAGCAGTACACAGGGGAAAGTACCCCAGACAGACAGTGTATAATGTGTAACCGTGAAATGGACACACCCTTGGAATTGTACATACAGGTTTGCATCACATTATCTGGGCTTGCAATATGGAATAACGATGTTGTCTAGCCAACACTTGCAGATCACAAAGGCCATAGGAATGATGTATTGAGAAACAGCTGATGTCCCTGCACAAGCCAGCATAAGTGGAATGCACCAAGCATATCTGTGAGTCAGATGCAAGTAGTGTCCATAACACACATGCACCCAGCTCACCCAACCACCACCCACAGGTACCTCTCCGGTCTTATACCTGCAGTTGGGAATGGGTACAATGTGACCCCCACCTGTGTATGGCAATAGCGAAAGAATGCAGCATGGAGTGCAGGTGTCCCATGCAGGGGTGTGTCCCTAGCTGTAAGCAGCACCCTGCCAGCATCCATACCACATGATCAAAACTGACAGAAAGTATTGGCATGAACACCTAGCACACCAACCCTATCACCCCAGGGGAATATACTGTATGGCAGTCTGGTACTGTCGGACTGACAGAATGCAATGGCCTGCTACAGCTGGCCTGCATCACTACCAAATGGCCTACAGTCCTCTGCCAAAAGCCTGTGTTTCACCCATACTGCCAATGTATGTTATGTCATGGACTCCCAAATAACAACAAAACACAGTCCACAGAACCCAAATGTAAGACCATGTGGACAAATAGCAGTAATGTGTCCACCATGTCCCACTGCATGAACTGTGGACCAACACCAATACACTGCTGTAATGAGGTGATAACTATAGGGAAAGTATCAGATAATGTTTGCATAATGTATGGAAGAGGATAGAATAATAAAGGGGGGGTGGGAGCATGGGCAGCATGGAATGTGCAAAGTCCGAAACACAGCCATATGCACATACTATCCCTGGCTGCAAACACAAAAATGGGTGGTTACAAACCTGCCAGTACACCACAATAGGGGTAATGTCCTGACTTATGACCACTGCCTCTGGGTAACCTGTGTGAATCTGTACAGCTGTGAGGTATTGCCACAGCAAGATAAGACCATACTGTCATTTTGATGGATGTACAAGTATGGGATCCTCTGTCACCACTGTACCAATGTGCTGAACTGGTTACACAGACCCAGCAGCAAGTGACTGCAGCTTCCCCTTCGGAATGGCATTAGTTTGCAGGAATATGTAGGCATTTGATCACAATACTGGACACAGCTGCATTCACCCTCTGTTCCCCAGGACATCACTGTGAGCAAAAATGTCTACCTGACAGTACTTGACATAAAACATCAGAGTGTATAACACTACACATGTCTGAATATTTCTGCTAACACCAGGACCATGTAGCAGAAGCAGTGCAGACACAATTACCTACAGTACCCACTATCCCTTGTCCAGTTTGACCCCATATTGCCAAATGACCTACAGATATCTTGCAGAAACAGTTTGCTAGCTGTAGGTGTAGAACACAAATGTCTGCACTGGAGTACAATCTACCTGGAATAGATCCACACATTCAATACAGAAGGGCATACTGGGCATGCTCCCACACTTACAGAAATGAAGGCAATGTCAGACAACATACTGAAAGGTCATACTGGGCATGCACACACACTTCAACAAATGAAGCCAGTGTCTGGCAGCAACTGTGGATCATACATATCTGACAGTTGCATATGTTAGTGCATAAACTCCGCAGTATGAACCATTCATGATTTGCACACATATTGGATAGGAATACACACACATATCCAAAGACAACACACTATTATATGCCAAAATTACACATACATAGATGTGTGGAAGACAGTGACAAAGAGCTTTCCATCATGAGGCTTGCCCCACCCAGCACACAGCCAAATGGCTACAACCACATGTGTACATGTCACTCACTGTAGAAATTAGCCACTAGTATCCCTCAGCATTATAGACTCTGTGGTGCTAGTGCTAACTGTGTAACATGATTGTACAAGGCAGTAATCATCTAGCAGTTGTATACATGTACCTGAGGAATATAAACCTGTGTGTGCCTGAGTGTGTTTGTGTCTACCTCTGGATGAATAGGTTATGGCTCATGCACACACATCGCCCTCCCTATAGCCCTACTATGGCAAGCCTGCTGATGTCAGTCACTGTGAAATACACCTTTGGGTAAGGGCAAGCAGAGTAAGCTCTGTGGTGCATCCTATAACTGTGTAATGCGGTTGTGTAATATACTAGTTAGGTAGGTGTTCTAATCCCAAATGTGGCAAGTGTGTGCGTGTGTGTGTGTGTGTGTGTGTGTGTGTGTGTGTGTGTGTGTGTGTGTGTGTGTGTGTGTGTGTGTGTGTGTGTGTGTGTGTGTGTCTGTGTAGGGATCAATGCTTTTGAGGCTGGTCACACTCACTACAATTCAAATGCCCTGCCTAGGCAAGCCTGCTGATGTCATTCACTTTGAAATACACCTTTGGGGAAAGAGTAACCCAGTAATCTCTGTGGCACGTCCTATAATTTTGTAATGCTGTAGTGTGATAAATTAGGTAGGAGTTCTATTCCCAGACATGGCAACTGTGTGTGTTTGTCTGTGTAGAGAGAAATGCTTTTTAGGCTAGTCACACCCACTAAAATTTAAATAGCCTACTTTGGCAAGCCTGCTGATGTCATTCACTTTGAAATGCACCTTTGGGGAAAGACTAGCCCAGTAATCTCTGTGGCAGGCCCTATAACTGTGTAATGCTGCAGTGTGATAAACCAGTTAGGTAGGAGTTCTAATCCCAGATATGGCAACTGTTTGCATAGGGAGCAATGCATTTTAGGCTAGTCACACTCAGTACAATTCAAATGGCCTACTTTGGCAAGCCTGCTGATGTCATTCACTTTGAAATACACCTTTGGGGAAGGAGCAGTCCAGTAATCTCCATGGTACGTCCTATAACAGCATAATGCTGTAGTATGATATAGTAGTTTGGTAGGGGGTTCTATTCCCAGACATGACAAGTGTGGCTGTTTGCTTGTGTAGGGAGCAATGCTTTTGAGGCCATTCACAGTCACTACAACCTCCATTGCCCTTCTTTGGCAAGCCTGCTGATTTCATTCCCAGTGAAATATACCCTTGAGGAAAGAGTACTCCAGTAATCTCCATGGCACATCCTATAACTGAGTAAGGCTGGCGTATAATAAACTAGTTAGGTAGGAGTTCTAATCCCAGACATGGCAACTGTGTGAGTGTGTGTGTGTGTGTGTGTGTGTGTGTGTGTGTGTGTTTGCGTGCGTGTCTGTCTGTGTTTGTCATTCATATCCTGTGTGGAGGTAGCTGTGAGTGTGTAACAACTGGACTCATTGTGGAGTGGGTTTTGCTAATTTCTTATATGGTGGGCCTATTATATGTCACAATGTCCACCTTACAAGGATAACAGATGTCAAACAGCTGAGAGGCTAGGGTGCCAATCCATACCCCTACTTGTGACATCAAGGCCTGGTGAATAAAGTAAGCAGCCCTTATATTACCCAGAGAACACTCTCAACCCGTGTCTCATACACAAACCCACTTGCCTAGGCAACATCCACTTTGTTGGTAATGCCTTGCATATTGCCCACATATAGTAACCATGGTGTGATTGCAGTGGACTACAGAGAGCATGGCACTCTGTCCCATCACTACAATAGGCACATAATTGCAAACAGTGCACCTTCACTGCTCCCCACTGGACGTCTGCAACAGCTGCGGTACCATCAAATGTGACCCACAAAAGACATACCATGCCTTAAACACATGCTCTGTATGGACAGATGCCACTGACACCAGGGAATACCTGCATCATGCTATCAATGTAGATGCAGGGTTAACCTGGTGTCCATTACCAGTTCCCACCACATGAGGCCAGGACTGGCACATCTGATGATAATCTGTGCACACAACATGGGCCAGACATCCCAGGTACAGTTCTACATGTCACTGGACATGCATGTGGGACATGTGCACATCCCAGACACCGTCCATGTCATGGACTATAGAACACATACATGGCAAGCATTGCGCAGCACTGGCCACACACAATAGTAACCCAGGTGACTGGATGGTGAATACAATACTCACCTGTGTGGGCCAATCCAGATACTACCCATGAGCCACACTGCAGACCTTTGTCATGTGGCCTGATGCCAAGGTATACCCTTCATCTAGCCTTGTGCAGCCTTCTGGCACAGTCAACCACTACACACCCGTGAAGCAATGCTCCCATGCATGTCAGTACTGGCAGCCTGTGTCTGTGTGTGTGGAGTATGATGCTTTTGACCACATTCACACTCACTGCAACTCCCATTGGCCTACTGAAGCATGCTGTCTTATGTCAGACACCTTCACATATCCCTTGCCCATATAACATCAGGATGACCCCTGTGGTGCATGTGATACCTGCGCATTACTGTATTGTGGCAAACTAGCTAGTTAGGAAGTCTATTCCTGACCCTGCCAACTGTGTCAATGTGTGTGAGTCCGTGAGAGAGTGTGCTGTGTTGACGTTGACACCCGTTCATGTGGACAGGCATGTGTACTGTGCCTACCTTATTGCTACTATATCACTGTTGCAGATGTCACTCACCATCAGATATACCTTTGGACAGCTCCCCAACATGTAAGCTATGTGGTGCATGCAATAACCGCATAGAGGTGATAGCGATACATAGTCAGTCAGGGGTTTGAAACCCTGTACTGGTAGGTGTGTGACACAAACATGCTTAGATTTTACTCTCCCACCCCCCTTCCTGACTTACTTTTTCTCTGTCTCTCTCACTCCCTCTCTGGTGGACGCAGAGAAATACACCTGCTTTGCTTAGGCAGCAGCTTGTGTTTTGTAAGTGATGCTCATGATCAGCTGATGGCCTCTGCATGAATTGCAGTCCCTCTCTAGCTGATTGCATGTGGAACAGCTGTGGTGACATTCCCATAGTCAATTGCATGGAATAACACTCCAATATCTAGGCACATCATATTGGTGTTTGGCCTTTTCATTCACTGTGAGCAGGACCTAAATGTGGTGTCTGGCAAACTGCATCACAAATGGTATTGGGCTTTACCTCTAACAACATACACTGTGGAAACAGGCCATCAGACAGGAGGGGTGTGCCAGACATGACTACAGAATGTAAGTGTTGCTCTTCTGCATTAGGAGTAATGTCAGTTTAACAGGATGTGCGTGGATATGCCTGGTCTACATGATTTAATACATGTCATGACAGTGTTATGTGTTTGAGGAAACTCACATCTGTAAGGTTATCTGCAGACTGGGCATTGTGTGGAGCCTTTTGTTTCTTGTGTTACTCACAGAACACCTATCTGAGAACTGCAGAAGCATAGTGTGAGGATTTCAGTCAGTACATGATGACAGCCATGACAGTTAATGACTTCATATCCCTCATAGGACATATGTCACAACAAACCCTGGTATGACAGTAAATTTATGAGGTTATTACAGCAACATGCCAATATTGGGCCAACGTTTGTATCTCCAGCCACAAGTCTGTCAACCTTTGTATATATGTCATGCAGTAAGAGGTGCATATGTTCTGTACACCATTATTTATTGACATTATATCTGATAACAAGACAGTCAGATATCATACTGTTAGACATGTTATGTATAGTTGGGGCTGTTTCTGAGGACATAACTTGAGAATTCTGTGGTTGTGTATACAGTACTGGAGTCTGTGTACTTATGGTGATTGTCGACAGTATGTGCATTGGGCATACGTACATTGGGCTGTGCACAGACTGTGGTAGATGCCATTGTTCTTGTTCCTGTTCTGTCTGATGTTACATGCTGCTCCAGTGTATGGTACCCTATTGGCTCACATGTCTGTAGGGCCAGACACACACGTGTCCCATACCACAGACAGGCATCGGTCCACACTGTGTCATGACCCGGTGTATGTTGGGTTAGTGTGTGAGTGACACATATGAAGATAGTGTTTATCAAACAGTCCATATAGTGTCATATTAAGCTTAAGTACCATATGTGGCTGTGGCTGTGTTCACATTGGTTGTGGGTATGCACTTTCTCACAGGTGCCTGTTACTCTGTGCTGTGACATAAGCCTGCTATAATTGCAGGTACATGTGTATTCCCCCATACAAAATGTAGTCCACTGTTGTGGTAGTCTGCCTGTAGTTTGCACAGTGCTTTGTGACATGCCTAGCAGCCTAGTGTAATTACCCAGTGTGCTGTTATGTCCAGTTATTTGCAAGACACACTGCTGCCAGGCCACCATAACTGATGTGTATTTCAAAGCAGTGGGATTCTGTACAGATGTATGTCACTAACTACTGGGTAGTATGTGGCTATGTGACCTCTGCACCACCAGGTATTATGTGTCAGGACAGACTGACGTGTGTGAATGCATAAACTGTGTGGGCATATGTAGTCCATTATTTATGTGATATACCCATGGCTATTAACATCCACATTGTGAGGCATGGTCCACATGTCTCACATGAAGGGTAATTGTGTACACCTCTGGACTGACCACAGAGTGCCAGACTGTCCACATATGTTGGTCATATCTCTGCTGTAGTCCACAGGATCATTACCGTGCTAGCAGTGGCACTGTATTATGATGTCCTTAAGATGTCTGTCTGTAGCCAATGGCAAAATGTCAAAAGCAGATGTGACTTCCCACACGCAACATGTCTTTTAAGACAACCTCTGTTACAGTAGCAACAGTCTACATATATACCTGCAATACATACATGACATCACCTTGCACTAAGAGGTTCGGACTATTGGTGATGAGGTAGGACTCCACTCCATGTTCTGGACATATGGTAAACATATCTGTATATATATATATATATATATATATATATATATATATATATATATATATATATATATATATATATACATCTACATACATATATTTATTATATATATATATATGTATATATGTATATATATATATATATATATATATATATATATATATATATATATATATATATATACATATCTACATACATATATTTATTATATATATGTATATATATATATATATATATATATATATATATATATATATATATATATATATATATGTATATATATATATATATGTCTACACATATACAGATATATAGATACATATGCACATATAGTTATGGATATCTACATAAATATCGACATAAATAGGTATATCTGATTAGATATATATGCACATATAGTTATAGATAACTACATATATATCAACATAAGCAGGTATATCTGTACACATAGGATGTGCATACATATCTATCTATCTATCTATCTACGTATATACAAAGAGATCTATAAATGGCCATATATATGATGCACTATACAGATGTGTAGACAGGATCTGTACTGATTCCAGAATGACAACATCACCGAATCATTATTGGCCAGGCATACTTACGTGGAAGTGCTTTTCACTGATGAAGCACTTTTGCTTAAAGTATGCCTTTTGCGGAGGTCATACTACTGTGCAGATAAGGGAATATTCTCTTTTCCTCACTGTAGTGCGATCTCAGAGTGAGAATATTAAAGTAGGGGGGTGCAGGGGAACACATGCCCCCACATGGGGGATGCAGGGGGCTTGCCCCCCTGCATAAAAGTAGATTTAGTGTTTTTTTATTTTTTAACACACTTTAACGAAAGCACTTTCATCAAAGTGTGTTCGGTGATTGTGGATTTGGACTATTGAACTTTCATTCAATAGTCCTAGATCCATGTAGACATACATATGTATGAATAGATATGTGTATGTACATGTAGACATATATCAACATATGTATATGTATATAACCATATTCCTATCATGTGTAAACATCATGGTTGTGTATACCTTCCCAGATGTATTTCACCATATGTATCTGATATGTGTATATTTAGATATAACAACATATGCGATGCAGCAGTAATATCAATAACAAGTACTACACCATTGTGGAAGTCAAAGAAATTGTTCAATACTATTCAATATGTTTAGTGACAGATATATTGGAAAAACAACAACTGTCTTCACAGCTGTCATGGAGTAGTGGTTAACTGTTGTAACTATAGTGTACAGGGTCCTGGGTTCAATACCTACAAGGGCTGTTTATTTTTTTGCTGGGCAGAACAAGGGCTGCTTAATACAGAGTGGTTAAGGCAGTTTTGAGCAGCTTTAAGTGCATTTGCGTGGGTTTGCATGAAGCTAAGCGGTGTTAAGCTACGGTTAAACGTACGGGTGCTTACACCATGTAGGCTTTGCTTACCAGTGCACAAATCTGCTTAGTTTTTAAATTGCAGCAATGCTGACACCTGCTAAGCATGGCTCAGCCCTGATAACCAGTGATCACATCCCAGTCTGATAATGTAGCAGGGTAATGACATCTGAAATAAGTGTATGTAATGCCATTTACAATACATGCATCTATGTGCTGTCATTACAGTTGCAAGGGGTGTGAGTGTCATGTCTGGAACATGGAAGTATATAAGACATGTACAACACTGTTATCCAAGTGAATGTGTTACATACAAGGGTAGTAACCCAGGTTACATGCTGTCACACTGGCATGTAGCGTATCATGGTGGTACTACTGTTGACAGTGCTTTCCCAGGCAAGAGTAGAGTGCTAAATGTAGTATTGACAACGAGCACACCTGTAGACATAGCTGGACTCTGAGGCCTCACTGTCGTGTTCCTGGTGTGTGAGCTGTGTCACAGTATATATCCCCTACTGGATAATGATCTGACATGTGGAATGTAGCTGTAGACTAGAGTCTGTACAGCACATGTCAGTGAGGGCTACCAACATGTAGTAATGGCATACATATTGTTGTCAAATGTCTATCTGTTGACACATTCATCCTACTACAAAGCTACTTGCCAAACTGATGTCTGTCAGTCCCTGTAGAGATGTACAGATGGCAGGTATCCAGCTTGGGTACATACAGGCAATCTATGCTTGACTGACACTTACATGTCTGCCCAGCTGTGTTATAACAGGCACATATAGGAGACAACACCCTGTATGCACCACATGCCACGGGTAACTCCACTACAGTACCACAGTCAACAGAACATGCTTGGGTACAGGTCTCCATCACAGACATTAACCATGTGTTGTAATACATGTTGCATACATGTCAACTGGATCACCTTAGTGGCCATTTGCAGGAGGCACCCAGAGGATTGGCTGATTCATAGGTTCATAGGTTCATAGGTTCATACTAGGCTATCTGCCCTGGGGCATTTATAAGCCTAGCTCAATTGGGTTTGGCTTACACCACCCCTTGATTTGAGTATACTGTGTCCTTTTTAAAGTTTAGTTTACTGTGCCTCTGTCTAATAGTGACACGGAAGTAATCCCCGGGACAAACCTACGATCCCACATCCACTCATCAAGATTCTTCTTGGAGAGTCAGTGAGGTGCTCTGCCTAACATGAATTGGAATTCTATTCCAGAGCGAAGGGAGCCTCTGGGTTGTGAATCTGTCCCTCCAGCATGTTCTATTTATTTCTGTGCTGAGGTTCAAGTCCCTCAAGCGAGTGGCTCTAAGGGATTTAGATTAACTGAGGTGGAGCATGCCCATTAATTCTGGGTTGGACATAGCTTTATATGTCAGGCATAGATCGTCTTGAAGTAGGCGGTATACAACTGAGTAGAGCTGGAGTTTTTTTAACCGAGCAGCATATGGCATCTGTTTGAGTCCCTTGATCCTTCTGGTGAGGTACTTTTGGGGTCTTTCTAATTGCTGCAGGTGTCGGGTAAGGTACATCCCAAAGGGGGCATTGTATTCTATGATGGGCCTGATGAGGGATGAATAAAGGGGCACGATTACCTCTCTTGATCTAGATGTGAATCCTTTCATGATAAGGCGGGCTATGTAGAAGGTCTTTCTAACCACTTTGGCATTGTCAAAGGAGAGATTGCTATCAACTTGGGTCCCCAGATCCCTAATTACTTTCTCTGTACTTAATGGGTTACCACCTATGTGGTAATTTGTGGGCACATTGTTTTTGCCAAAGGGTATGACTATACACTTTTTGGTATTTAGCTTTAGACCATGGCTCTGGCACCAGTTATCCATCTCTGCAAGACCTTTTTGAAGGATGTTTGCATCAGCTGGAGAGTCGATTATGGTGCCCAGTTTGCAGTCATCTGCGAACTTGGTGAGCCATAGTCCTCCCACGTTGGCCTGTACCTCAGAAAAGTAAATACCGAACAAGAGAGGTCCCAGGACAGAACCTTGTGGGATGCCACTTGTGACCGGTTTAGAGTCTGACATGGCTCCAACAACTCTGACTCTGTGGGTTCTGTCTTTGAGCCAGTTTGCGACCTATCTTGTGACATAGGGGTTTATATTTAGGCTGGATAGCTTATCTATGATGCCTGAGTGGGGTATTGTGTCAAATGCCTTTGTGAGGTCCAGATAGGCTGTGTAGACTACCTTCCCTTCATCTATGGCCTTGGTGACTGTTTCGAAGAAGTCGACCAGGTTTAAAAGGCAGGATCTGCCCTTGACAAAGCCAAATTGGGTAGGATTTAATGTCTGTAGGTCCCCAATGTCTTTGTTTATGAGTTCCATGATGATCCTCTCCATAGCCTTGCATACTAGGCTAGTCAGACTTATGGGGCGATAGTTTCCAGGGTCCACAGAGGTGCCACCTTTGTGGAGTGGGACCACTGTTGCTGTACGCCATTCTTTGGGCACATATCCTGCAGTGAGGCTAAGATTGCACAGCAGTTTTACTTGAGGGATTAGTTCTTCTTGGAGTTCATGTAGGACGCAACCCGGGATGCCATCTGGTCCCATGGAAACAGTGTTTTTTTCTTTGGAGAGGGCGGCCTTCACCTGAGCATCAGAGATGTTTGGGAGGCTGCACTCTGCCGGGATAGATACGTGCTCTTTTGGGGGGAGGGGGTGGAGAAGTTTGCACTAAACCTGTCTGCCAGGATATTGGCGATGTCTGTTGGTTCAGTGTATTTTTTGTTGTTTAGAATCAACTCAGAACAAGTCTGAGAGTTGCATCCCAGGTTCCTAACATAACTGAAAAAAGCCTTATGATTGTCTTTAGTGTCCTGTGCAATTTTTCTCTCGAAGCTGGCCTTGGAGGATTTTATGAGGGATCATCATTTTTTGCTAGTACTGATCAGAGATGCCTTCCCTTTTAGGGATTTTGCTCTATCATGTAGTAGCTTCCTCCTTCTGTTGTACAGTTTATTTATGGCTGGGGTCCACCAGACTGGACACCTGCCTTTGGATGATTGGGTCTTGATTTTGTTTGGGATAGCATGATCCATGCATTCCTGGAGATGTCCGTAGAATCCATTTATATAGGATTCTGCATTTTGGGCCTTAGTTTCCACTGGCCCTGGGGCCTTGAAGGATTCCACTTCAGTTTTGAGAAGTGTGAAGTTCGCTTTTGAGAAGTTTTTCACTGTGGTTTTCTGGGCTGGGGGTGGGGTCGGGATGTGGATATCCAGTGAAATTAATTTATGGACTGATCTTAACAATGAGGGATGTACTTCTGGTATGGAGCATAGAGTCCCCATGTTGGTAATGATCAGGTCTAGTATGTTTTCCCCTCTTGTGGGAGTGGTGACTAGTTGTTCCATAGCATTTGAGTTTATAAATTCCAGGAACCTTTGGGCTAAGGTGCTGGGGCTTGAGTAATGCTCCCATTCAATGTTTGGGTAGATGAAGTCGCCCAATATAATGGTGTTCGGAGAGATCTTAGTGTTCTCCAATGTTTTCAGGAAAGCCGAGTGGGATTCCTGACTTTGAGAGGGTGGTCTGTAGGATGCTATAAACTGAAAAGCAATCTTGCCCACTGTCAGTTGCACATGGATGGTCTCCGATACTTCATGCACTGCCACTAACCTGGAGGTGTGGATATCCTTGATAAATATGGAAACTCCCCCTCCTTTTGTGGTTAGGTCTGGGTTTTGGGGCCGAAAAGCATGATATGAGGAATAACCTGGTAGTGCTGGGGTGCTCTCTGGAGCCTTGAACCAGGATTCTGTCACTGCACAGATATTGATGTTCTCCATACTGAGGAGAGCTTCGAGTACATGCATCTTGAGGTTAAGACTTCTGGCGTTTAGCAGCATTACCCTTAATTTCTTGTTCCTTGTGCTGTCTATGGAGGTGGGTTTGACTTTTGAGCCTTGACTAAAAAAGGCATTATGGGGCTGGCAAGAGCCTTTGCCAATATCCGAAAGCCCAGGGGTGACAGGTGCAAGCCGTCCCTAGCGAAGCAACGTGGCTTGTCGAGCATGTCATCCCAGGCTGACAGACACTGGATCCCCTTTGAATGACACCAAAATTTTAGCCAGTTGTTAAAATCGATCATTTTGTCTTTATACTGTGGCATCATTCTAGGTGAGGGTAAGATGCTGCTCAAGGTCAGGGTCATACCGGCCTGGGCTACATGATCAGAGAGCTCCTCTATGTCTCTTTTCATGTAGTCGAGGGAGGTACATCTCAGGTCATTCACGCCAGCATGTACAATGACTGAGTCATATTTGTATTTGCTTTGGAGTGACCTGAGTGCTTGCGTTATGTGGCAGATCCTAGCACCCGACAGGCAGCTCACTGTGACCTTCTCTTTATTCAACCTGGTGAGTGGAACGTCAGTGTGTCTGACAATAGAGTCACCTATTACAAGGGTATCAGGTGTGTTATTCAACCTTAAGAGCTGTGATTACTTGGCACACTGACTTTGTGTGCTATGTGCTGTACGTGTTTTGTTTTGGGGTAGCATTTGCTTGGATGTCTGCTTTGGAGGTCTCTGTTGCTTAGGTAGATTTTTATTTAGAGAATCTGAGTATGTTTTTGTGTTTTTATGTGTTTGGTTCGCTGTTGTGATGGGACTATGTGATACTGGAATTGTGTTGTGTGAGGTTACCTTCTCCTCCTGACTGGTTACTCCAGTTTTGAGATGAGAGAGCTCAGCCTCCAGTTTGGCTATATGGTTGCATCTAGCACATATATTTGAACCTGTTTGGAGGAGGAGATGGTTGTCCATGTACATGAGACAGTTGTAACATTGCCTCAAAATTCCCAGATTCACCAGCTGGACTGGAGAGGAAACCACTGACTAACCTTTGGACATGCTAGATTAATATAGGGTACTGAATTAAAATGGATCAATAGGGGAGAAGGTAATTGTAGAGAGTATAAGAGTAAGTAGTGCTTATGGTTTATTAGTGCTAACTTGTAAGATTACTTATTCGGACCAGTGAGGGGCCTTAGAATGAGAATATGGTGTTTAATTTGAGAGATAGAGCAGTTCTGAGGGAAAAAGTGAAGAGCAGACTTTGTGGAGCCAGGAATAGTTTAAACCCAATTAGGCGGCGCTGCCCGATGTTGCACTATGCGCAAAACGTGCAAAAACGCACAAAAGAGGGTTTTAAGAGAGGGAAATCAAGGAGTTTGGAATTGACCCAAAATGGCCAATAAAACTACAGTTTCAAGGCAGTAACCACTCCCACAGAGGCAGGCAAGCTGCTCAATGTTTATCACTGCCACTGATGAGCACAGAGACTTCCCTTTAGCCAAAGCAAACAATGGCCTCCAAGAAACTTGCAAACAGTTCAGAACAGCAAATCTGTAACTGAACTTTTTTAAATCTCAGAAAAGTGGGGAAAAAGCAAGATTTTTTTTTTTTTTTTTTTTAAGGAAAGCAGAGGTTCACAAGTATCAACAAGTTAGAACAGTGCAGTAAATGACCCCACACTTGAGTGCTAGGCCAGAGACAGATAAAATGCAAGTTTTAAGAAAAAAACGATTTTAAAAATAAGTGCAGGCAGGAAATTCAGTAATCAGCTCTAGGTTGTGTTCTAAATACAGTTACCAACACAGAAATCAAGTTTAACAAGCCAGAAAATGCTCAAAAGTAGGCAGCAATGCAGAAAAACTTAACAAATAATCTGAAGCAAAATACTTAAAATCTCAAAATTGGCTCCTTTCTTCTCTCAGCGTTTTCTCCTCTTGGTGGGTGCTTCACCAACAGCCAACAAGTCCAAAAAGATGCCAAAACCATGAGGCAATCGGGTTTTAAGAGAGGAAGATGAAGGAGTTTGGAATTGACCCAAAATGGCCAATAAAACTACAGTTTCAAGGCAGTAACTACTCCCACAGGGGCAGGCAGGCTGCTCAAGGTTTATCACTGCCACTGATGAACACAGAGACTTCCCTTTAGCCCAAGCATGTCACTCTCACCCTGAGGGTCACCTTAGTGGTGTCTGTCGATCACCTGCTGGCATATGGCGGGTGGCATGATACCACTGTACACACATCCCCGACACAACCCATCTCTCCATGGACAATAGCCAGGTATACACCTATGACCACCTGCAGCAATGTACCCCAGTACTGACACGTGTGTACATGTGCATTTCTGAGGATAGCAGTGTCTGTGTGTTAGTGCACCTGTAGTTGGGAATACCATGAAGGCCTTCACAACCACTGCAACACACATTGCCATAGTCAGATGTGGCTGCTACTGTATCGGACATTACATGTATCCTGTTACGCTCCTCTCCCTAATGGCTACATGAGCTTTGCAGTACCAGCACAACAGTGTTGTACAAATGGTTCGATAGGCATGGGATACCCATAGAGTACTGGCAAGTGTGTGTATGTGTGCATGTCTGTATATCTGTAGGGTACAGCATTCCGAGGCCACATATTACAATACCCATTGCCACAAAGTAGTACGGATAGTGATGTTGCTGCCTATAGGTGAGGCATGACAATGTAGCACCCTACTATGCCTGTGGTTTGTGCATTAGATGCATATTCCTGTAGCACCACTGTTGGGATATGTAATGGGTTGTAATGCAGTCATGAGCAATGTGTGATGGTGGGTATGTCAGAGTGTCATCACGGGTTGCAGTGAGTACAGTATCCACTATGGGATGTGGGTGCTGTATACACTGTCATTACACCATGGTACACCCGGTATATTTCCCATGTACCACTGTATGGTGACCACTGTCACCATCAACAATACAGGTAACTGATACCACAATCCAGCCCAGTTATGCATGTGCTGTGTGCAGCCTACCTGTAACACATTGGACACATGGACAAGTTAGTTAGCACCGATAGGCCCAGGTCTCTTGTATGTGTGTCTGCCTGTTATCTGTCCGTTAATTTGTATATGATGCTATGTCATACTATGTACTGTCCATATACAACCATTACATTCCCCATTACCATACTGTACATATCTGGGGATGTTCTGTATGTAACCTGGAACACACCTCACCCTAAATACTATGTGGTGTGTGCAATGAAAGCCACACAGTTCAGTAGCACTACATACCTAGGTAGGGGTCTAGTCCCAGTGTTGCCAAGTAAGAGTGTGTGTGTATGTGGATGGGTCTACATGAGATTGTTGTTTATACATGTCCCAGCAGGTCACCTGTCTATGTGGCACAGGAAATAACTGTTATACGAACCTGTGGCATGTGTTCAACTCTACCCCGGATATGTCACAGCCATGGTGTCACCACAGTGCCATTCCCCTTGTGGAATATGACTGCAGACCATCCCCTGCTGACACATGTACACCTACAACACAAATGGAAAACATTATGCAGACCACAATCATCCAGTGTTACCAACAGCTAGAATGCATCATTGCTGGACAGCTACACTACCTGCCATGTAGTGGAGCTGTCCAGCTATAATGCATCATTGCTGGGCAGCTACACTACCTGACTTGTATGCATTAAACATTACTCCTGAAAAACATGTTACACTGCAGTACATTGGTACACTGTAGTACAGTCATCATGTGCATCAGAACCATATTAGCCTGTCCCTGCATTGATGTTATGGATGACAGTATGTGGCAAAGGTATCCTAATATGCACAGGGTGTCCTGTTGGTTTTCCAGAGACCGAGGGTGAGCCATATATTTGACTCCATGTGTGTGTGTGAGGGGTGTAATTAGTTAAAATGGGCATGGTGATGTGGTGTGTGTAGGTATGGTGTTGCCCTAGGTGTGTTCGTATAGTGTGTGGGTATGCATGCACACAGTTTCGCCATGTGACTGCCCTATACATGTGTTTTTTGGACAACTGCAGACCATACCTGGCAGGGTGTGCAGTTCACCACCTCTGGCCATGGACATGCAGACTGTGCCTGCAGGGGTTCCATGGGCATGTCCAGGTACAGGCATCGATGTGCTACTCTCCCCTAATGATGACAGATGTCGGCTGGAACCAAGTCCATCCTGGGATAGGCCAGGGCATGCATGTGGCCTGCTGTGGTGTGGTGTGGACAGTGCCCCCCTGTAGTGCCGGGGCTGGTACTGCCACTATGGGAGCTCCTTGGTGTCCTAGCATGTCCACGTTGATCGCCAGCTGTTAGTGTTGCTGGCCTACATTCACATGGCCATTTCCACACCCCCACCACATGTTCAGGCAGAGACAAACCACAGACGATGTGGCCCACTGTCTCACCCAACCATCTATCCATGACCTTGGTATGAGCAAGGAGGACACCAGACAGTTCAAGGAAGTTGTTGCTTGCAGATGTGAGAGCAGACCTCTGCAACCTCAGGCCCTGTTTGGTGTACAGTTCCATATGTGCCTGCACCCCCATAACAGTCTGAAACATGCACCTGGTGGTACCAGTTGTGGCACTTCTGCCAGGGGCATGATGACCAGTGGCCATACCATGAGCACCCTGGTATATCTGCCTATGTGGTGCCCTGCCAGACATCTGGCTATGCCTGCTGTGACCAGACACAGTAGACATAGATGCCACACTCTCCTGTGCACTGCCACCAACCGCCAACTGTCCCTCTTTTATGGCCATTGGTGATGGGGTATTTATAGGCACTGTAACTGTGTGCAGGGTTGGGGTGGCTAAGAGGGGGATGTCAAATGATGGTGCAGTTTTGGCCCCCTGACAACCCCGCCTGTGCCTCAATAGTACTATCATCATCTTCGGTGTATGTATGTATGGACACCGACATCAGATTGCATGCAGGAGGGACCCTGACCCACCTTGCCACCTGTGGGGGAAAACAAGAAACGTAATTTAAGACCTGTACAGCATTGCATAATAGTACACACATACACATTCAAACACACACACACACACACACACACACACACACACACACACACACACACACACACACACACACACATTCCACCTTAATACCTACCTGTCCCTGATTTTACAGACAGTCCCACGTTTATTCACATAAGTTCCCCATCCTGCATCACACTTGGTAACATACACTCATTAATACCACTCTTTAATGTATCATTCCTCTAAACGCCTAGACGAGTGATCACAACACAAGACCTGCTACTTCATTACTTCCTTGACCTGTGTGGAGTAGGTTTTACATGGCCTCACTGCTGTCATTCAATGTTCACCCTGCATATGTCAGGACATCATGAGTATGGCCCCTATATGTTAGGGGTTACTACTTTCGCTCCATAATGTCATGCACTGGAGTGTCATGTGTAAGTATTGTTCAGTACATGCCAGATCTGCTGCTCAATCAACCTATCATGTGACCATTGTAATATACGGATACACTCTCTGGTGTTGTCTAGTAATTCCCCAATACATCTGTAGTGCTGCATATGTGGGCTGTCATTCACCTCTCTGCTGATTGCAATATTAAGGGTATACCTGGTGTCTACTTTCCCTCCCAATGCATGTTCCATGTTACAGACCTTATTATACTATCAGCTGCCCGGTGATTACATATCAGGCAAGTAATACTGGTGTCTCATGTGTCAGTCCATGTCCATGTACTGCACAATCCCAAAGGGAAGTACTGCTATATGAGCAACACCAGAATCACATGTGCATACATGGACACCCACACAAACACACGCACACATGCACACACCCATCCTACATGTATCAACCCCCTCCACTCCACCAGGTTGCACTTACAGACAAAATAACCCCCCCCACACACACACACACACAGGTGAGGTTACACAAAGGTAGTACACACAGTCCTCCCATTATCCATCTGTCAACATGCATAACATATGGTACTCAACAGCATGCAGTGCAGCTATAGACAATTCATGCTAACAACAGTATACATGTGCGTGATGCATGGGCTGTGTTAGTAGGTGATGCCCCTTCCCCTGGAAAACACTGCACCCATGTACACAGTATTGCTGTGCACCTGTTCTGCACCCTGCCATGTACTGTGCACCAAACCTCACAGGTGTACAATCCATTGCTGACTGTGTTACTGTGTCAGTTATGTCTGCTCTAATGCTCACAGCCCCTATGTTTTTCAGTGACACATACCTGGGATGATATGTGGACAAATGTCATTTGTGAATGCCTGATGTCTGGTTTACAGATCTCAACATCAGCGGTGCATGTATGACCAATCCAATACTATTACCCTGACAACCATCAGACCATACTGTGGCTATGGGGAGTGTACACACCCTTATTGATATGACGCACTCTTCCTTGACCTGCCATGGGACCATGTCACCGCATATATTAACAGTACATGAGCCTGATATGTGACATATGTCCTGTACATTCACATGCAAAGTCTAAGAAATGTGTTAGGGGTGCAGATGCTGACTACAGTGGATACACTCT